>NC_072485.1:42164033-42464485 GCF_027574615.1 Eptesicus fuscus | reverse complement strand
ACTTGGAGTGGACTGCTAGGTTATATAATAGGGGTATGTTTAACTTTGTTTTTTAATTGATTTCAGAGAGGAAAGGAGAGGGAGAGATAGATAGAAACATCAATGATGAGAATCATTGATTGGCTGCCTCTTGTACACCCAGGGATTGAGCCTGCAACCCAGGCATGTGCCCTTGGTCGGAATTGAACCCAGGACCCTTCAATCCGCAGGCTGACGCTCTATCCACTGAGCCAAACCAGCAAGGGCTGTATAACTTTTTAAATAATGACATTCTGTTTTCCAAAATAGTTGCATCATTTTATAATCCCAACAGTAACCACCAGTTTGAAGCACCAATCCTGTTGCTTCATATACTGTCTTTTACTTGGTGACACTAATGTGTAGCCAAGGTTAAGAATCACCTAGAATTCCTTTTATGTGAAAGGCTCTTCATTCTTTTTTGACCTGCAAACTCTGACTTGATGATGCTGGTCTCAGTTTAAATACTTTTTCTTCAAAGACTCTTCTTTGACTCATCCCTTAAAAACTGGTTTAGGTCCACCTTGTACATTCTCCAAAGCACCTATATTTTTCATCAGTAACACTTCACTATTGTAATTATTTGTGTGATAATTCACTTAATGTCTGTTTTCTCCACTAAACTGTAAGGTCCATAGCAGCAGGAATCATGGCTGTCTTCTTTATGGTTGAATCCTGGCTTCTAGCCAATACCTAATACCTAGCAAAGTCCCTGGCATATCCACTGGTCTTCAATAAACATTTGTTGAATGAACAAATGAATGCCCAGATGAACTTGTTGCATGAAGGAGCAAATTCAAACAGTGATGAACAATACAGTTCTTGCCCACAAAAAGTACTAGAATGAGCACAACATATGAATTACAAAGACACAAAGTAGAATATGTTAGGAGGCAAGAAACCAGAGATAACCCAGTTTGAACAAGTAGAAGACAGTGGGGGCAGAGAGAGAGCAACCCAAGCAAAACAAGCCCAAGAGCAAGAAGCACGGTATTTCATATAGTTTGATTTATTAAAGGGCCCAAAGTCAAAGGGTTCTTTTTACCAATCTTGCAAAAGCTCTGAGCATAGAGTGGGAGTAATGGATGTTGGGATTCCTCATTATATTAAGACTCTAAATGGCAGAGTTGAAGGGGCTTTGAAGGGTCACTGCTCAATTTACAACTAAAGAAGGACTAGAAGTCCATGAAATGGGATTGTTTTGTTCTAGGCTGGCCAACAAAACAATGGCAGAATCAGATTTAAAGCCACACAACTTCCTATACCATGTCCTAAGCAAGGCTAAGGTTGGGAGATCCAGATGAGTCTGTGCAAAAGGGCTCAGAACTATTAATTCTTACTCTCCTAGGCCAACAAATATGGGCAGGTTCCATCAGTGACTTTTAGTTTATTAAGGGCAAACACAGAAGTTCTAATTTGGCTTCTGCCATTCCCCAAGCAGGATAAAACAGAACTTTCTTGTTTTGTTTTAACTCCTTCAGTGTCCCACACTAGCCAAAGGCAAGCCCTTCCTCATTAGGACTTAGAAACAAGGTTTGAAAAGGCACTAGGGAAGAAATACTGAGTCTCTGGTACATTCTGCTGAGAGGAGCAAAAAGAGCAAAGGAATATGCTTCTTTTTAAAAAAAATTCTTTATTTTTTAAAGTATTACATAAGTCTCCTTTTCCCCCCATTCACCACTCCCCAGCTGCCCCCACCCCCCATCCCATGCCCTCAAAACACCCCCACCCCTCATCTGTGTCCATTGGTTATGCTCATATGCATGCATACAAGTCCTTTGGTTGATCTCTTACCTTCTGTTTCAGCATATGAAACCTAATCATCTGCTAGAAAAGATGAAGAAATCATCAGTCCTACTTGGGGGAGGGGCGTTTTAACCTCAACCACCCCCCTTGTGTCCCATTTCTACTTTTTTGCTCCTCTCAGTATTCTTTTCTTCAAACTTGAATCTCACAAGAAGCCTCCTTCCAGGAGAAAATGGCTAATCCCTAAAGTTAGTCTCTACCAAGCAGGCCATGACCTCAATATTTCAGGCTTTTGGTGTAGGGGCCTTCTAGCTGTTCTGACCCCCCCCCCCCCCCATGTCTCCTCTTGAGTCTCCTGCAGGGCTTTGGACTCTTGTCCATCTGCTTAACAGCCCATTGCCTGCCCTTTTACTATTATAACCTTTCTGATAGACTGAAAAGTGTCTGACTTCCAGTTCAGTGTTCACATGCTTCATGTCAACACTCATTTATAACTTTCTAACAGCTATTTGCTGAACTCTGAACTAGCTATGGCTGAACTAGCCAAAGACACTGGGAATACAAAGAAAAGCAAGACATACTTCTCTGGCCTCCACCCAACTTGTCCTCTACCCCTAACACCCAAATATTAAAATACATGCTGAACTGCAGAAATGGTAGATGTGGATCTCTGAATTCCAACTTTCCTATATCCTGACTACTCCTGAGGATTAATTTTCTTATTTGAAAAATCAGTAAAGGCTTGTAAATACAGAAAAGCCCTATAAAAATATTAGTCATTCGTCATTTCTCTATTCTTTGCTTTCCCTGGGAGTCTTATCTTCCCAACTACAGCAAGAGGAGGCTGATTTTTCTGGTGTTCTGCTGTTTCTAGCCCAGTGCTGGGCAACACAATATCTGGTCAAAGGACAACTGAAAGCTGCGTAAAGATTTTGAAGATATGCTTTCTCAGCCTTGGGGTCCCAAACACCACACGTCTTTATAGTCTAAAGCTGTTTGAGCCAAGAACTGTAACAGCCTCAGAGAAATTAAATCAACACATACTTGTTCAAAAGCTACCCTAAATTCTCTGACCTGGCGCCTAACCCAAACATTCTTGTGTTCTGGCCAGCACTTGTCAGGGATTGAGATGGCCAAAAAATAATTACAGACAACTCAAAACTTTTATGCTGGGAAAAGTTTCCTAAAAGTAGTGGGGTGGGCACCCATGCCCTTGCCCAGATAGAGACTTTGCACCCATTAGTGGGCCCTCTAGAATTATACCCTTCTAGAGGTGATGGCTCCCAACAATCAGTCCTGATCACAGCAGCACTAAGAGCACAGTGATAAATGCCTTGAAGATATAAACACTGAGGAGCCAGGCACACCACTGCCTGGGGTAAAAACAATGTAGATTCCAGTTTCTATAGCAACAAGAGGTCATCTTCAAGTCTTCCAGGCCCATTGCTGGCTAGCTGACTAGAGAACACATTCTTGGGCTCCAAAAGAGACCAGAACTAGAAGAGAGCTTCTCATCATCTTTCTGTCCCACATAAGCCTCCATTCAAACAATACAAGGAAGATAACTGATCCCCTTTCTTCTTTCTTTTTAAATATATTTTATTGATTTTTTACAGAGAGGAAGGGAGAGGGATAGAGAGTTAGAAACATCGATGAGAGAAACATCAATAAGTTGCCTCCTGCACACCCCCTACTGGGGATGTGCCCGCAACCAAGGTACATGCCCTTGACCAGAATTGAACCTGGGACCCTTGAGTCCGCAGGGTGACGCTCTATCCATTGAGCCAAACCGGTTAGGGCCCTTATTCTTTTCTTAAGCGAAAATAATCAAGAACATCTACTGGGAAACCTTGCAGTAGGGATGAGCATTCCAAGAACTAGGTGGGCAGCCCTTCCTCACCTAATTCAATTCTCAGCTATGGTAGCAGAGTGTCTCTCCTGAATGGAGACTATCAAGAATGAAGTGTGCCTGAGCCTCCTTACAGCCCAACCTCCCCAACTCTGCTTGCTCATCTGCACAAGCCTGATGTGATTTCTGAGGAAAGGCCTCTATGTCAAATCATATTCCAGCTCACAGAGAACTAAATTCAAGTCTCAATACATCTTACTTGGGTTTACTATAACCGAGTTCCTCACTGATCTCCCAGTCTCTGCTCTAGTTTCTCTCAAACTCATCCTCTACCAAAGCAGTTGGTATAATTTTTCTAAAATTCAAATCTGAGTAGACCACTCTCCTGAATGAAATCCTTCACAGGTTCACACAAAAACCTGTACATAAATGTTCATAGATGCTTTATGTGTTACAGCCAAAAACTGGAATCAGTCCATATGTCTATTCAACAGGTGAATGGTTATTTAAACTCTGGTACTTACGTACAATGAAATACTACTCAGCAACAAAATGGAGCCAAGTAATAATACAAATAACTACATGGATGAACTTCCAGGGAATTATGCTGAGAAAAAATAGTCAATCCCTAGAAATTACATACTCTATGATTCCATTTATATAATATACTAAAGGCCTGGTGCACAAAATTCGTGCACAGGGGTGTGTGTACCTCAGCCCAGCCTGCACCCTCTCCAATCTGGGAACCCTCTCACAATCCAGGACTACTGGTTCCCAACTGCTTGCCTGCCTGTCTTCCTGATTGCCCATAACTGCTTCTGCCTGCCAGCCTGATCACCCCTAACCACTCCCCTGCCAGCCTGATTGATGCCTAACTGCTCCCCTGCCAGCCTATTTGCCCCTAACTGCCCTCCCCTGCAGGCCTGGTCACCCCTAACTGCAGGCCTGGTCACCCCTAACTGCCCTCCCCTGTAGGCCTGGTCACCCCTAACTGCCCTCCCCTACAGGCCTGGTCCCTCCCAACTGCTCTCCCCTGCAGGCCCGGTCAACCCCAACTTCCCTCCTCTGCTAGCCTGGTCACCCCTAACTGCCCTCCCCTGCAGGCTTGATCGCCCCCAACTGCCCTCCCTTGAAGGCCTGGTCCCTCCCAACTGCCCTCCCCTGCTGTCCTGATCGCCCACAACTGCCCTCCCTTGCAGGCCTGGTCCCTTCCAACTTGTGGTGGCCATCTTGATACATTTTCTCTGTGGAAAATCAATAAAATATATTTTTAAAAAATAATAAAATAAAATATCACTGTGAAGGAAACTTTGCACAATATCCTTGTGATTTCTCTGAATTATTTCTTAAAACTGCATGTAAATATACAATTATCTCAACAACAAAAATTTTTTTAAATCTTTATTGTTGAAAGCATTACATATGTCCTTTTTTAACTTTAAAAAACTCTTTGCAGGGATCCCAAATTCTTATAACAGTAATTCCTAACATTTTTCAATGAGGAATTCAAAATAGCTCCACATAATAATAGTTGTATTTTTAGGTTCCACTGATTTAAAAATGTTTGATTGAGCCAAACCTGAGTAGCTCAGTTGGTTGAGCATCATCCCATGCACCGAAAGGTTGCCAGTTTGATTCTGGTCAGGGCACAAACCTGGGTTTCAGGTTTGATCCCCAGTCAGGGAGCGTAGGAAAGGCAACTGATCGATATTTCTCTCACATTGATGTTTCTCTCTCTCTCTCGCTCTCTCTCTCTCCTCTCTCTCTCTCTCTCTCTCTTTCTCTTCATGTCCTTGGGTGAGGATTTAAAAAAGAAAGATTGATTGAGGAAATAATATGGATTCATTAAACACCCTTCAAGGATCCCCCCGCCCCCACCCCAACTTTCAGGGCTTCTCATCCCCCAGATTGGGAACCATTGGCCTATATAAAGAATATCATGTAGCAAAGCATACAAAGCTTTCAAGAGTAGTCCCTACCAAGTTCTCTAGTCTTACTCCATGTCACTCACTCAACTTCTTTCAATTCCATAAATAGTAAGGCTCACTTTGTGGCTTTGTACATAATGCTCCTACTGACTGCAGTATCCTTGCCCCATTCTAAATCTAACTAATTCCTACTCAAGTTTCAAGATTCTACTTAGGCTTTTTTAAATTCCTCCAGCAAGTCTTCTCTACACTGACTCCTAGGATTAGAGTTAGATTAGCAGCCCTTCTTCTGTGCTCTTATACTCCCTAAAATTCTCTCTATCACAACTTAGACCAATTACTTAACCTCTCTATGCCTCTGTTTCATTTTCTTTAAAATAAGGAGAAAATAGTACCTATCTCATAGAATTATACGAATGAAATTTTTTTAAATAATGAAATTAGTTAATACATATAAAGTATTTCTAATTGAGCACTACACACAATAAGTGTTCAATTACTATCAAGTTGTTTTTGTTGTAACTGTCTGTTTAACCACTATATTGAAAAATCCAGCAGGAACTGATATTTTTATCCATCTCTAGTATGGCATATAGTAGGTGCTTGTTAAATATTTGGTAAAAGAAGGAATCTATGGTTGAGGTAGGGAGGTAGAATTGAAGTCAGTGGTAGAACTGAGGATCTAGAAAATTGGGAATTACTGCTAATAGCAAAAGGTTAGTATAGGTAAGAGCCAGGAATAAGGTCGCCATCTTAAGCACAGAAAAACTCTATTATAGATTACTGAGAACTTAGGTGAACAAACTCAGCTGAGAACTACTAAATTATACATATCTTCTAAACTGGCCATACTCAATTATTATGTAGGGCTCCTTTGATTTGTCATTGTAACTTATTAATATTGAGCTGAAAAAGTTT
Source organism: Eptesicus fuscus (assembly GCF_027574615.1). Lineage (NCBI taxonomy): Eukaryota > Metazoa > Chordata > Mammalia > Chiroptera > Vespertilionidae > Eptesicus > Eptesicus fuscus. Next base: position 42,458,026 of record NC_072485.1, on the reverse strand, counting down.
TTTAACCTTTGGGAGGCACTGTTTCTTCATATGTAAAATTGTGGGATAATACTAGTTTTCTAAGTATATAAGATTACAAAAGCAAACTATCTAGCCCACATTGATTAAAGTAAAACCAGTTTTTTTCTGAATAAATGTTTTATTTTCCCCTTATCTTAAATTTTTTGTCTTCAAATTTTAAGAAGAAAAGGGACAAGTCTCTTGGATAATAACTGCCTAGATGAAGAGAGGGGGAAGAGATGTATGTGAAACTGACCTATACAAAGCACCAGAGTTGATAAAGGGTAGATGGTTACCTAGAATTACTCTTCCTCCAGCTCCTCATGTTTAAGACTTGCTGGCCCTTCAAGAGCCAGGGAACCTTTCCACCAGGAAACCTTCATTAACCACTTCAGGCCTCAGGAGTCTTCCCCTTGGAGGTCAGAGCACTGAGCACAGTCTGGTCCAAACACCACCTCATAAGGTTTCTTCTAACCATAATTGAATTCCGTCCCCAGCTAGCCTGTTAGCTCCACTGGAGTGAGACTTGAGTATCCTCCTGCTATCTCAACAAGAATAGAAGTAAGTATATTATAACTGTCTAACTAAGAAAGGTGAGATAAATAGGTCAGGAACCAGGCTGGGACTTCTACATCTGTTGTCTCTTTTATGACTTTGTATAGTTAGTACTTTCATTATCCCTAATTTAGAAGGAGGAAACTAAGGTCTAGATACACTAAGTGACTTGCTCAAGTCACATATACGGTGAATGCAGGGCTGGAACTGGGATATTGTCTATCTCCAGAGTCTTGATAAGAATAATTGATACTGGTGTCCACCTGATTTGTTGGGCAATTCAATCGTATCAACTCTCAACCTCAACTCCTCTCTGCTGCCAATCTGGACCTGGGGTAGTTGTTCGGCTTTCTTTCTTCCTCTTATTTTTTCCCATATAGGAAATGCAAAGGGAGCACCACTGGATCCCCTCCCAGGGTAGAATATGCCAAAGAAACAGGCTAAACAGAGAATCCTTCAGGGCGGGGGGGGGGGGTGTAAATATTCATATCCTGTAATATCAGAGCCAGAAAGACTCACTAGTTAAACTCTCTGGTTTTACAGATGAAGACACTGAACTCTGAGAGGGAAATCACTTGCCTAAGGTCACAGAGCTGAATGGAGTCTAAAAACCTGTCTCCCAATTCTCAAATTGAGGCTCATTTTTATGTACCCTACACCAAGCCATGGAGAGAGAACTGAGGTAGGACCAGTCAGGCCTGTCACTAAGTGAAAAACCTAAAAGCTGTAAACACAGGAAATGGGCTGGGATAAGGTTCAGAGGGAGCAGCAACCTTTGCCAAGTTAGAAGTGTTCAAGGGTTTCCTGTCAACAGCTGTTAACCGTCGCAGAAATGCTCCAGAAAGCAATACAAAACAGAAGAAAAAAAAGGAGAAAATATTCAGGCCTAGAAGAGACTTTATAAATTATTCAGTACAATCTCTTAGGTGTTACAGATGAGGAAGCTAAGTACCTCCCAAAATAGTGACTTGTCCAAACTCAGAATTTAGGGACCCTTAGAAACCACTTACTTGGTCAAATCCTTTAATTTAATGCTAGGAAGCCTGATACCCAGAGAGGGAAAGAGACTTACTAGTACACAAGGTCACACAGCTAGACAGTGGCAGAGCCAGCACTGAAATTCACTTCTTCTACCTTACAGGCCAGTGTGCTTCTCACTGGTTAAAATCAACCAGATTAAGTTATTTACTTTAGATGATGTGGGGGCTATTTCGGCCTTGGAAAAAGTATAACAGGTTAGGAAACTGAAAAAAAGCAGGATGTACTAACAGCTAATGAAGAATGACAAGGTCCAAACAGAGCAAGCTTAAAGGAGCCAAAACGAAAGTGCTCTGGCTGATTAAGATACTTTGTAAAACTAAGAGTCAGAAGAAAAAAAAATTCTGGCTATTCTAGGAACTTAGAATCGAGAAAGAACAAGCAGGGCAGGCAGATAGAAAAGGCTGGAAAAGCTAAGGGAAATCCCAAGGTACTACCTTTCTTCTTCTGTCCTAAACCCAAATATCCAAAAAACATCACTTCCGAAGCAACTTAGTGTTCAGCAGGCTATTATGAGGGTACTATAACAATTAGCAGATTTCTGGGCCCCACATACACACAGCTGGCAAGTATGGAGGGGAACTACATTTACACAACACCTAGAATTTAATATATATTCAATTCTCGCATCAGCCCTGCAAGACAAAGATTATGATTCCTATTTAACATATATAGAAAGTGGAGCTTAGAAAACACAAGTCTCTTGGGTGCAGTGAAAAAGTTAGTATCTGTATATGGCAGATTTAGTAGTCAAACTTAAATTTCATTTAAGAAATCTTAACCCACAACCAACATCATACGCAATGGGCAAAAACTATAAGTTTCCTTTTAAGATCAGGAACAAGAGAAGGATGGCTGCATTCACCACTCTTATTCAACATAGTACTGGGAGTCCTAACCACAGCAATCAGACATGAAGAAAAAAATAAAAGGCATCCTAATTTAAAAGGAAGACGTAAAACTGTCATTACTTGCAGATGACATGATACTATATATAGAGAACCCTAAATATTTCACACAAAAAATACTAGAACTGATAAATTAATTCAGTAAAGTAGAAGGATACAAAATAAATACCCAGAAATCAGTTGCATTTTTATACACCAATAATGAACTATTAGAAAGGGAGACTAAGAAAACAATACCATTTACAATTGCATCAAAAAATACCTAAAAATAAATTTAACCAAGTATGTAAAAGACTTGTACTCAGAATATTATAAGACACTGAAGAAAGAAATTAAAGAAGATACAAATAAGTGGAAGCATATACCATGTTCATGTGTAAGAAGAATTAACATCATTAAAATGTCCATACTATCCAAAGCAATCTATAGATTCAATGCAATTCCTATCAAGATACCAATGGTATAGTTCACAGAACTAGAACAAATATTCCAAAAATTTATATGGAACCACAAAAGACCCTGAATACTCACAGCAATCTTGAGAAAGAAGAAAAAGTTAGAGGAATCACATTACCTGATATCAAACTATATTACAAGACCATAGTAGTCAAAACAGCATGGTACTACCCCGGCCAGTTTGGCTTAGAGGCTGAGGGGTCCTAGGTTCAGTTCTGGTTGGGGGCACATGCCCAGGATACGGGTTCGATCCCCAGTGTGGGGTGTGCATGAGGTAGTCGATAGATAGTTCTCTCTCATCACTGATGTTTCTCTCTCTCTCTCTCTCTCTCTCTCTCTCTCTCTCTCTCTCTCTCTCTCTTCTCCCTCTCTGAAATCAATAAAAATACTTAAACAAAAAACTGAATGTCAACTGTAAGTGAAAATTTAAAAAGAAAAACAGCATGGTACTGGAATAAAAACAGTTATATAGATCAATGGAACAGAAGAGAGATCCCAGAAATAAACACATACCTTTATAGTCAGTTAATATTTGACAAAGGAGACAAAATCATACAATGGAGTAAAGACAGTCTCTTCAATAAAAGGATTGGAAAAATTGAACAGATATGTGCCAAAAAAAAAAAAAATGAAACTAGGCCATCTTCTTATACCATACACAAAAATAAACTTTAAAACCTTAGAAGAAAACATAGTTAAATTTTGGACATTTATTATAGCAATATTTTTTGTAATATATCTCATCGGGCAAGGGAAACAAAAGAAAAAATAAACAAATGGGACTACATCAAACTAAAAAGCTTTTTCACAGCAAAAGAAACCATCAACAAAATGAAAAGACAACCCACTGAATGGGTAAACATATCTACCAATGATACTTCTGATAAGGAGTTGATATCCAAAATTTAGAAACACACACACACACACACACCTGGGACCTTTCAGTCTGCAGGCCGACGCTCTATCCACGAGCTAAACCGGTCTTGGCCACACACATACAATTTAAAAATGGGTAAAGGACCTGAATGGACACTTCTCCAAAGATGGCCACTAGACACATGAAAAGCTGTCCAACATCACTAATCATCAGAGAAATGCAAATTAAAACCACACTGAGATACCACTTCATACCTGTCAGAATGGCTATCATCAATAGATTAATAACCAACAAGTGTTGGTAAGGATGTGGTAGGAATGCAGATTGGTGCAGCTACAGTGGAAGGCAGTATGGAGTTACCTCAACAAATTAAAAATGGAACTACCTTGTGATCCAGCAAATCCACTTCTGGAAATATATCCAAAGAAACCCAAAACACTAATTTGAAAGAATATATGCATCCCTATGTTCACTGCAGCATTATTTACAATAGCCAAGATTTGGAAGTGGCCCAAGTACCCATCAGTAGATGAGTGGATAAAAAAGTTGTGATTCATTTACACAATAGAATAGTACTTGGCCATAAAAAAAAAAAAAAAAAAAAAAGGAAGTCTCACCCTTTCTGACAGCGTGAATGAACCTGGAGAGCATTATGCTAAGTGAAATAAGCCACTCAGAGAAAGACAAGTACCATATGATTTCACTTATATGTGAAATCTAATGAACAAAATAAACTAACAAATAAAATAGAAACAGACTCATAGAGATTGACACTGGTTAGAGGGGAGGGAGGTTGTGGGGAGAGAAAAGGTAGAGGGAGGTAGAAAAGAGTATAGGGGGATAAATGGTGATGAAAGATTTGACTTAGGGTGGTGAGCACACAATACAATATACAGATGATATTTTATAGAATTGTATACCTGAAACATATATCATTTTATTAACCAATTTCACCCCAATAAATTCAATTAAAAAAATTCTTAGCTAATACCTGCTGTTTCAATCCTGTGATAAGGGCTGGAGATACAATCTACCTAATAAATGTGTAACATGCTAATTGATGGTACCTTCATGATGCCCACCATCCAATCAGGAGTGAGTATGCAAATTAACCCAACAAAGATGGCGGGTAAATTTGCATATGCAGGCGCCGAGCGGATGGGGATGGGGTGTTTCGCACCACCCCGCCATTCCGAGCCTATGGGCAGCGTGGGAAGGGAGAAAGGCGGCTCTGGGCCAGAGCGGAAAGGTGGCTCTGGCCAGAGCGAAGGCGGTGCCGGCAGCCAGGGGAAGGAAGGCCCATTCTTGCACAAATCTTTGTGCACTGGGCCTCTAGTGAAAAAATAAACATGGTCCCTGGCCTATGGGAGTTCCAATTAGGTAAACGCTATTAACTAATAATTATTATAATAATACATACATGTTTGAATGTTTATTATATGCCAGGCACTATTCTAAGCTTTCCACATATACTACCTCATTTAATTCTCACAGTAACTCAGTGAGGCAGTTACTATTATTCTCCTCATTTTACAGATAGGAAACCAAGGCACAAAAAATTAAGTTACTTGTTTAAGAGCACACAGCCAGTAAGTTGTAAAAATAAAGATTCAAACCCAGGCAGCTTGACTAGAAAGCCTATATTCTTTTTTATTTTATTTTATATTTATATATATATATTTATTTATATATATATTTTTTTTTATTTCAGAGAGAGAGAGAGAGAGAGGGAGAGAGAGAGAGAGAAACATCAATGATGAGAGAGAATCAATGATTGGCTGCTTCCTGCACCCCCACACTGGGGATCAAGCCCGCGACCCAGGCATATTCCCTGACCAGGAATCAAACCATGATTTCCTGGTTCATAGGTTGACGCTCAACCACTGAGCCACATTGGCCACATTAGTATTTATCTATACTAATAAAAGGGTAATATGCTAATTAGACTGGCTGTCTTCTGGACATCCTTCCGGACAAAGCCACGATGGCGGGGGCCAAGGCAGAGGTGGTTAGGGGCGATCAGGACGGCAGTGGAGAGCAGTTAGGGGAGATCAGGCCAGCTGGGGAGAGCAGTTAGGGGGTGATCAGGCTAGCTGGGGAGAGCAGTTAGGGGGCGATCAGGCTGGCAAGGGGGAGCGGTTAGGGGCAATCAGATAGGCAGGCAGGTGAGCATTTAGGAGCCAGCGGTCCCAGATGTGAGAGGGATGACTGACTGCTGGTTTATGCTGGATCCCTGCAGGATTGGGCCTAAACTGGCAGTTGGATAACCCCCGAGGGGTCCTAGATTGGAGAGGGTGCAGGCCAGGCTGAGGGACCATCCCCCCGCCCCGTCCCCGTGCATAAATTTTGTGCACCGGGCCTCTAGTCCTATATAATAAAAGGGTAATATGCAAATTGACCCTAACAGTGGAACGACCAGAACAACCACTTGACCAGTCACTATGAGGCACACTGACCACCTCTTGGTCCCTTTCCCGGCCAGTAGGCTCCCATCGCCCAATGGCGAATGGGGAACCAGAGGTGGGTAGTGGGGGATGCAGGTGGTGCCAGGCCAAGGCCCCTGCCCCTCTGGTTGCTCCACACACAGAGGGCGACCCACAGCAGGGGGTGGGGCCGGCGGGTGGGTGGGTGGAAATGGCCGACTTCTCAGTCCCTCCCCGCAGCTGGCAGGGTCCGATCGCCTGTTAGCAAACAGGGAACCAGGGGTGGGTGGCAGCAGGGGGTGGGGACAGCTGCAGGCAGCCGGGGAAGATGGCCCTGATTGCAGGCCAGGCCTAGAGACTGTACCTGCACATGAATTTCATGCTCCAGGCCTCTAGTGTTCTTAATACCTACCTACAAAAACACAATGGCAAGACAGCTTGGTACATGCTCTGATGAAGGTAAGTCAGAGGTGACAGAGGTTTTTACTGGGACAACTGGCCTTACAGTCATCCCCATCTATCTATAATAATAAAAGTGCAATATGCTAATTAGACCAGACATCCTTCTGGACGAAGCCAGGGCTGTGAGGGAAGCCCAGGTCCTGGGTACCTGCTGGCGGCCGGAGGGAAGCTTGGGTCCCGGGTGCCAGAGGGAAGCCAGTGCCAGCAGCCAGGGGAAGGAAGGTCTACTCTTGCATGAATTTCGTGCATCAGGCCTCTAGTTATATATAATGAAGAGTGACTAGAGTAGGGTTAAGGAATCTTATTCTAACAAAGGCCATTTGGATATTTATAACATCATTTGTGGGCCATACAAAATTATCAACTTAAAAATTAGCCTGCTATATTTGGTTAAACATTTCACTAACTCACTCCTAATGCTTTGGCAGAGCCAGATCAAATGATTTCATAGGCTTTATACAACCCACAGTCTGAATGTTCCCCATCCCTGATCTAGAGGCTGGAGACAATAGAAAGGTCAGAGGAACACTGGGTTATACAGATAAATATTGATTTTCTCCAGAAACAGGAAGACCAGTGAGAAAAGATAGTGACCAGAGTCACTATACTCTTTTCCTGCTCTGATCAGAGCACCATCACCTCTGTTCTGCAAGCCTTTCTCATCCAACATCTCACGAATCCTCACAACAGTCAAAGGAGTCAGATATTACTGATCCCACTTAATAAATGAGGAAAATAAGACCAATAGAGCAGCAATGCTTTTTCCTAGGTGGCCAAGGAGTTGGTGACAGAAGAAAGTTAATCTCTTGACTTCTGCTCTTTCTACTAGACTTCTCTGACTCATCACAAAAAGGAAAAATCCCAAACATGGTATTGAAGAAGAGTTCAAAACTCTAGATTTCTCTGACCATTCTCTTTTCATCTTACCATCACTCCTATTTCCACTTCCCTCTTTACCCCTCACCACACATGTACCCAAACCAAACTCTGCTTACATATACTCATGCATCCTCCCTTGATGCCTCAAAGTCAATGACTTATAGTCAGTGCGTTGATCAACCACAAAGCCTTGGCTTCCATTAGACACCATGTCCTTAGGGAAACATTTCATTCCACCAGCTCATTCTCAGTACACAGATCTTTAAATGACAATTAAGGAAAAGAGAGGAATGCTGAAAAAGGAATGGCGAGGGGAAACACCCTATGAGGCGAGAACAATTCATACCATCTTGTAAGTCTGTACAGAAGATATCAAATTTGGCCCAAGCCTGAGGTTTACCCACCAAATTAACTCAGGTGGGATCTTGAATTTCTAATAAGGAAAAGTACTAAAATTCCTCATTAACTCATTCAGTCAGTCATTCTTCATTGTTGATGTTCATTTTGTGTACAACTTATATTAGAGCCACACAATTAAAAAATAACAAAAAAACTGCTTTCAAAAAGCTTACCTTTTAGCCTGGCCAGTGTGGCTCAGTGGTTGAACATCGACCTATGAACCAGGAGGTCAGTTCAATTCCCAGTCAGGGCATATGCCCAGGTTTTGGGCTCAATCCCCAGTGTGGGGCATGCAGGAGGCAGCAAATCAATGATTCTCATCATTGATGTTTCTCTCTCTCTCTCCCTCTCCCTTCTTCTCTGAAATTAATAAAAAATATATATTTTTTAAAATTAAAATATATATAATGACTTTTTTAAAAAGCTTACCTTTCAGTTTGTGATTCCTTGTTAAAGGTGGAGCCATTTTTCAACTAATTCATTTGCTTCTATTGTTTATGTGAACTTCATATATAATTTGTTTTCTTTAAGTCTTACTAATATGACTATGGGAGATATATGGAGAGGAAAAATGAAGGAAAGTTGTGTTTGTTCTTTGTTGTATTTTTCCATGTATTCCAGAAGTTTTATTTTTATTTTTTTATTATTTATTTTTATTTTTTATTTTTTTAGGTGGCTTAAAACACAGATATTTATTCTATCACAGTTCTGGAGGGTATATGTCTGAAATCTAGGTATTGACAGCTAGCTGTCTAAAGGAGCTAGCTGAGGATCCTTCTTTGTCTCTTCTAGCTTCTTTGGTGTTTCTTGGCTTATAGACATATCACTCCAATATCTGCCTCTGTCTTCATATGGCCTTCTCCCTTATGTGTCTGTGAATTTTTGTCCAAAATTTCTTCTTCTTATAAGGACACCAATCATTAGATTTAGGACCCAGTCTAATTCATAAGTATCTTATCTTTTTTAAATTTCGTTATTGATTAAGTTATTACATGTGTCCTTATCCTCACATTATCCCCCATCCCCCCCACTCATGCCCTCACCCCCCTGTTGTCTGTGTCCACTGGTTAGGCCTATATGCATGCATACAAGTCCTTTGGTTGATCTCTCCCCAAGATTTTTTATTTTTGAGAGGAACTGGAATTGGCATGTGGCTCTTTTGGAAAAAGCTATGTTCCCTAATAAATAATATATTTCTTTTTACTAAAGCACAATAGCATTATGGGGGGGGGGGGTGTTAACCTACTAGTAGAGAAGACAGTAATCAGGATACAAGGAAAAAATACCAAGTTCTGTGGAAGCAAGATGATTAATTCTCTCTTAAGGGTCAGGGAAAGCCTTTCCAGAGAAGACACTATTGGCTTGGCCTTAGGGAATATGGGATATCTGAATGCTAGAATGCTGAGCCTGCACAAACAGGGGTGGAGTGGTCTCTAAGGGTAAACTAAAGAGTCCTGGGTTCCTAGCAGAAGAGTTGCCTTGGGATAAAAAATATATATACTATATCCCTGGTTGCTTTAAAAATGATATTATTGCCCTAACCGGTTTGGCTCAGTGGATAGAGCGTCGGCCTGCGGACTGAAAGGTCCCAGGTTCGATTCCGGTCAAGGGCATGTACCTTGGTTGCGGGCACATCCCCAGTAGGGGGGTGTGCAGGAGGCAGCTGATCGATGTTTCTCTCTCATCGATGTTTCTAACTCTCTATCCCTCTCCTTTCCTCTATGTAAAATATCAATAAAATATATTAAAAAATAAAAAACAAAAATAAAAATATTATTGCCCAGACTTAAGATGGTATGAAATGTTCTCCCCTCATAGGGTGTTTCCCCTCACCATTCCTTTTTCAGCATTCCTCTCTTTTCCTTAATTGCCATTTAAAGATCTGTGTACTGAGAATGAGCTGGTGGCTCAGTTGGTTGGGCATCATCCCATGTACCAAAAGATTGCTGGTTCAATTCCCAGTCAGGGCATGTGCCCTGATTGTGAGCTCAATCCCCAGTTGGTGATATACAGGAAGCAGCCTATCGATGTTCTGCTCTCACATCAATATCTCTCTCTCTCTCCCTCTCCTTTCCTCTCTCTTTAAAAATCAATGAACTATTCTTTTTAAAAAATGGTATTATCCCTCTGAGGCATATGCTCCAGGTAAAGTCCATCAAACTCTGTAATGGACCTAGCTCTACCTTGCACTCATACAGACCCAAAGCTCTGAGTGTAATATTACAACTCTACTAGAGATTTCTCTATCTTGCCCTCAAACACTTCTGCTTCATGCCTTGCAAACTGGCTCCCACAGCAGCCAAAGCCACCTTATCTCTCAAAGAGCTCAGCTAATGATACAACCATTAATGGTCTTAATATTTAAAGCCAGTTAAAATGAGAAATGTTCCAGTTCAAATGCAACTTTTAGTAGCTTAACCTTGAGCTGGCCAAAGAAGAGGACAAAAGTCCTTTAATGATGCACAAACACAAAGTAAAGCAAACAGTTCCTGCCAAGCCACAGTCCATTCAGTGGATTCCCAAAATCCAGTAGTCTCTGCCACCCTACCCACCCATCACCAAACTCATGTTCCAGCTAGGCCCAGTGTAGGCACATAGTACAAGCAGCACTTGAAAGAAGGTAGATAAGCAGGTTCTCAGGCTCTTCCCTGAAGTACAATCCAAATGAAAGAGAGTAGCTGCCAGCTCAACCTGGCCCTGTGGGATTTGGAAATCTGCAAAACAGCTGGCAATGTGCTACCCAAGCACCACAGACCACTCTTCTCAGGAAATGAGGGCTACTTATACATAATGAGACTGCTGCATGCAATCTAGATATTATAATGAGCATTTAAGAAGCACTGCTCTGGAATAGAGAAACTGGGTTGAAGTGTGGCTGCTAACGTAATCATACACTATACCCATTTTCACTTCCATGCAGTCCCCCAATGATCAAATTCTACCCTACCTTTAAGCACAATCTAATGCCTCCTCTAAGGGGACCTTCTGGCCTCCTCCAGTTCTCAACGATCATACTATTTTTGGGGGGCAACATGTATCCTCTCAAAAAATATGCAGCAATGCTTTTCCTATGATAGCACTGATGAGTGTGGTATTGCTGCATTTCCCTCATCAGAACTCAAGTTCTTTGACAAGGCTGCCCAATTCCTAACCCTACCCGGAATTACCTCTAAATGCAACAAATGTAATATTGTTGATGATTTAACATGGACACACCCTATCTCAGGAGCCCAGTGCCAATTCTACTTCCTCTAATTCATTGTGCCTCCCAATCAGATCTTGTTTATCACCACCTTATGCAGGCCTTACCTTGCTCACCATGTTGATGATTCTTCATTACCTATAATGAAAGTCTTCAAAGTGCAGATGTCAATCCCTCAGTTAATGCATCAGCATTTTAAAAAAATTATCAGAGTTCATCAGTAAGGACACAGACAGTTTTATAAAAGTTTTCTTTCATTTAAATAATAATAATAGCAAGCTACCATTTTTGTAGCAGTGTGTCAGGCACTATTCTAAGCACTTTCTATTTGTTATTGCATTAGTCCTCACAATAACCCTACCAAGTTATCATTATTATCACCTCCATTTTTCAGATAAAAAAACTAAGGCATGGTTCCCAAGTCCAGAGGCACTAGGAAACATGGCAGTGTCTGAGACAAAGACTCCAGGCAGAGCAGTAATACCTGAGATCAGAAGTATCAGGGACAGTGGTGGTGCCTGTGACCAGGTGACACTGACAAGAGCAAGGCACAAGTGACCTGGGAGGCACAAGCAGTGGCAACAAGGTCACCAGCAATGCCACTAGCAAAGGCAGTGGAGGATGGAAAGTGATAGCTGTCAAACACAACTAGAGGCAACTCAAAAAAGTGTTCACTACTTTAAATGTGCTGGCAGAATAATTATTCATCAAGCACCATGAAAAATTACAGTAACACAGTATCACTAAAAAGGAAAATGACAGTTCTCTAGAAACTAAACTTAAAATCATGGGAGACTGCAATCTAACTAGTAGAGATTTCAAATAGCTGTCATTACAAAAACAAACAAAGAAACAAACAAAAAACCTCAATGAGCTTCAAGAAAATTCAAAAGGAAAGTTCAATGAGCTCTGGAATAAATTAATGAACAGAAGTACCGTATTTTTTCATGTATAAGACACCCCTACTTTTCCAACCCAAAATTAAGAAATCAATATTTTAAATATTTTGTTGGGTTTCCTCTTAAGGCCTTCTCCTTTTTTGGCATCTTAAGGTGTTGTTCTTCCTGTTTTCTCCACTGTCTGATCATACTCTCAGTGGGAGGAGGTCCAAATAGTCTCTCTGCAGTTCTATTTCCATGCTCTTTTGCAGAGCTGGTTATATTCAGTTTGAATTTTGCAGAGTAAGACAATCGCTTACAGGTATTTATCGTTTTATTTTTTGACATCTGTATGGACTCAGAACGCTCGGGTTCGGGTCCCTGTTGCATCTGCGCACTCTCTACTTCCACCTCCAATTACAGCATCAGCTGATGTCAGTAACAAAAAGGCTCATGATTGGAGGAAGCCTGTTTGACAAGGTATGGGCAGCTATGCACCTGCATGCAGCTCCCTCCTCGGCTGACTTCAGTGTATAAGACGCCCCTTGATTTTCAGTCTAACGATTTTAGAAAAAAATAGCGTCTTATACACGGAAAAATATGGTACTTTACAATAGAGATTAAAACTCAAAAAAACAACAACAAAGCAGAAATCCTGGAACTGAAGAACTAAAGAAATGAGATGAAGAATGCATTAGAAAGCATTGAAAATAGAGCAGACCATATGGAAAATAGAAATCTAGAAATAGTCCTAGCTGGTTTGGCTCAACGGAAAGAGCGTTGGCCTGCGGACTGAAGGGTCCCGGGTTCAATTCTGGTCAAGGGTACATGCCAGGATTAGCAGGCTCAATCACCAGTAGTGGGCATGCAGGAAACAGCCAATCAGTGATTCTCTCTCATCATTGTTTCTATCTCTCCTTCTCTAAAATCAATAAAAATATATTTTTTTAAAAATAAACAAATCTAGAAATAGTGGAATAGAAGAGAGAACCAATATCATAAAAAAGAAAAATCTCTCTGAGAACTATCCGACACCATTAGAAAAAGCAACATTGGGATAATGGGTATCCCAGAAGAAAAAGAGAGGGAGAAGAGAGAAAAAAGCTTAAAGAAATAACTGAGAAATTCCCAAACCAGGGGAAAGAACTGGGTATACAAAATCCATGAAGCTAATAGAACACCTAATTATCTCAACATACAAAGACCTTCTCCAAGATACATTATATTAAAACTGTCAAAAGTCAATGATAAAAAAAAAATTTAGGTTAGCCAGGGAAAAAAATGACAGTACCCCCGTTAGGCTATTAGCAGAGTTCTCAGCAGAAACTCTATAGGCAGGAGAGGGTGAAATGACATATTCAAAATGTTGAAAGATAAAAACCACCAGCCAGAAATACTCTATCCAGCAAAGTTTTCCTTCAGATATGAAGGAGAAATAAAGGTTTTCCCTGACAAACAAAAACTGAGGAAGTTCACCACTAGACACTGCCTTAGAAGTGTTTAAGGGAGCTCTTCTACTAAGAAAACAAATGAAAAACCAAAAATATACAAAATCTTGAGCACTCTGATAAATGGACAGGTAGAATCAGAAAATTTCAAATTAGGGTGTTAATCACTAAAATTTGGCATAAAGGTTAAATAGGAAAAAACACTAAAAATAACTATAGCTACCTCATTGGGTAACAAACTCATAACATTAAAAAGGGGCAATATGTGACAACAAAAACATGAAAGGGGAAGAGGGAAAAGATGGAATTTATATAGGCACATGAAATGCTATCATCAGAAAAAGTACTATTTTATCTATGAGATGTGTTATATGAACCACATGGTAACCAAAAACAAAAATCTAGAGAAGAGACACAAAATATGAAAAGAGGAAAAAAACAGAAAAACATCATAGAAAACCACTAAACTAAAATGGCAAACAGAAACATAAGAAAAAAGAAATAATGGTGCTATGAAGCAAATAGAAAACTAAAGATTAAATGGCAATAGTAAGCCTTCATATATCAATATTTACCCTAAGTGTAAATAAAATAAACTCACCAATCAAAAGACACAGAGTGGCTGGATGGATTAAAAAACAAGACCCAACTATATGCTGCCTGCAGGAGACTCATCTCAGCTCTAAAGACAAACACAGGCTCAAAATAAATGGGTGGAAGATGATACTCCAAGTAAGTGGTAGCCAAAAGAAAGCAGGTGTAGACATACTTATACCAGAGAAAACAGACTTTAAGCCAAAAAAGGTAATAAGAGACAAAGATGGATATTAGATAATTATAAAGGGGACAATCCATTAAGAAGATATAATATTTATCAATATATATGCACCCAGCATAGAAGCACTAAAATACATAAAGCAACTATTAACAGATCTAAAGAGAGAAATTGACTGCAATAGCATGGATGGAACTGAAGAGCATTATACTAAGCGAAATAAGCCAGTCGGAGAAAGATAAATATCACATGATCTCACTCGTATGTGAGATATAATGATCAACATAAACTGATGTACAAAAATGGATCCAGAGACAAGGTGGCACTGAGCAGACCATCTAACCTCAGGGAGAAGGCAGGGGACGGGGGTTAGAGATCAACCAAAGAACTTGTATGCATGCATAATTAGCATGACCAATGGACACAGACACTGGGGCAGTAGGGGCTTGCCCTCGGGGGTGGGAGTGCCTGGGGGTGTTAATCGGGGTGGGGGGAAGAGACATGTAAACAATTAAACAATCAATTATAAGAAGAAAACTAGAAAAATCACAAATACGTGGAGATCAAACAACAAGGTAATGAACAACTATTGGGTCAATGGGGAAATCAAAGAAGAAAATTAAAAATACATGGTGTGTTGCTTTCAGCCTTGCAATTAATTTTCTAAAGTATTAATTTTCTAGATGTAATTTACTTACAGGATATTTTTCCTTACATGATATTCCTCTACCATCCCCTCCTTTTTTGATTTAAATGTTAGGAGGCTTTTGAAAATTTTATAATGTAGTCTTGATGGCTTTTAAATTTTAATTTTTTGTACTATAATATTACTGTTTTAGGTTCATTACATGGTGCACAATTTTATCGTAAGATGAAGTACCAATAAAAATTTTAGTTGACACTTTAGGAAGACACCCATGAAAAACACACAAGGTGATAAAACAAGCCAGAGGAAAATCATTTGGGCAAAAATTGAAAAAGGATCCCCAGTCAAATTTATAGAAAATATTCCTTTATTAACTTTTGGTCGAGAATATGTTTGTATATTTTCAGAAAACAACTACGAGACCATGTGGATTCTAGCAAGAGAAGAATCGACAGGACTACTCCAGCCATGAAGACAGAAGAGAAGCAGTCCAGAGACAGAAGACGCTGATGTGGCCTTCCCATACTAGCAGTTAGCAGCTGTGCATCACTGCAGATTGCCCAGGACCAAACCAGACAGAGTCGGACCTGCATTACCAGCAGTTGTCCACCATCCAGAACTGAAATGTCAGTGCTGACATGTACACATAAGGAACTGTTGGACATTGAAATTGGGTCTCAAAAGAACTGTTGGCCCAGAAAGAAACTCACTACAGACCGATTCATTTGCCTGTCACCATAACCATTATTGCTTGTCTCATTTTCGGTTCTTATAAGTGTATTTCTAATACCACATGATCTCACTCATCTAGGGGAAATAATGAACAACATAGACTGATGAACAAGAACAGACCCAGAAACAAGGAGGCATGGATCAGACTGTCGGGCCTCGGGGGGAGGGTAGGGAAGGGTGGGGATAAAGGGAGAGATCAACCAAAGGACTTGTGTGCAGACATATGAGCCCAACCAGCGGTTAAGGACAACAGGGGGGTGGGGGCATGTGTGGGGAGGGGGGTGGGATGGAAAAGGGGGGACGAGGACAAATATGTGATACCTTAATCAATAAAGAAATTTAAAAAAATAATAAATAAAAAAAAATACATGGTGTGTATACATGGAGCATCAACCTATGAACCAAGAGGTCACAGTTCAATTCCCCTGAGGCTCAATCCCCACTAGGAGGTGTGTAGGAGGCAGCCAATCAATGATTCTCTCTCATCATTGATGTTTCTAGTTCTCTTTCCATCTCCTTTCCTCTCTCTGAAATTAAAACAAAACATAAAAATATTTTAAATAAATAAATAACAATAAACAAATGGGACTACATCAAAATAAAAAGCTTCTGCACAGCAAAAGAAATCATCAACAAAACAACAAGAAAGCCCACTGCATGGGAGAACATATTTGCCAATGTTATTTCCAATAAGAGTTGAATCTCCAAAATTTATAGGGAACTCATACAACTTAACAAAAGGAAGATAAACAATCTAACCAAAAAATGAGCAAAGGACCTAAATAGACCCTTTTAAAAGAGGACATATAGAAGGCCAAGAGACATATGAAAACATGCTCAAAGTCACTAATTATCCAAGAGATACAAATCAAAACAACAATGAGGTACCATCTCACACCTGTCAGAATGGCTATCATCAACAAATCATCAAATGACAAGTGCTGGCGAGGATGTGGAGAAAAAGGAACCTTTGTGCACTGCTGGTGGAAATACAGACTGGTACAGCCACTGTGGAAAACAGTATGGAGTTTCCCCAAAAAGTTAAAAATGGAACTCCCATTTGACCCAGTAATCCCACTTCTAGGACTATATCCCAAGAAATCAGAAACACCAATCAGAAAGGATATACGCACACCTATGTTCATAGCAGCACAATTTATAATAGCTAAGATTTGGAAACAGCCTAAGTGCCCATCAGCAGATGAGTGGATTAAAAAACTGTGGTACATCTACACAATGGAATACTACGCTGCTATAAAAAGGAAGAAACTTTTACCATTTGCAACAGCATGGATGAACCTAGAGAGCATTATGCTAAGTGAACTAAGCCAGTCAGAGAACGATAAATATCATGTGATCTCACTCATATGTGAGATATAATGAACAATATAAACTGATGAACAAAAATAGATCCAGAGACAAAGAAACACCAAACAGACCGTCCAATCTCAGAGGGAAGGCAGGGGAGGGTTAAAGGGAGGGGGGATAAGAGATCAATCAAAGGAGTTGTATGCATGCATATTAGCATAACCAATGGACAATGACACTGGGGCAGTGGGAGCTTGTCCTGGGGGGTGAGTGGCTGGGGAGGGGTCAATCGGGGAAAAAGGAGACATATATAATACTTAAAACAATAAATATATATATTAAATAAATAAATAATAATACAAGAATAAAAACTGTTTTGTGTACTCACATTGTAAACCTACTTTTGCCTAACCCTGTATAAAGAACTCATATATCTCAACAACAACAAAAAAACAAGTTGATTAAAAAAAATGGGCAGAGGATCTGAATAGACATTTTTCCAAAGAAGACATACAGATGGCCAACAGGCACATGAAAAGATGTTTAACATAACTAATTATCAGAGAAATGCAAATCAAAACCACAATAAGATATTACCTCACACTTGTTTAGAATGGCCGTTATAAAGAAGACAAGAAACAACAAGTGTTAGAGAGGATGCAGAGAAAAGGGAACCCTAATACACTGTTGGTGGGAACGTCAATCAGTACAGCCACTATGAAAAACAGTATGGAGATTCCTCAAACAAACAGAACGACCATATGACTCATCTATTCTACTTCTGGGCATTTATCCAAAGATTATAAAAACACTAATTAAAAAAGATATACACACCTGGCTGGTGTTACTCAATGGTTCAGTGTCAACCCATGAACCAGGAGGTCACAGTTCCATTCCCAGTCAGGGCACATGCCTAGATTGTGGGCTCGATCTCCAATAGGAGGTCTCCAGGAAGCAGCCAATCTATTATTCTCTCTCATCACTAATATTTCTCTCTTTCTCCCTCTCCCTTCCTCTCTGAAATCAATAAATACATTTTAAAAACATATATGCAAACCTATGTTTACTGCAGCATTGTTTCCAGTAGCCAAGACATGGAAACAACCTAAATGTCCATTTATATATGAATGGATAAAGAAGATGTACACATATACTAGTATACAATGGAATACTACTCAGCCATAAAAAAGGTGCCAATTGCAACATAGACGGACTTTGAGGGTATTATGCTAAGGAAAATAAGTCAGATGAAAAAAAAGATAAGTATCATATGATTTCACCCTTATGTCTAATATTAAAACAAAATAAATAAACAGAAAAAAAATCCCTAATAGACACACATGACTGATTGGTGAGTAGTTACCAGAGGGGAAGAGGAGTGGAAGGAGGGCAAAATGGGTAAAGGGGGTCATTTGTATAGTGATGGATGGAAACTAGACTTTTGGTGGTGAGCAAGATATAATATATACAGATGTTGAATTATAATGTTGCACACATGAAACTTATGTTATTAACCAATGTTAATCCTATTTTTTAAAAAGAAGCTAAGGTACAGAGAAAGTAAATTAAATGGTGGTATTTAGAGATAGGCAGTCTGGCTCTGGAGTCCAAGCTCTTAACTAATCTACACTACAGAGTATATGAAGGGCTTTTATATACATACTAGAAGCCCGATGCACAAAGATTCGTGCTAGAATGGGCCTTCCTTTCCCTGGCTGCCGGCACTGCCTTTCTACTCCAGCCCAGCCCCAGAGCTGCCTCTTTCTGCTCCCACCCCGGAGCTGCCTCTTTCCGCACCGGCCCCGCCTTCCCACGCTGCCCAGAGGCCCTGAGAGACCAGGGGTGGGGCGGAATCCCTGCATCATCGCCATGGCGATGACACAAGTGTCCTGCCCGCCCCCTGTCACTCGGCACCTGTGTATGCAAATTAACCACCATCTTTTTTTTTTTTTTTTTTTTTTTTTTTTTTTAATTTCTTTATTGATTAAGGTGTCACATATTTGTCCTCATCCCCCCATTCCCATCCCACCCCTCTCCCCACGCATGCCCCAATCCCCTGTTGAACTTAACCGTTGGATAGGCTTATATGCATGCATACAGGTCCTTTGGTTGAACTCTCCCCCTCCCCCCACCCTCCCCCTACCCTCCCCTATCCTCCCTCTGAGGCCCGATAGTCCGATCGATGCCTCGTTGATTCTGGTTCTGTTCTTGTTCCTCAGTCTATGTTGTTCATCATTTCCTCTAGATGAATGAGATCAAATGTCACTAGATATATACTAATAAGAACTGAATGTGAGACGAGCAATAATATTTATGCTGACAGGCAAATGAATCAATCTGTAGTGAGCTTCCCCCTGGACCAACAGTTCTTTTGAGACCCAATTTCGATGTCCAGTAGTTCCTTATGTGTACATGTCAGCACTGACCCCTCAGCTCTGGATGGTGGACAAATGGTGGTAATGGAGGTCCGATTCCCTCTGGTTTGGTCTCGGCCGAACCCAGGGGCACGGCGTCACCTGGACTAAGTGGCACGTGGCCTCACCCATACCCAAGGGGCGCGTGGTCTCACCCGGGCCTGGGACCCAGCCTCACCCGGATGGATCCAGGGGCGCACGGCCTCACCCGGACCCAGGATCTGGCTTCACCCGTACCCAGGGACGCTTGGCCTCTCCCAGACCCAGGGGCACGTGGCCTCACCCGGGCTTAGTTGCACAAGGCCTCACCTGGATCCAGGGACACATGGTCTCACCCAGACCCAGGAACGTTTGGCCACTCCCAGACCCAGGGCCACTTGGGCTCACCCGGGCCTAGGTGCACGAGGCCTCATCCGGATCCAGGGACGCATGGTCTCACCCGGACCCAGGGACGCTTGGCCTCTCCCAGACCCAGGGCCACTTGGGCTCACCCGGGCCTAGGTGCACGAGGCCTCACCCGGATCCTGGGACACATGGTCTCACCCGGACCCAGGGATGCTTGGCCTCTCCCAGACCCAGGGCCACTTGGGCTCACCCGGGCCTAGGTGCACGAGGCCTCACCCGGATCCAGGGACACATGGTCTCACCCGGACCCAGGGACGCTTGGCCTCTCCCCGACCCAGGGCCACTTGGGCTCACCCGGGCCTAGGTGCACGAGGCCTCACCCGGATCCAGGGACACATGGTCACACCCGGACCCAGGGACGCTTGGCCTCTCCCAGACCCAGGGCCACTTGGGCTCACCCGGGCCTAGGTGCACGAGGCCTCACCCGGATCCAGGGACACATGGTCTCACCCGGACCCAGGGACGCTTGGCCTCTCCCCGACCCAGGGCCACTCGGGCTCACCCGGGCCTAAGTTCACGAGGCCTCACCCGGATCCAGGGACACATGGTCTCACCCGGACCCAGGGACGCTTGGCCTCTCCCAGACCCAGGGCCACTCGGGCTCACCCGGGCCTAGGTGCACGAGGCCTCATCCGGATCCAGGGACACATGGTCTCACCCGGACCCAGGGACGCTTGGCCTCTCCCAGACCCAGGGCCACTTGGGCTCACCCGGGCCTAGGTGCACGAGGCCTCAACCGGATCCAGGGACGCATGGTCTCACCCGGACCCAGGGACGCTTGGCCTCTCCCAGACCCAGGGCCACTTGGGCTCACCCGGGCCTAGGTGCACGAGGCCTCACCCGGATCCTGGGACACATGGTCTCACCCGGACCCAGGGACGCTTGGCCTCTCTCAGACCCAGGGCCACTTGGGCTCACCCGGGCCTAGGTGCACGAGGCCTCACCCGGATCCAGGGACACATGGTCTCACCCGGACCCAGGGACGCTTGGCCTCTCCCAGACCCAGGGCCACTTGGGCTCACCCGGGCCTAGGTGCACGAGGCCTCACCCGGATCCAGGGACACATGGTCTCACCCGGACCCAGGGACGCTTGGCCTCTCCCAGACCCAGGGCCACTTGGGCTCACCCGGGCCTAGGTGCACGAGGCCTCATCCGGATCCAGGGACGCATGGTCTCACCCGGACCCAGGGACGCTTGGCCTCTCCCCGACCCAGGGCCACTTGGGCTCACCCGGGCCTAGGTGCACGAGGCCTCATCCGGATCCAGGGACGCATGGTCTCACTCAGACCCAGGGACGCTTGGCCTCTCCCAGACCCAGGGCCACTTGGGCTCACCCGGGCCTAGGTGCACGAGGCCTCATCCGGATCCAGGGACGCATGGTCTCACCCGGACCCAGGGACGCTTGGCCTCTCCCAGACCCAGGGCCACTTGGGCTCACCCAGACCTAGATGCACGAGGCCTCATCCGGATCCAGGGACACATGGTATCACCCGGACCCAGGGACGCTTGGCCTCTCCCAGACCCAGGGCCACTTGGGCTCACCCGGGCCTAGGTGCACAAGGCCTCACCCGGATCCAGGGACACATGGTCTCACCCGGACCCAGGGACGCTTGGCCTCTCCCAGACCCAGGGCCACTTGGGCTCACCCGGGCCTAGGTGCACGAGGCCTCATCCGGATCCAGGGACGCATGGTCTCGCCCGGACCCAGGGACGCTTGGCCTCTCCCAGACCCAGGGGCACGTGGCCTCACCCGGGCCTAGATGCCCGAGGCCTCACCCGGATCCAGGGACACATGGTCTCACCCGGACCCATGGACGCTTGGCCTCTCCCAGACCCAGGGCCACTTGGGCTCACCCGGGCCTAGGTGCACGCGGCCTCACCCGGATCCAGGGACACATGGTCTCGCCTGGACCCTGGGGTGTGTGGGCTCTCCCAGACCCAGGGGCGCTTGGCCTCGCCCGGGCACGGGATCCAGCGTCATCCGGGTCCAGGGGCACTTGGCCTCACCCGGACCCGGAGTCCGGCCTCACCTGGACCCAGGGGCATGTGGCCTCACCTAGACCCAGGGACGTGAGGCCTCACTTATACCCAGAGGCGTGTGACCACACCCGAGCCCAGAGGCGCGCAACCCCGCCCGCACCCGGGTCTCAGCGGGGCCCCGTCTTCCCGATCCCAATTCCTGCCGGTCAATCCCCCCTCAGCAATTCCCCTGGCCATCCTTCCGGAGCTCCAGTATGGCTGCTGCAGAACTCGTCGGGCGGCGGCTCGGCGAAGCTCCGGTGCACCCGGTGCATGGCGGTGGGCCAGTCTGGCGTCGCTGTGTCGGCCCTTGGGTCTGCATCGGTGGCCGGTCGCCGAGCATGCGCACCTGGCCGCTTCCGGGGCGTTGAGATTCTTGACGGACTCAGAGGTCAGCAAGCGCGGAGTCTCCCACCCCATGTCTCATAGGGGCTCGTCTGTCCGTGCTTGGCTGCCAGTGGAGCCGTCCCCTCAGCCGGAGACCGCCGGGGGAACTGCGCCGAGCACGTTCCAGGCCGCTGTTGTATCGCCTGAGCCATAGTTCTTTTGTGTCGCCTGAGCTGTAGTTCTTAAAGTGTGGTCTTTGGGTCACCGGCATCAGCAGCATCCCACATCCCCCTCTTTTATTCTAGTTGTAGAGCATCTACTCAGCCAGCCCTATGGTGGTCTTGGATGGTGTCTGCTCTGCTCTCTTGTCGTAGTCTCAAAGTTGTTGTGGTAGGCAACAATCAGGCTTCCGCCCTATGCCTCCATCTTGGTCCTCCTTTGTATAGTTAAGTCTTGATTGTTGTTGGTGTCACTGGGGGGGCTCTCTTTGTCTATAAAGGAAGAGTTGCTGTGCAGGAGACACGTTTATGGGCCGGGTCTTGGTGCAGCAAAGCTTTGGCGCTCACTGAATATTCCCGTTGAATGTGTCCCTTATGCACGTGGTTGAAATCTGGTGTCATCTCCCACAGACCACTAGATGCCCTCGTTTCTGGGTCTCCAATGGGGTGTAGATCAGCTACTGCCTTAGGCACTCAGCAAGGATTACAGCAAAAACTGTAGTTTCTTCCTCCTGTCTGAGTGGCCCTGGAGCAGTCCGACTAGAACAGCAGATCATCTGGTCCGCTGCCAGAGGGCAGTCCACCCACATGCATAAGCCGTTGCTTGGGGCGCAGGTGTGCCTGCAAGACTTGCGGGGCAGGTCTTCAAGACGTGCGGGGCGGGACCCAGGGCGGGGCGGGGTCTCAGGGCGCCAACAGGCCATGGTGCGGCGAGCCTCGATGGCTGTGAGTCTGGTCCTTCTGCCTTCCATGTATCTAAGTCCCCTCGTTCCGCACTCCAGCGCAGCAAACACTGATTGCTGGGCGCACCTCTGCAAGAGTCCCGCCTCTCCCCGCAGGCATCTGGGTCTCCCGGGGTTCGCCAGAAGATGGGTTTCAGGGTGATGGAGAGCTAATCTCCCTTAGGTTTGGAACAAAAGCCCCTTTCCCCCGCCACCAGCCAGACCCACGCACCTCCACACTTCATCCCCTCCGATTTCGCTGGGTGCGAGGCAACAGAACAGCCTTTAACCTCCGCCGCCATCTTTTTCAAACTTCTCAATTTGTACTTCTTAATCCCTTCATTTCAGTCAACTTTACTGAAGTCTAGCGCCGCCGGGAGGTGCACGGAAAGGGCGCCCGGGCCTCCGTCCGGTGCGCGGTGCGCGCGTCCCGCGAAACCAGGCGCGCGAGGGCCGCGCGGCTGGGACGGGCGCTGGGCGGCCGCCGAGCTCCAGGCATCGCCATCGCCGCGTTCCGGACGTCGCCGCCGCGGCGTCCCCCTAATTTGTACTACTTAATCCCTTGAATTCAGTCAACTCTACTGAAGTCTAGCGCCGCCGGGAGGTGCACGGAGAGGGCGCCCGGGCCTCCGTCCGGTGTGCGGGGTGCGCGGCCCGCGGCACCAGGCGCGCGGGGGCTGCGCGGCGGGGACGGGTGCTGGGAGGCCGCCGGGCTCCGGGCGCCGCCGCTGCGGCGGCGTCCCCAGCGTCCCGGGCCGGGCAGCCTGCGGGGGCGGCGGAGTTGCGAAAGTGAGTGAGTTTCCCAGGGTTTCGCCCGGAATGGGGTTCAGTGCAATCGGAGCCGGTGCTCAGCGCACTCCGGAGCCTTTATCTCCTTCCTGCCAGTGAACTCCGGCCAGGTCATCAGCCGCCCCCTCCTCTCCGGTTCCATCCTCCCCGCAGGCGCGTGTGCTCGTGTCTCCGCCCGTTTCTCCATACCTCAGGCTTTTACGGCTTCCCCGACTGTCCCCGTGGCCTTCTCCTTCCCCCCAGCTGTGGGCATTTCAGTCCGCCAGCTCTCCTGTGGTTCTGGACGATGTCCGTTCTGACCTCTAGTTGTATTTTTGAAATTGTTGTGCCCGGCTGCAGGTTAGGTGTTTAACCTATGCCGCCATCTTGGTTTCTCTAACCACCATCTTTGTTGGGTTAATTTGCATATCATGCCTGATTGGCTGGTGGGCGTAACGGAGGTATGATCAATTTACATGTTTGTCTATTATTAGGTAAGACTAGAGGCCTGGTGCATGGATTCGTGCACCGGAGGGGTCCCTCGGCCTGGCCTGCAGGGCCT
Source organism: Eptesicus fuscus (assembly GCF_027574615.1). Lineage (NCBI taxonomy): Eukaryota > Metazoa > Chordata > Mammalia > Chiroptera > Vespertilionidae > Eptesicus > Eptesicus fuscus. Next base: position 42,433,605 of record NC_072485.1, on the reverse strand, counting down.
GGCCTGCCGGGATCGGGCCAAAACCAGCTCTCTGACATCCCCTGAGGGGTCTCAGATTGCAAGAAGGCAGTTCTCAGTGACACATCCCGGAATCAGTCTCCCTCCTTTCTGGTTCCAATGCATCACCCAAGAACCACAGCTGCCAAGTGAATGCAGCTCAGCAGCTCCTGTGTTGAGCGTCTGCCCCCTGGTGGTCAGTGTGCATCATAGCTACTGGTTGGTCAGCCGGTCAGCCAGTTGGCCAGTCGGCCAGTCGCTTAGGCTTTTATATATAGAGATATGCATGTCTGTATACAGGGCTTACAAACACTTCCCATAGTAACATCCTATCTAATAAAAGAGTAATATGCAAATTGACTATCACTCCAACACACAAGATGGCTGCCCCCATGGGGTCAAAGATGGCTGCCCCCAAGTGGACACAAGATGGCCGCCACAAGATGGCCAGCAGGAGAGGGCAGTTGGGAGGGACCAGGCCTGCAAGCGAGGACAGTTGGGGGCGATCAAGCCTGCAGGGGAGGGCAGTTGGGGGCGATCAGGCCAGCAGGGGAGGGCAGTTGTGAGGGACCAGGCCTGCAAGGGAGGGCAGTTGGGAGGGACCAGGCCTGCAAGGGAGGGCAGTTGGGGGCGATCAAGCCTGCAGGGGAGGGCAGTTAGGGGCAAACAGGCTGGCAGGGGAGCAGTTAGGCATCAATCAGGCTGGCAGGGGAGTAATTAGGGGGTGATCAGGCTGGCAGGCAGGTGAGCAGTTGGGAGCCAGTAGTCCTGGATTGTGAGAGGGATGTCCGACTGCCCATTTAGGCCTGATCCTTCCGGGTCCCAGATTGGAGAGGGTGCAGGCTGGGCTGAGGGACAAACACCCTGCCCCCTGCATGAATTTCGTGCATCGGGCCTCTAGTCCTTTAAATAAAGTTCAAACATTTGTCTCTTAAGCTTCTCACTATTTCTTCCATGTACCCTCTACTCCCACCAGACTTACATACTCATGGGACCTGCCCCTTCCCATCCCCCCTCTTACCATCACTCTTCTTCCCCTCTACCTCTCCACCAAATTCTAGTCAACCTTTCAGGCTTAGATCTTCTAGGGAGGGAATTATCACTGGTTTAATGCTTACCATGTATCAATCAGTAGGCTGATGCTTTAGACACATTACCTCATTTAAACCTCAATCCTGTGAGGCTGCTATTACTATGCCCATTTCAGAGATAAGGAAAATGTAGTTCACAGAATTAATTTGCCAATGCACCACAGTTCTAAAGCACACACCCTTTCCACTATCCTTTCTAAGCCCCTTATGACCTATTCCTCACATTGAAATACTTACATGTCTACTATTTGATTTTGCATTTTATTAAAAGCTGTCTCAAACTATGTATATACCTTGTCTTTCCAATTGGACTCAGACTCTCACCCATGGTTGTCCCCTTTAGCACCTAACATATAGCCAGACACACAGAGGCCACAGAGTTTTACCAAACCAAAGTAATAGGTCTGAGCTCAGCTAGAAGAGAGAATGTTGTGCTCTAGGTAAAGCTGCTAAACTCCTGTGCCTTAACATAACTATTAATTTCTTCCAGAGCTGAGAAAAAAGTTCTCTTAACCAAGAAAATCACATAGTGAAGTCTATGAATCACTCTTGTTAGCAGCAATATGAAGATCCCAGAAAACAAGTAACAAAAAAAGAATTACAGTGGGTGGAGGTGTTTTTCTCCCTTCCCACTATGTAGGGAACACAACTGGAATGATGCTCTATAATGAGTGCACATAGTTTCAGCTATAGAATGAGGGAATCCCAAGGGGAAGGTCAGCGAAAAAAACAGTCAATCCTAAAGTTGTTCACAGAAAGCTCCCAGGGAGACACAGAATAACATGGAAGCAAAACATTGGTCAAGGAAACACAGAATCTGGGCTCCAGTTCCGGTTCATTCATTTATTAAAAAATATTTATTGAGAATACTGAGGATACTAATCAATCTACTGTGTAACCCAGACAGGTAAGTTACTTACTTTCTCTGAACTTCAATTTCTTCATCTCTAAAAAGAGCTTAATACTAGTAAGCACTTACTTGCTCATATCACAAGGTGTTGAGAGGGTAAAATGAGAAAAGGACAGATTAACATCATGGACAAAATATAAAGCTCTATTTTTCTTAATTTTATTTTACTGTTGACAGTATTACAGATGTCTCCCATTTTCTCCCTTTTTGCCCCCCTCCACCCAACCCCTGCTCCACCCTAAGCCTTCCTATGCTATTGTCTGTGTCCATGGGTTATGCTATACATATATGTTCTTTGGTTAATCTCTTCCTGTCCTCGCCCCACCAATTCCATCCCACTAAAATCTGTTATTCTGTGCCTCCCATCCATACCACTGGACCTATTTTGTTTGTCAGTTTAAATTATACTTGTGAGATCATGTGATATTTGTCTTTCTCTAACTGGCTTATTTCGCTTAGCATAATACTTTCCAGGTCTATCCATGCTGTCTCAAACAGTAGGAGATCCTTCTTTTTTACAACTGCATAGTATTCCATTGTGTAAATGTACCACAGCTTTCTTATACACTCATCTACTAATGGGCACTTGGGCTGTTTCCAGATCTTAGCTATTGTAAACAATGCTTCTATGAACATAGAGGTGCATATTTTCTTTCTGATTAGTGTTTTGGGATTCTTAGGATATATTCCCAGAAGTGGCATAGCTGGGTTAAATCGCAGATTCATTTTTAATTTTTTGAGGAACCTCCATAATGTTTTCTACTATGGTTGTACCAGTCTGCATTCCCACTAGCAGTGTACTAGGGTTCCCTTTTCTCCACATCCTCACTAACACTTGTTTGTTTATTTATTGATGGTAGCTATTCTGGCAGGTGTGAGATAATACTTCATTGTAGTTTTAATTTGCACCTCTCTGATAATTAGTGACACTGAGCATTTTTTCATGTGTCTACTGGCCATCTGGATGTCCTCTTTGGAGAAGTATCTATTCAGGTCCTTTGCCCAGTTTTTAATTGGATTGTTTCTCTTCCTGGTGTTGTAGTGTATGAGTTCTTTGTATATTTTGGAAATTAAACCCTTATCAGATGTATCATTGGCAAATATGTTCTCCCATACAGTGGGTTACCTTCACATTTTGTTGATGGTGGTTTTGCTATGCAGTTTTTTACTTTGATGCAGTCCCATTTGTTTATTTTTTCTTTTGTTTCCCTTGCCCTAGGCAATGTATAGGTGAAAATACTGTTTGTTTCCCTTGCCCTAGGCAATGTATCAGTGAAAATACATGAGATATCTGAGTTTTTAATGCCTGTGGTTTCTGCTAGGATTTTTATGTTTTTTGTGACTTACACTTAAGTCTTTTATCCATTTTGAGTTTATTCTTCTGTATGATGTAAGTTGGTGGTCCAGATTCATTTTTGTGCATGTACCTGTCCAATTTTTCCAACACCATTTATTGAAGAGACTATCTTTACTCCATTGTATGTTCTACCTCCTTTGTCAAATATTAATTGGCTATATTAGTGTGGGTCAATTTCTAAGGTCTCTGTTCTGTTCCATTGGTCTATATTCCTGTTCTTGTGCCAGTACCAGGCTGTTTTGATTACAATGGCTTTGTAGTATAGTTTGATATCTGGTATTGTGATCTCTCCAACTTTGTTCTTCTTTCTCAAGATTGCTGTGGCTATTTGGGGTCTTTTTTGGTTCCATATAAATTTTTGGAATATCTGTTCTAGATCTGTGAAATATGCCATTAAAGCTGTTGTTTGTTCTTTTAATTGTGGTAAAGCATACAGAACATAAGAGGCTATATTTTATAGCTGTATTAATCTGGCCTAAAGGGAGAGCAGTGGTTGGGAGAAATGCAGAAATGAAATCAGTAATAACCTCAACTTCATCATAGTCATCCATTTTTCTGACCCCCTATTGGGCCTGTAAGATTTCCAGGAATCACAGCACAAAGTCAGTTCTAGTATTTTCAGATTGGAAAGATCTAATAGATGCATAGAAACCCAGAGCTACAGGACCTTTAGAGGCCAATTCATCCTAACCCTCATCCATCTCTCATCTTTCCTCCAGCCCATCACCAGATAATCATGATGTCACTGCCTGTGTGTACATATATCCAGAGAGCCCCAGAGATCAAGCAATATTTAAAAAAACAGACTACAGAGAGGAAGAGAGAGGGATAGAGAGTTAGAAACATCAATGAGAGAGAAACATCAATCAGCTGCCTCCTGCACAACCCCCACTGGGGATGTGCCCGCAACCCAGGTACATGCCCTTGACTGGAATCGAACCTGGGACCTTTCAGTCCGTAGTCCGATGCTCTATCCACTGAGCCAAACCGGTTTCGGCGGAAGGCCTATTCTTGCATGAATCTTCATGCATCAGGCCTCTAGTATAAATATAAAGCAAGTGAGAAGAGGATGCAACATGATATTTTGTGACCTAACAAAGACTGTTTCCAGTACCCCTTGGTATGCAAAGCTGGGGGAAATGAATACAAATATGTGCAGGATACAAAGTTATTCCAGGCCTAGAAACTGAAACCTTGACCTCCCACTTTCTTTTGACATTCAGTGCTATTAGAATTCTCTCACAGACTGAGATCCTAAGCCAAGTTAAAGGTGGGAAGGGATACTAACAGCCTAGAGTAAGTACTCACACTGAGAAAAGAGAAAGTCTGAATGGGTGCTCCAAAATGATCATGGAAGAAGACTTGTTCTGGAACTGGAATGTGGCTACATCTAGAAATACTTCTAAACCCAGCCACCTGGAGAATGTTGGGGTCCCTTCCTCCAGTAGATAAGCTTATGCATATACATGAACTTAAGAGCATTTACTTTGAGAACTCAAACTTAGTGGAGCCTAGGGCACAGGTGACACTGAAGGAGCACTATCATCCTCCCACAAAGAACCACTGGAACTTGTGTAGAACCAAGTCCTCATGGCTACACTCAGGAAACAGCATACTCTGAAAGATCCATTTTTAAAAGCCATACTGTGTATCATCAACAGAAGCTTAAAAACAGGGCCCACTACCTGATGCGCAATCTCAAGTTCCTGATGGATGCGTGCGCCCTGGCCAGAGAAAAGTCCCAAGACCACTTTGCACGCGAGCAGTTCAAGCTGGGCGTCAAGTGCATGAGCACAAGCGCGTCCGCACTGCTGGCCTGCGTGCGGGAGGTCAAGGCGGTGCCAGGCGAACTGGCACCCTATTCAGCGGGCCGCTGGTGCAGGTGGTGAGCGCACTGGTGGGCTTCGCCACGGAGCCCGCAATTCCTGGGTCTCGTGGCGGCCTTGAGGACAAGGCGGTGCTTGATGGCCATCCTGGGCGGCGCCATGAGCATGGTGTCGGCTTGCTTGCTCCTGACCCAGTGCCTCAGGGATCTGGCACAGCACCCAGATGAGGGCGCTAAGATGTCGAACCACAGGGAGAGGCTAAGGAACTAGGCCTATCCCGTGTCTGAAGGCTGCACCCTGCTATCTCAGGCTATAAGGGAGAGGTCTTCGCCCAGGACTTTACCACCAGTGAATTACAATTCTGTGAATTAGCACTCCCACCCGCCCCCTTTTTCCACCCCAGACTAAAGGAAGATGCTTATTGTCTGCCTCTCTCAATTTATACCAAAGAAATCGTAGGTGAAGTTCCCCCACACACCCATACCCCACGTTAGATGCTCAAGAGGAATCTTCCAGAAGGCAGGGCCATGCATCCAATTTACACACGCACTCGGGCGCTGAGCCCAGCAGCCCACCCACACTGTAGGGTCCTGGAGATGGAAGATGCTAACCTGCTGTGGCAGGATTACCCCGCCACATCCCCAGCTCCTCTTCAGGAGTCCCTCACACAAACTTTATTAATTAATTGGGCAGGAAGGAAGTCATGGGTTCATTTATTTTTTGGTCCTTTTTTTTTCCTAATTAAAAGAAAAGGTACCACAGTTTTCACTCCTTAGACATGGATGTAGCTACCTTTTTTGTATGTTGTTAATTTTTTAAGTTGGATTAGGGGTATACTTGGTGTGGAAAGAGGCTGACCTAGCCATGTGATTTGCAAATGGGGAGGGGGGGGGGGAAGAAGCTACTGTGTGTGTTTTATTTTCTGATTTACACTAGAGTGATCCCCCCCTCTCCAATGTCAAGTTTGTACCTTGCATGTACTGGACTATTTATTTCATGTATTAAAATGTTATGTTTCTCAGGGGAAAAAAGAAGAAGAAAAAATAGGACCCACTAGCAGATCAATAAGATCCTCTAGTTCTCTATTCAGAACTAAGCCTGACCTCTTTGGATCAAGTAAGTCCTTAGAGTTCTTGAATACGTCAGAAAGGGAAAGAGCAAAGAGGAAAGGCCACAAGAGAGACATATTAAACTTCCAGCTAATTTCATACTCATTCAAGAGATTAATATTTTTTAAAATATATTTTATTGATTTTTTTCCAAGAGGAAGGGAGAGGGATAGAGAGTTAGAAACATTGATGAGAGAGAAACATCGATCAGCTGCCTCCTGCACAGCCCCTACTAGGGATATGCCCGCAACCAAGGTACATGCCTTTGACCAGAATCGAACCTGGGATGCTTCAGTCCGCAGGCCAACACTCTATCCACTGAGCCAAACCGGTTAGGGCCAAGAGATTAATCTTAATATTGAAAAGAGATCTGACCTTATTTGCACTCCAAGCTGATGAGGTATGTCATATCCATTGTCCTTTATTTTTCCCAAAATACACACACCCTCATCCACCCATTGGGCTCAAATTGTACCTTCTGAAGCCACACAGAAACAGCCTTTCAAGGATATGAGGATGATGTTTAAATTTTTTCTCTTTGGGCCTTCTAAAAGTGGCTCATTCAACCCCTCTTCGAAGAACTAGATTTCAAGGTCCCTCTCCATCTTGCCTCCTTTGCATATGTTCTGGTCTGTTTATGTTGCCCTCATGGTGCACAGCCCAGAACTGGCTGCAGTCTACCACTGATATCACTCTGAGAGCATATGAGACTATTGTGTCGTCTGTATTTCTATATAGCAGTATGAGAGCCTAGAAGCCAGTCCCCTTTTCACATACTACATTATACCTTGTTAGGAGGCTCCACTCTTTGCAGGACTAAAGAGGCAACGGCTGGGCAAAAGGCAAGTAGCTCTGACTGCTTCAGTCCTGGGATTCTAGAGGTACTGAGATAGTTGTTTCATCCCTCCCCACAGCCTACCTCTGGGCCTAGCACATTAGTTAAGAAGAGGGGCTCTGGCCCTAACCGGTTTGGCTCAGTGGATAGAGCGTCAGCCTGCGGACTCAAGGGTCCCAGGTTCGATTCTGGTCAAGGGCATGTACCTTGGTTGCGGGCACATCCCCAGTGGGGAGTGTGCAGGAGGCAGCTGATCGATGTTTCTCTCTCATCAATGTTTCTAACTCTCTACCCCTCTCCCTTCCTCTCTGTAAAAAAAATCAATAAAATATATTTATTTTAAAAAAAGAAGAAGGGCTCTGGACTCAGGCAGCCTGGGTTCAGATCCTGGTTCTATCCCTTATTAGCAATGAGACCTTGGGCAAATCACTTTAACTCCTCTGTAGCTCAGTTTTCCCCTCTGCAGAATGAGGATAATAAAAGTACCTACTGATGGAAATGTTGTATATCTTGATTGCAGGAAAGAGGTTACACAGGTGTATAGACACTTGTCAAAACTCAAACTGAACACTTAAAATAAATGCATTTTACTACATGTAAATTATATCTCAATAGTCAATTGAAAAGTAAAAACAAATTCATAGTAACTACTCATGGAACATTGTGGATTAAAAGAATTTCTGGAACTAAAATAGTTCCAGAAAACATACTAAGCACTCAACAAATGTTATCTATTTGTAATGGAGTTTGCAATGCTGCACACAATGTTTGTGTCCTCGGATTGCTGCTGGGATCAAGGAAGGGGTCTGAAGACCCAAGGCAGCTAGCCCAGATGTGGAATTTGCCCAGAAGTTTCATTACAGACCTGGCTTTCACCAGATAAAACACCAGTGTCACAAACCATACCCATTCCAAGCTCCAGCCAGGGTTGTGTTCAACAATGAGAAAGCCAAACCACAGGAATCATCACCAAAACCAAATATTCCAGTGAAACAGAGAGGGATCTGCTTTCTTTAGTCTTCTTCTGGCTTTAACCATGAGGTCTTCCTGAGTCAGCTTTGATTTTTATTAGTCCTTCACTAAGTTTTACCTAAATGTCTACTGTGACCAGCTAATGCAGGAGGTAGGGAGAGACAGAGGAAAATGTATCATTTCCTGACTGTCTCACCTTCACCAAGTTCACAAATGACAGAAATTACAAATCGGAAAAGGAGATTGGGATGAGAGAGAGCAATGTATAGTGAAGAGAGTACTGTGCAAGGAACTGGAAGACCAGGGTCTAGCCTCAGCTGACATTTACTAGACCCATGCCCAATGTGAACCTGTTTCCTCCTCTATAAAACGAAGGGATATGAATAAACAATCCCACAATCTGTGATGTGAGGATGGTAGAAAAAAGAAGTGTAAAAGGATTTGTTTCAGGCTCTCAGCCATGAGATAAATCTCAGGGTGAGCCAAGTGAGCTAATTTAGAAGAATTGATTCTTAGATCCAGAATGCAATAAGGGAACTGCCTCGCTGCTGCAGCTGCTACAGCAACAGTGATAGCAGTAATAATCTGGAGGAGATCCCTTTCAGCTGCTATTACAGGGACAGGGTTCATTTCCATTTTCTCACCTTGCATTGCCCCACAGGGCCAAACCTGTGAATTAAGGATTCATGATGCCAAGAGTAGCTCATTTCTGGCATTTCCTCCTACTCATTCCCTGGGTCAGGCCCAGGGGCTTAGAAGAGCACTGTGAGGTGAAGGGCAAGGTAAGGCAAAGCAGGCAAAGATAACATCTGTAGAGCAGGACACTGTTCTCTCTGGAAGTCAGCTACTGCCATGCGTGTTTGAAAGGCTATGAGGCCTGAAAGACACACAATACAGTGAATTATACAAGAGAATCCTGTTTCAATTTATGGAGGTACACAGGTAGTTGTACACAACCATCTACTTCTAGTTCTTTGTATCTCAATTCAACAATTACTATAGTCTCCTTCAGGCCTTGTGCCTGCTTAAAAAAAAAAACAACAAACAAAAAACTGACTGTTCTTGCTTGCTCCAAATGTGGAGAGGAAAACAGACCGTTAAGTGAATAATCACAGTACAGTGGAGACCTGTGCAAAATGCTGTGAAAACACAAAAGTGTCTGTGCCTATCTCCAGAGAGAAGACATCAAAGAGGGTGTCCTGAAAAGGTGCCATTTCAGTGGGTCTTGAGCCTGACCGGTGTGGCTCAGTGGCTGAGCATCAGCCTATTTACCAGGAGGTCACAGTTCAACTCCTAGTCAGGGCACATGCCCGGGTTTTGAGTTCAATCCCCAGTAGAGGACATACAGGAGGCAGCTAATCAATGATTTTCTGTAATCACTGACGTTTCTATCTCTCCCTCTCCCTTCCTCTCTGAAATCAATTACGTGTGTGTGTGTGTGTGTGTGTGTGTGCGCGCGCGCGTGTGTGTGTGTGTGTGTATTGCCCTAGCCAATTTGGCTCAGTGGATAGAGCACAGGCCCACAGGCTGAGGGGTTGTGTTCGATTCCAGTCAAGGGCACATACCTCAGTTGCAAGCTCGACCCCTGGCCCGGATAGGGAGGCAATCGATAGATGTCTCTCACATCAATGTTTCTCTGTGTGTGTGTCTCTCCCACTCCCTCTAAAAATCAATTGGGGGAATATATATATATATATATATCCTATATAATAAAGAGGTAATATGCAAATTGACCATCACGTCCTCACAAGATGGCAGCGCCCACAGCGGGGGCGGGGCCGGCTGCTCTGCTGCCGATGGCAGCTGCCCAGCCGCCCAGGGCCAGCCCGAGGCGCAGGCAAACCTCGGATGGTGGCTGCCCTTCAGCCTGAGGTGCAGGTAGGCCGGCAGAGGCTTGCGCTGCTGGCAGTGGCAGCAGCAGGTTTGATGGGGGTGTCACCTTCCCCTGATAGCCGGGTCACCTTCTGCCCCTGAGGGCTCCCGGACTGTGAGAGGGGGAAGGCTGGGCTGAGGGATCCCCCCCCCTCCAGTGCATGAATTTTCATGCACCGGGCTACTATATATATATATATTCCCCCCGCAAATGGGTCTTGAAGAATGAGCAGGTACATACATAAGGTAGAGAAGATGGGAAGGACATTCCTGATAAAGGGAACAGAATATTACAAGGATCTGAGATAGGAAAACATCTGTCATGCTTCAGGAACTGCAAGCAGTGTGGTCTTGTGCTATTTAAGACCCGACTTCTCAAACAGGACTGCAAAGCCTCCAAGAGAAGAAAGGAAGAGAAAGAAGAAAGAGTGCTGAAAAGCAGGTGAAATAGCAAATATGCATCCCACCTCCTCTGCCTCCTTTCCCCAGACTCTGCCTTACACACATCCCTCTTCCACACCACACACACCCTGACAACTCTGGGAAGGAAAAAACTCCCCCTACTCTAAGGTCAGTAGCTCCAGAATCCCCAACTGAAGAAGCAAGTCTTCTACTGAAAGAGAGAAATGAGAACCTTAAGTCTCTGGAAAAGGGACATTAAGTACTAATTTACAAAGGTCCAACCAACTAACCTTAGTAGACATGCAACTTTAAACTGCTGAGGGAATCTCACCCACCCCCTAAGCCCATATCCAATGCCTTTTTCACTCCAACTCATTTCTAGTGAGCCATCTCCAGCTTCTGTCCCCCTGAGGATGCTGTGGGAGCGAAAGTAAGAAAGGCAGTCTAATAAATCAGAGCTGACTGGTGCTTTAAAAATTACTTTAGCTATGGTTAATGTTGTCTCATGCTAAGCACAAAAATAAATTTCAGATGGGAAAAAAATGATTCTAGTAGGACACATTTCTGAACCCCAGCCATGCTGAGAATCCTTGGGTTATTGACACAGAGAGGCCAGGCAGACAAGTCAAAGTAAACAAGGCCAAAGAAGCCATGGAAACAAGATGACACACAAGAACTGAAGTCTATAAGCACGTTGGGAAACAGATAGGAGTGGAAGAGAGGCATGGCCCTTAGAGTCAGACCTGAGCCACCACTTACTGGCTTCACTGAACCTTTAGTTTTCTCTTTAATAAATGAGACATTAGTATTTACCTCAGAGCATTACTGGGAAAATTAAATGAAGTGAAGAATGTAAACCTCCTAGCCTGAGGCATATAGTCAGTGTTTAAATAACTTTACTTCCCTTCCCTTTAACCAGAGCCACAATAGTGCACTGTTGCACAATTAGGGAGGTGTGGCCTCATTCACAACACAGTATATGTGAACAGCACATCCTGGAATTATGCAATGCACAGTCCAAGATAGGCAGCCTCTAAGACTTTTGTCTATAAGTAGTGCCGGAACTCAGAAAAAGAGCTAAAATACCACTGGAGGTGTATTCAAGATAATGGATGGGTCTGAGACCACACAATCAATCCCAATAACAAATACAATACACCAGGAAAATAAAGCTCTGAAAATCAAGGCAACTTTATCTCAGAAAGCCTCTTCTATGTTCCTACTGGGGTAAAAGCCAATTTCTGGACCTCCATCAACCTCAAGTCTGTAGATGAACCCCATCAACCAAGGATCTGGTGAGTGTGAAGCCAGGGATAAGAGCAAACAAATGCTGCAAGTCTCCAGCTGAGGTCTATGTCCTCTCTGCTTGACAGGTGGGTCAAACACTCAAGGACAGGCAGTTTCTCTAAAGGTGTTAAGTCCTGTCACATGGGACCCAGGAGACTGAGTCCAAGATCTAAAGTGACCTTAGTACCCTGGTTACCGAATAGGGATGGCACTGCTCCTGAGTTTCTCTTTTTATGTCCCCAGACCCTAGCACACTGCATGATATTATCTATCAATTATAAATGGTTGCTTAAGAAATGAACCAGCCCTGGCCGGGTAACTCAGTTGGTTAGACTAGAGCATCATCCTGATACACCAAGGTTGTGGGTTTGATCCCCAGTCCGGGCACATACAAGCATCAACCAATGAATGCATGAATAAGCAGAACAACCAATCAGTGTTTCTCTGTCTCTCTCCCAAAAATAAATTTAAAATTAATTAAATGAACAAATATGGACATGGCCTTATCCCTAACACCTGGCCTCTTTGCATCTATAGTACTCTACCTTTCTTAACCCCAGTTACTTAGCTAATTCTTCTTAATTCTCAGGACTCAAATGTCATTTCCTCAGGTAATGTGAGGTCTTTCCTGACACCCTAAACCAGTGGTCGGCAAACTGCGGCTCGCGAGCCACATGCAGCTCTTTGGCCCCTTGAGTGTGGCTCTTCCACAAAATACCACGGCCTGTGCGCGTCTATTTTGAAGAAGTGGCGTTAGAAGAAGTTTAAGTTTAAAAAATTTGGCTCTCAAAAGAAATTTCGATCGTTGTACTGTTGATATTTGGCTCTGTTGACTAATGAGTTTGCCGACCACTGCCCTAAACAATATTAAGTTCTCTTGCAAAATGTACCGTTATCACATCCCTTATTTCTACTTCATGACATTTATCAGACTTTACTGTGATTATCTGGTTCATTTTTACCTTCCCCACAACACTATAAGCTCTAGGAGACCAGAAACCATATCTGTTTTGTTCATTGTACTGATTCCCAGGGCATAGTACAGTATTTGGCATAGAGGGAGTGCCCTTATGTTAGAATGGTTGAATACATCAATGAAGGAATGAGAGCGCTCCAATCTAAAATGACTCTGGGGTAATTGGGGATTCAAAACTGATTGTAGAGCCCTACAAACTGTCAATAGTCACATTTTGACTAGAATCTTAATGTGGTCTACAAATGCCCATGCGTAGAAGATGACAGCAGATTTGATGAACAACAGAACAAAGAACAATTTGTATGATAGGAAGTAAGGAGATATAAAGTAGGAGTTAAGAAGTAGAAACCCCAGCTGTGAGTGTCTTGAATGCCATACAAAGGAATATGGTTCATTAGCCTGCAGGACAGTCACTATCGGACCTGGTTCACTAAGGTCACATAGGCCTATGGTAGGTACTATCCTGCTACAGCCATCACTTTGTTGCCCACAGACGGACAGGCCTTCTTCCCCTTCCTTTTGTTTTATCCCCATTTCTCTGAGCTATATGTGATCATTAAAAAACACAAGTGCCCCCAAAACAGGTTAATTTTTTTAATCCCCCCTAAGGCATAAGAGTATTATTTCCTCATAAATGCTAAGCACTTTCACTTGACCTGATACAGCACAGAGACAAAAGAGGCCAGAGGCTAAGGCTGCTCACACTGTTACCTAAAAGGGGATGGGCAGAAAAATTATGAGCAGGCAACCTGCTGAGAGTAGAGAGGTGGGGAAGAGCTGAGGCTCTCCCAGAACTTCAGATCTAGTAATAGCCTGGTCACGTGATCACAGAGGCACACGATTGTCTGTAAACTTGATAACCTAAGCCAAAGACATACAATTTAGGGCTGGGGTATGTTCCAGACCAAGAACTACAGTCTTGGGTCCACTCTAAATTATGTAATGTGGGAGCAAACCAAAGCAACCAGAGGTAAGGTGTTGACTCTTCACAAGATGCAGGGAAGGAAACTGCAGAATAAATCCCTCACCCTCTCAACCCTGCTGGCTTTGTGTTACAGTAGGTCTCAGATGGGGTTTGACCTTTGTAGGGATTTCAATTTGCCCTTGGAAAGATTTCATTCACTCTACCCTGACAGACTGTGTCACCTTGGACAAGTCACTGCAGAATAAATAATAGAATAGAGCAAGAAACTGCAGAATAAATAAATTTCCAAGGGATTTCAATTTGCCCTTGGAAAGATTTCACTCACTCTACCCTGACAGACTGTGTCACCTTGGACAAGTCACTGTTCTTTAGGCTTGGGTCTAACATCTGAAACTCAGGAAGGCTAGGCCAAATGATCCCTACATCTTGATGAGTTTGCTCACAGATCTTAATTTCAAAGCACCAGCCCTACTTTATGAGAATCCCAAAGTCTAAAACACTGTGTTCTAGAGACGAAGAGAGAAGAGTCTCAGGTATACTGTTCTGCCACCAGCCTCAGACACTCGGCTAGGAATGGAGGCAAAGAACATAATGAACTGGGAACAAGCCATCACAACCTCTCAAAATCCCAAAATCCCAGCACCCTCAGCCTCTGAAAGCCATCATCTCATAACACCCAGGAATGAGCTCAATAAATATAAGCAAATGACCTCATGGCATCGGAATGTGGATGCTAGTTGCCAGATCCTATAGAGTTTCTTAAAGACCTGGAGCAGAGGCCTGCCTGCTTTAAAATAAAAAAGGAAAGGTGGAAATAAAGGGCCGTATTTCCTGTCTTTTCCAATCTCAGTGCCACAATCAGAGGAAAAGCAAAGCAGGACATCTGTAAGAAACTTACCAAGAGCCATAAAGTTTTTAGGTGGAACATCTGAGATTTAAATACAGTTCTATATATGTGTGTGTGTGTGTGTGTGTGTGTGTGTGTGTGTGTAACTGTCTGTGGATGTATGAACTTTTCTTTATTCCATCAATAGCCTCATGAGGAAGACTCAAGAAGTGATGGCTTCCAGAACACCAGGAAATCTGTGACACCAGGAAGGAATGCAAGTTCTTGTCAGCATTTTGGAGCTCTGTGAGGTGCCCTTCTACGTGCATGTACATGCAAACACACAAAAATCACACTCACACATCCCAAAGCTAAACTAAAATTTCCACACAACACAGATAAGCCAAGTGAATTTATAAGACAGAACAGGAGCGTGTGGGTCTCTTCCCTCTTGTAGCCATCGTAGGAGCGCCAGCAGTCAAAATGAAGTTCAATCCCTTTGTGACTTCTGACAGGAGCAAGAACCGTAAAAGGCATTTCAATGCACCTTCCCACATTCGAAGGAAGATTATGTCTTTTCCTCTTTCCAAAGAGCTGAGAGAGAAGTACAATTTTTTAAAATATATTTTATTGATTTTTTACAGAGAGGAAGAGAGAGGGATAGAGAGTTAGAAACATCGATCAGCTGCCTCCTGCACATCCCCTACTGGGGATGTGCCCGCAACCAAGGTACATGCCCTTGACTGGAATCAAACCTGGGACCCTTGAGTCCGCAGGCCGACGCTCTATCCACTGAGCCAAACCGGTTTCGGCGAGAAGTACAATGTTTGATCCATGCCCATCCGAAAGGATGATGAAGTTCAGGTTGTTCGAGGACATTACAAAGGGCAGCAAATTGGCAAAGTAGTCCAAGTTTACAGGAAGAAATATGTCATCTACATTGAATGAGTGCAATGAGAGAAAGCTAATGGTACAACTGTTCATGTGGGTATTCACCCCAGCAAGGTGGTTATCACTAGACTAAAGCTGGACAAAGACCGCAAAAAGATCCTTGAACGTAAAGCCAAATCTCACCAAGTAGGAAAGGAAAAGGGAAAATACAAGGAAGAAACAATTGAGAAGATGCAGGAATAAAGTAATATTATATACAACTTTCATTAAAAACTTAAAATGAAAATACAAATAAAAAAAATAAAAGACAGAACAGTTCCCAAGCCAGTAATATTTCGCTATTATACAAGATTACATCTGTATTAGCATATCTAAAGAAAAAATTTGTCCTTTATCAGGGAGGTTGGTCAGCCATGAAAGCTGGGATAAAGCAGAGTCACAGGCACACATATTAACAGACACACTATTGGGTTCACTGGCAGAATAAGCTCACCATTCATTCATTCCACAAAGGTTTACTGAGCACCTACTAAATGCCAGGCAAAATTCTAGGCCCGGAATACAGTGATCCTAACTTAGCACTCTCAAGGAGAGAGGTAGCCAACAAAATCCAAGCATTCCAGTTGCTTTCCCATGATCTTCCCATCCCTACTGTGAGATGAATGTATTAGGCTACTTATTATAGCCGCTGTATCACCCAGAGTTTTTAGTGCCAAGAGCAACTTAGTTAGCAAATTAACAACCAAAATTGATGCTGGCTAGTTTAAGCAGAAGGAGAACTTATTAAGAGAAGCTCATTCTGAGCCCAGCCGGTTGAGTGTCGACCTATGAACCAGAAGATCTCAGTTCAATTCCCTGTCAGGGCACATGCCCGGGTTGTGGGCTTGCTCCCCAATGTGGGGTGTGCAGGAGGTAGCCAATCAATGATTCCCTCTCATCACTTATGTTTCTATCTCTCTCTCCCCCTCCCTTCCTCTCTGAAATCAATGAAAAAAATTTATTTAATTTTTTAAAGAGAAGATCATTCTCACCTGGAGAAGTAGGAAACCAGAGATGATGCCAACCAAGGCCAATGCCCAAAACCAGGCAGCAGAACAAATCTGGTCAACATATCTCTGCTTCCACTGCCAACCTCCACTATCCTCAGCCACCATAATATAGCCACTGTGATACCATTACTATAGCTGCTCCAAGAATTCCATCTTCCTATATACACTACCACCACTGCAGTCTCTGCTCCTTTGCATCACCAGCTCTTGAGGGTCAAAGTCCATAGTGAATGGATGAGACTGAAAGAATCTATGGCATGCTACAAAAGAAGTTGAAAGTAAATGTCTGGCATTGTGAGCGAAGAAATTCTTAGACAGAGGAAAGCGTAATAAACATTCATTTTTAGTCACTTTAGCATTCATCTAACTAACGCCCTTAATTCAGATCCTATGTTCACCATAACCTTTATGACTAGAATTTGGTGTTCCATGGTACCCAAACATAGAAAATGTACTGGTCATACCAACGTAGGCATTTCAGTATATGTGACAGTTCTATTTGTCAAGGTAAACTTAAAAACTGGCATTCTAGTTTTATGTATCAGCCTTGTGAACTTTGTTAAGAGAGTTTGCTTGAAGAGATAAGTATTCTCAGTACACTGACAAAATCTGAACCTTTCAAAAGTAAAATACTGTCCTGGCCGGTTTGGCTCAGTGGATAGAGCATCGGCCTGCAGACTGAAGGGTCCCAGGTTCGATTCCGGTCAAGGGCACATGCCCAGGTTGCAGGCTCAATCCCCAGTAGGGGGCGTGCAGAAGGCAGCCCATCAATGATTCTCTCTCACCATTGATGCTTCTAACTCTCCCTCCTTCTCCCTTCTTCTCTAAAATAAATGAAAAAAATATATATTTTTAAAAAGTTAAATACTAACAAGCATTAACTGAGCACTTCATATGTGCAAGATACTCTCCTAAGCACTCTTTATGGATTACCTACTTTTTCATATCAACCTTATAAACTGGGTACCATTCTTCCCACTTAACCTAAGAAAAGTTAAAGTAAACTTACCTAAGGATATGCAGCTAATAAATCAAGGAGTCCAGGATTTGAACCCAGGTAGTATGACACCATACTTAAGCTTTTGTTGACTCCCCAAATTAAATCCCCCTTTTAGGTGGTGGTTTTGCTCACTACAGTGTTTCTGGTGGGTGACAGATTGGCAGGAAGACACAATCCTATGTCCTCCACCCCAAATTAAAGTCTTGATTTAATTAGCTGCAGATATAAAATCTTATCGGAGCCCTGACTGGTTTGGCTCAGTGGATAGCGCGTCGGCCTGCAGACTGAAGGGCCCCAGGTTTGATTCCAGTCAAGGGCATGTACCTTGGTTGCGAGCACATCCCCACTAGGGGCTGTGCAGGAGGCAGCTGATCAATGTTTCTCTCTCATCGATGTTTCTAACTCTCTATCCTTCTCCCTTCCTCTCTGTAAAAAATCAATAAAATATATTTTAAAATTTTTTAAATTAAAAATAAAATAAAATCTTATTGAAAGAGAGAAGGCTGTCCACACAGGACAAGATCAGGTGAAACAACTAAGTGAGGCTTTGCTTGGCTTCCAGATTCTCTAACTGCAGCTGCTGACAGTACTATCCACACAAGGTAATCTCTGCTGGACTTAGAGCTCAATTCTTATTATGTCATAACCTTTTATTTATATTCAGGGATTATGCCTACATTTACACAAACAATATATTAAGACAGTCATTTCCAAAGTGGGATGCATGAGACTTTACAATGAAAGCAGAGAAAGAAAAATCAAAACTCTTTATTAGTTCTTAACCTTAAAATATATGAATTATGCTTTATCAGTATTAACTGTACAGACTAACAATGTGCCCTCAGATATTTCCATACCATTTATCACAAGGTGTCCTGAGAATAGAGGGGGAGCTCCACAGTGCTAGAGGGAGAACATCATGTCTGGAATGACTCCAGGATACTATGACATACTGCAGTTAATGCATGTCTGATTAAACAAACTTGTGAATTACAGTTTTTATCCCCCCCCCCAAGTAAACCAACCTTCACCATGCAGATAAATGATTTTAAAGGATTATTGCAAATAAGTGAGCAAAACACACACAAAAAAAATTCTCATGGATTGCAGGTGATATTAAAATAACACACAAAAATAAACAGTAATAAGAAAGTGACAAAGCTGATCCTTCTATTCCTAGTATAAGCTCTCTATCAAGGTAAAAACCAGTGATGGGCAACCTTTTGAGCTTGGTGTGTCAAACTTCGCCAAAAAACTGAGCATAACTTGGGTAGTGTGTCACTTTGAGGAAAAAACATTATTTCGCAAATGTTTCATCCTCAGGAGCAGCAAATGTTTCATCCTCGGCATGCGGCTGCCTCAGCGGCCGCATGTCATCAGAAATGGCTACGTGTGTCAGTGTTGACACGTGTGTCATAGGTTCACCATCACAGGGGGAATAGGGGACATCTGTAATACTGTTAACAATAAATAATATGTGTTAAAGAATAAAAATTAAAAGATAAATATTATAAATTATGGAGCGTAAAAACGAACTAATTGGTTGAAAAATAAGTTGGCAAAAAAATTCAAAATTATCAAAGACTACTTAAAATGTGGATTTATATTTATTATTAATAATGAACTGCATCCTTAGTTTATATTGTGCCTTAATATATTAAATCAGCAAACATTTTCTGTAGAGGGCAAGATACTAAATATCTTAGGCTCACAGGCCATACAGTCCCCATTATAACTAAACTAGAGGCCTGATGCATGAAATTTGTACAAGGGGCTTGGCCCTCACAGCCACGGCGGCTTGCCTCGGGGGGCTGCCTCGGCCCTCATAGCCCAGGCTTTGTCTGGAAGGTCGTTCGGCTGTCCGGTCTAATTAGCATATTATGCTTTTATTATTATATATAACTCTGCCATTATAGTACAAAAGTAGCCACAGGCAATATGTAAACAAATAAATGTGGCTGTGTTAAAAAAAAAAAAACTTTCTTTATAGAATCAGGCATAGTTTGCTGATCCTTGTATTAACTCATGATGAAATAAAGCTGTCCTAATGAAAAACACATCTAAAAAATAAATCTAAAGATAAACCTCTATAAATTGTATTTGAAGTTTGAAATCTGGACATAATCCAATTAAGAAGTCTTTTAATAGGATTCCTGCTTAATAGTGGGGGGGGGGGAAAGGCTCATATCATTCATTGGTCAAACACTATTACTTCTTGCTGCAGTAAAAAATAGGATTAAATAGTACATGAATAGTAAATTTTTAACTGCACTCAATTGTCAGCAAATGCTATTTGAACAATATACAGGGCATCCAAAAATACATATATGTACACTTTAACAGTTGATATCTCAATTGATGTTTTCTGATTTAACCCATTGGAAATAATAATTATTCAAAGCATTTCTGGGACACCCTGTATACAAAATATTTCTTAACATTTTTTAAAAATATGTTTTTATTGATTTCAGAGAGAGGATGAGAGAGGGATAGAAACATCAATGATGAGAGAAAATCATTGATCCTCTGTCTGCTTCACACCCCCTACTGGGAATGGAGCCCGAAACCAGGGCATGTACCTCGACCAGGAACCAAACCAAGACCTCCTGGTTTATGGGTCTATGCTCAATCACTGAGGCACACCAGCTGGGCCCTTAACAATTTTTAAATAAATATTATAGCCCTGGCTGGCTCAGTTGATTGAAGAATCGTCCCATACACCAAGGAGTGGCAGGTTCAATTACCAGTCAGGGCACATACCTAGATTATAGGTTTGATCCCCAGACATGTACAGGAGGCAATTGATCAACATTTTTCTTTCACATCAATGTTTCTCTCTCTCTTCTCTCTCTCTCTCTCTCTCTCTCTCTCTCTCTCTCTCTCTCTCTCTCTCTCTCTCATCAATTTTTAAAATGTCCTCAGGAGAGGAAAAGGGAGGGGGGAATAGGGGACATCTATAATACTGTTAACAATAAATAATATGTATTAAAGAATAAAAATAAAAAGATAAATATTATAAATTATGGAGCGTGAGAGATGTTCTATGCAGTAGGATATTTTCTTTCATATGCCAGTTAAACGTATTTGCTATATTCTGTCAAACACTGAAATCCAAAAGGAACTGCCTTTTAAGGATCACTAAATGGAAAATGCACAAGAAAAAAACCTCTACAGTATGAGATTTATTTTATTAAAATAAAGTTTTATTTTTAAAATAACAAATAAAAAATAGTTTCGGGGAAAACTACTTAAGTATAACCACTGATAAGCAGCTATAAATCCACAGAGACAAAAAGTAGATTAATGGCCAGGGGCTAGAGAACGGGGAGTGACTACTCAGTGGGTTCCTTTTTGGGATGATAAAAATGTTCTGGAATTCGATTGTGGTGATTGTTGCATAAAATTATTTAAAAACCACTGAACTGTACACTTTAAAATGCAAATTTTATGTTATGTAAATTATATCTAAAAAAAACCTGAGTAACTATTGGCTGTCTAATGGGCTGGCTGGTGTGTGCAAGCAGCTTTCACCCTCAGTTTACAATACAAAATCCAGCTCAGGCTCTACACATCTAGTATACTGAGCCCTTGCAAAATGCATAGGATACAAATATATTTCATCACTCACATTAACCAACACATTGTAAAGTGTCTGAAAGACTCATGGCTTCTTTTAAAAAAAAAAAAAAGTACACTTTTGGATGTCAGGAATAAGCAAGGTCCTTGGCATCCTCAAGCTCAGGTTATAACTGGCTCTGCTATCTCATCTACAAAAAAAAAAAAAAGAAGACAGGAAAAAAGAATTTGGGGACTATTGCACCTCCAACAAATAATTACTGAGTAAACTATGTAGCAGTTTTCAAGTTATGCTCTGCAGGACCTTCCTTCCCCCAGCCTCCCAAACTCCCGCCCAGGTTCCTTGGCAATATCTAGTTCTTCAAGCAGAACAGCTCTATTTGTATTGTGTTTTAAACACTAGAAATATACTTCTTTTTAAAAATAAAAATGGCTCAATTATGTAGCAGACATCTATAAATGTTGCTAATTTAAACTACCTCCCAATCTCCAAAACCCTTCTTTGAATAAATGCACCTTGATCTTCTCCTCTTCTCTCAAGCCACACGGTTCCAGGGGAGCTGACTCTGATTCCATGAGTAGAATGTAACTCTGTTGGCCAAGAAAAGTCCAGCATTCTTCTGGCCACAGTGATTAGTTTAGAATAGGCACAGAACCCAAACCAAAATCATACCCAGGACTGCCAGCACCAGCAGGGAAGAGGTATTATTTTTCAATAGTGGTTGCTTAGCTGGTAGAATGCATACCCAAAGCTGATATCTATCTTTGCCACTGCCTAAGAATGACATCAGAACAAAGAAAAGCAGAGCCAAGAGAAAAGAAAGTAGGTCCAAATGACATCATTCAAGTCCCTGGATATTGCTGTGTCTAAAGGAAGATCTACTTCTAGGCTTTTTAGTTACTTCAGTCAATAAGGCCCTCTCTCTTGCTTAAGTCAGTCTGAGTTATATTTCTGTCACCTGCAAAAGAAAGAGTCACAACATCAGCCATAAAAAAGAATGAAATCTTACCATTTGCAACAGCATTGATGGACCTAGAGGCTATGATGGTAAGTGAAATAAGTCAGTCAGAGAAAGACAAATACGAGTTCAGTTACATATGGAACCTAAAATATAAATGAACAAACAAAACAGAAACAGACTTATAGATACAGAGAACAGATTGATCGTAGCCAGAGGGGAGGGGAATTGGGGGATTGGGCAAAAAAGGTGAAGGGATTGAGAAGTACAGATGGGTAGTTACAAAATAGTCACAGGGATATAAAGTACAGCATATGAAATATAATCAATAATCCTATATAATAAAAAGTGTAATATGCTAAGTGTCCGACCGATCAGTCGACCGCTCGACTGTTCAGTGGACCACTCGACCAGTCGCTGTGACACACACTGACCACCAGGGGCAGATGCTTCAACCAGTAGGTTTGCTTGCTGCTGGGGTCCAGCTGATCAGGACTAGGCCAGTCGGGCCAGACACACCCTGGAGCCCTCCCACGGTGGTCCCTCCCCAGCCAGTCAGCCCCCATTGGCCCAATTGGGACTGGGCGAGACAGCCCCAATCACCAGCCAGGCCGAGGGACCCCAGGGTGCACAAATTTGTGGACCGGGCCTCTAGTATTATAATAAGCATGTATGGTGCCAGGTGGGTACTGGATAAACCAGGGGAACACTTTGGGGTATAAATGTCTAACCACTATGCTATACACCTGAAACTAATACAAAATAATATTGAATGTAAACTGTACTTTACAAAAATGTTAAAGAGTCACAAAACATGGAATATTATTTGGGAAAATAATTGAGGAACACCCATCTGGTTAATCAAGTCCAAACCTCCATCTGGTCAATAAACCCAAACCTTTATTATAAATCACAGTCAGGGAAAGAATCTTTTTTAAAAATCTCCCAGAGACTGTCTTCTTGAATCCCCAGTACATTCCTGAATGTGCACAGCATTTTACAATTTCCAAGTCACTTTCCAATTCATAATCTCATCCGATCTTCAAAAACAAAAGTCAGTATTCACATTGTATATTGGAAGACACTGAAGCTCAGAGAGAACTGAATAACTTGAAGTCATCCAATTTGAAATCAAGGCTTCTGTCTCTAAATTATACACCTTTTCACTACTCATTACTGCTTTGCAATTCTCAGCAAGCAATACACAGGGCTGGGAACCTGACTGGGCTCAGTACAGACTTGCTACCTGACAGCATTGTTTCCCTGTCCCTGGCAGCTTTGCTTGTTTCATTCAAGCCTCACCCTGCTCCCTTTTCTCAGAGACTGAGATATAAACAAGCTCATGGCACAGCATCCCAATGCAGGTACATAATAACGATGTGTCGCTCAACTGACTGGCAGCCCTGAAGGTCAATGGCCTTACTCACACAGTAGCCCTAGACCTAACAAATGCACATCAGTGGATAAGATCTGAGGAGGAAGAAATGTCTTCTAAGATGCACCTATGGTGATAAACTACACTTAAGCCAACAGTAGCTAACACTCATCAGTGACTGGGAAAACCCCAATAGCATACATTCAATGATTTAAAAATACATTAGACTCACACCATATACAACAATTATTTATGCATAAATGACCTATAAAGAAGAGCTAATAAAACATAAAAACAGTTTCCATTACCTTGGATTGGCAAGGTTCTTAGATATGACATCAAAAGCATGAGCAACAAAAGGAAAAAAATAGATAAATGGGATGCCAAAAATATAAAAAAACTAATTGCAACAAACATACAAATAAAAAGTGTGTGTGTACATACATGTTTTCCAGTTATAAAAAGAAATGAAGTTCTCTGATATATACTACAACATAGACAAACCTATGAACATTATGCTACGTGAAATAAGCCAGACACAAAAGGAAAAACATTGGCTCTGACTGGGTTGCTCAGTTGGTTAGAGCAGTGGTCGGCAAACTCATTAGTCAACAGAGCCAAATATCAACAGTACAACGATTGAAATTTCTTTTGAGAGCCAAATTTTTTAAACTTAAACTTCTTCTAACGCCACTTCTTCAAAACAGACTCGCCCAGGCCGTGGTATTTTGTGGAAGAGCCACACTCAAGGGGCCAAAGAGCAGCATGTGGCTCGCGAGCCGCAGTTTGCCGACCACTGGTTAGAGCATCCTCCTGATAAGCCAAGGTTGAGGGTTCAAGCCTGTTAGGGCACATACAAGAAGCAAACAATGAAAGCATAAATAAGTGGAACAACAAATCGATGTTCTCTCTCTCTCCCTCTCTCTCAAAATCAACAATTTTTTTAAAAAAGGAAAGCACTGTATGATTCCACTTATATGAAACAAATATCTAAAATAAGCAATTCATGGAGACAGAAAGTAGATTTGAGTTTAGCAGGAGCTAGAAGGAAGGGGGAAATAGGAAGATACTGCTTAATGGGTACAGATTTTCTATTTGGGCTATTGAAAAAGGTTTTGAAAATAGATAGCGGTGGTAGTTAGACAACACTGTGACTGTAATAAGTGCTACTGAGTTGTACACTTGAAATGGCTAAAATGGGCCGAAACCGGTTTGGCTCAGTGGATAGAGCGTTGGCCTGAGGACTGAAAGGTCCCAGGTTCGATTCTGGTCAAGGGCATGTACCTTGGTTGCGGGCACATCCCTAGTAGGGGGTGTGCAGGAGGCAGCTGATCGATGTTTCTCTCTCATTGATGTTTCTAACTCTCTATCCCTCTCTCTTCCTCTCTGTAAAAAATCAATAAAATATATTTTTTTAAATAAAAAATAAAATAAAATGGCTAAAATGGCTACAAAATAGTCATGGGATGTAAAGTACAGCACAGGAAATATAGTCAATAACATTGTAATAACTATGTATAGTGACAGGTGGGTACTGGAAATATCGGGGAAAACACTTTGTAAAGTATATGGTGGTTCAATCGCTACACTGTATACCCGAAACTAATACAAAATAATAATGATGTAAACTGTAATTGAAAAAATAAATAAATGGCTAAAATGGCAAATTTTATGTTATATATTTTACCACAATTTCTTTTAAAAACCTTTTTAAAAGAATGATATACTGACACATGCTATAATGTAAATGAACCTATAAAATACTATGCTAAGTTAAAGAAGTCATACACAAAAGGTCACATATTATGATTCCATTAATATGAAATATCGAGGACAGATAAATCATCCATGGAGACAGATAAAAAACTGACTGCTGCCAGGGGATAGGGGGAATGGCAAGGAACTGCTTAATAGGTAAGGCGCTTTACTCTGGGGTGATGTTAATGTTTGGAACTAGATAAAGGTGATGGTTATACAACATTGTGAATGTACTAAATATCACTGAATTGTTCAATTTAAAAAGGTTACTTTTATGTTATATGATTTTATATAACAAATGTTATATCAAATATTATGTTATATGATATTTATATTGATATAAATATCAATAAATATTTTTTACAGTATATGAGAGAATTTGGGAATCAGCTGAGCAACAGAATTAGGGCTAAGAGGAGAGGCAGGGCAAGGCAAAAAATGGTCAGAAACTCAGTGGGTAAGAGACATCCAGGAACAACAGCAAGAAGCAACTTGAGCCCTAGCCAGATTGGCTCAGTGGATAGAGCATCGGCCGGCAGACTGAAGGGTTCCGGGTTCAATTCCAGTCAAGGGCACATGCCTGGGTTGTGGGCTCGGTCCCCAGTGGGGGGCATACAGGAGGCAGCCGATCAATGATTCTCTCTTATCATTGATGTTTCTATCGCTATCTATCTCTCTCTCCTTCTCCATTCCTCTCTGAAATCAATAAAAAAATATCTTTTTTTTTTTTTAAAGAAGAAGAAGCAACTTGATGCGGCAGCAACCTGATACCTCCCTGCATTGATGAAGATACAGGTCAAGCTGCTATAACTTTGAGAACCCCACTTAGAAAAGATTAAATGAAAGAGAGTGTATTTCTCTCATATAACAACTGAGCAGTTAGCAGTCAGGGACTGAGAGTAGAATTTTGCCATCCTCACTCAACATGATTCCTCTATCTCTGGGACCAAAAGAAATGTTGCAGCTCCTACCATCTCACAGCCAGCAGGAAGGAGAAAAGGGTAAGAAAAGCACTCATCCACTCTTTGTAAGCACATGACCCAGAAGTGATAGACACACCACTTTCACTTAGATCCCACTGGTTAGAACTTAGATTTGTGGCTCCCTTTCCTCAGAGACTGAGATATAAACAAATAATACTTGATTGCAAAGGAGGTTGGGCAGTTATGTGCCCCACGAAAACATAGGTGCTCTATCATTAAAGGAAGAATGTGAAAGTCAATATTGGCAAAGACAACTAACAGTCTGTTATATTCACTTCAGGTATTATTTTTATTATTATTACTAGAGTCCCAGTGCACAAAATATGTGCACAGGGGGTGTGGGGGGGGGGGTCCCCTCAGCCCAGCCTGCACCCTCTCCAAACCAGGACCCCTCAGGGGATGTATGACTGCCAGTTTAGGCCCCAGGGATCGGGCCTAAACCGGCAGTCGGATATCCCTCTCACACTCCGGGACTGCTGGCTCCTAACCGCTCACCTGCCTGCCTGCCTGATCGCCCCTAAATGCTCCCCCACCAGCCTGATCACCCCTAACCACCTCTGCCTGCTGGCCTGATCACCCCTAACTGCCCCCCCGCTGGCCTGGTTGCCCCTCACTGCCCCCCCTGCCAGCCTAATCGCTCCCAACTGCCCCCCCCCACTGGCCTGGTCGCCCCCAACTACACCCCCTGACGGCCTGGTCACCACACACAGCCTGCTGTTCAGTCGTTTGGTCGTCCCTCACTAACCCCCTTGCTGGCCTGGTCGTCCCACACAGCCTGTGTTCAGTCATCCATCCGGTTGTTTCAGTCTTGACGGCCCCTGGCTTTTTATATATTAGGATTATTAGTCTTATTTAACAAAAATCTTATTCCCAAGCCCAGCTACCTTGAGGTTTGCAGTTATTATTCAGTGGAACATTTGGCTAGGGTAAAAAGAAAAGAAGAGCAAGACTGTTATGAATTTAGGCCCCTGTTAGCCTTACTACATTGACCAATACCAACATAGCCTATTATCTGCCTTTTGTAACTGGGCATTTATAGTATAGAAATAAGAGTTTCTTCAAAAAACGCAGTGAGAGCTGTCTCTGGGCAATACTGGGTCAGGAAAAAAACAAAGTAGGCCCCTTTTTAAAAATACTCCCAATCTGTGTGGCAATTACACACAAAGCCATTACAATACAGTGAGATAATAAACAGAGAGATATGTAAAGTATAATAGAAGAATAACAGCAGGATGGACTGCCTATGGAGACCAGAGAAGGCTTCAAAAAAGTGGTGATATTGGAGAGCTCAATATTGAAGGATAAAGAGTTTATCAGCTAGAAAAGGTAGGAAGAAATTCTAAGCTAAACGGAAAGCATGAATAAAAACAGAGAGAGAGAGAGAGAAAGAGAGAGAGAGAGAGAGAGAGAGAGAGAGAGAGAGAGAGAAGGTAGAAAAGGGTTTAGGGGGATAAATGATGATGGAAGGAGACTTGACTTGGGGTGGTGAACACACAATACAATATACAGATGATGTATTGTAGAACTGTACACCTGAAACCTATATAATTTTATTAACCAATGTCACCCCAAATTAATTCAATAAAACATAAAATAAAAACAAACACACACAGAGAGAGATTTGCTGAAAAGACAATGTCCAGGAGCCAGATCATGGAATGCCATGAACACCAGATTCTGTAGGGAATGGGAAAGCAAGAGAAGGGCCATAGTTAGATTGACTTGTTGGGAAAGAGGACTCTGGTAACCAACAGAAAGGATAGACAAGAAAAGGAGAGAGCTTTAGGCTCACATCCCTACTGCTATATAGAGTCCCATCCTTGACTTTCCAATGCCACCACTGACAAGTCAAGCCCTTCCAGAAGAAAGGCAATAACAAAACCCCAGATCAAGCTCTACAAAGGCTGAGGCAGGACAAGGTTCTTAGTTTTGTTTGATTTTGTTTTTAAGCTTGTCTTATTGAGATAAAATTCACAAAATTAACCTTTTAAAGTAAATAATTCAGTGGCATTTATTATATTCACAATGTTGGGCAACTACCACGGTTCTTAGTTTTTGACAAGGTCCAGGAAACCCTATGTGATTTCACTGAGGTCAGGCACTACCACTGCTCAGGCGGCTCTGCACAGACTGATGTGCCAGGTACTTGTGGCTTTGGCAAGTATCTGCCTTGAGTTCCTAGGCTGCCATACTCTTTTCTAGCCTTTCCTGACCTCAGTTCCCCTGGGAACACAGGGCATAGTGACCAGAAGCAAATTTCTTCTGTCTATCCCTATTTAAAACTTTTCAGTGGCTCTGAATTGCCCAAAGAATAAAGTCTCAAATCCTTAACATGACACATGAGACTATAATCAGGCATTTACTGTTTCTCTAGCCTCATCTCCTAAACATGTTGTCCTAAAAATTCTTTCCTCTTGTTATGTTTCCCTTAGTACAAGTGACTGCTCAAACATGCTGTTTTCTTTCTCTCACCCCGGGAATGGTGTTGTCACCCCCATACACTTTCCCCCCAGGCTTATCTTACCCCGGAGAAAGTTCTTGTCCTTTTTTATTATTCCCTTGGAACAGCTCTTATCCCAGGCTCGTTGTACCCTCAGGACCACACTGATCCACAGTTCACTATTCACTATTATCTGGATATGTCATTGACCATATTACATCTCAGAATGACCTTATTCAACCTCTTCCTCTTCTACTTCTGTTATATTACTTATAATTGCTTCTGCTTCCTCTGTCTGGGTCTCTTATAAGTCCAGGGCTTCACCAGGTCTTTCACTCCAAAGTTACTGGTGCCTGGATTTTAGAGTAGTCAAAATCATAGAGACAGAGAGTAGAATGGTGGTTGCCAGGGACTGGGGAAAAGGGAAATAGGAGATTGATTGTATAAATGGGTATAGAGCCCTAGCTGGTTTGGCTTAGTGAATAGAGCATCAGCCTGTGGACTAAAGGGTCTTGAGTTCGAATCCGGTCAAGGGTACTTGCCAGGGATGTGGGTTCGATCCCCAGTAGGGGGCAGGAGGCAGCCGATCAATGATTCTCTCTTATCATTGATGTTTCTATCTCTCTCTTCCTCTCTGAAATCAATAAAAATGTATTTAAAAATAAATATATAAATAGGTATAGAGTTTTAATTTTATAAAATGAAAAGAGTTATGAGGATGGATGGTGGTTGAATGGTTGCACATTACAAGTGTATTTAATACTACTGAACTTTATGCTTAGAATTGAGTTATGATGGCAAATTTTATGTCATATATTTTTTACAACAATTTTAAAAAATGGAAAAAAGTTATTGGTACCTGGGACTTAGGAGAGAGATATACTATATTCCAGCCAGCTGAGGGATTGGATCCGGATCTTATTCTCCCTTACCTTCTCTTCTGACAGAATGACGTACCTTTAGGATGGCATTTGAACCCAGCCTCATTTTACCCAGAAGATATCTCTGACTCCAACCTCATTTGACTTTGAGAACAGCTCTGGCCTAGACCTTCCCAATCACCATACCACAGAGAAAGTCACAATAAATATACCCTGGAGATGGCTTATACACTGACCTTGGCTGACATTATACCTCAGGAAAGAAAAGTGATGTGAAACAATTGGCCCAAAGCAACCCAATGTTATTCCAAACTAGGGAAAAAAGGTCTTTCCTGGAGAGTGGGAGAGAAAATTTTCCAAATCTTCACCAAACTCTTCTGACTTTCTGTGTATACAAACCGAAGGTGTCTCAAGTGGTGCACAGGAAGATCTCACACAAAGGCCTTGTTCCAGGTGTTTTAGATTTCCAGCTGCTGTAGCCTCACAAATGTCAGTGTGTTCATATGGGAGTGAATGAACAATGTGTTCAGAACACTAAGTTTTGCCTTTCTTCTGGTATGTTCGCCTCTATTCAGCAGCAAAGCAATAATATTTAGACTGTCATTCTATAATATTTTATTTGGGCTTGCTTGGCAATGTATTGAATGGAACAGATCTAGCCTTTATAAATTTCTAGCCACTGAATCTTGGGAAAATCACTTTTCTCATTGGTAAAATGAAATAATAGTGATATCTTATAGGTTGTAAAGAAAAGTAAACATACACACACACACACACACACACACACACACACATACACATAATCTAGCAGTGTATCTGATCCAAAATATTACATTTAACAAATATTTACTAAGCACATACTATATGTCAACTAGGCATTGAGGATTCAACAGTGATTCAACAGTGAACAAAAATCACTGCTCTTATGGAACTAACAGGGAATAGGGAGTGGGGGTCAAGGTAGAAGGCCTGACAGGTAAATATGTCAGAGGGTGACATGCTATGAAGAAAAATAAAGTAGAGAATACAGCTTGAGGTGTGCTATGGGGAAAGGATTGCTATTTTTAAATAGAATGATTGAAGGGGGCCATTGAGAAGATAACATTTGACCAAAAGATCTGAAGTAAGATAATGAGCCACACAGAATGTTAGAAGAAAGGGAAAAACAAGTGCAAAGACCTTGGGGCAAGAGTACATCTTATTCAAAGAATAGTGAGCAAGCAATGGGGCAGGGTGAGCAGATAGAGGAGATAAAGATAGGCTAGGTAACTGGGAGCCAAGTTACTCTAAGGCAGTGGTCGGCAAACTGCGGCTCGCGAGCCACATACGGTTCTTTTGCCCCTTGAGTGTGGCTCTTCCACAAAATACCACGGCCTGGGCGAGTCTATTTTGAAGAAGTGGCATTAGAAGAAGTTTAAGTTTAAAAAATTTGGCTCTCAAAAAAAATTTCAACCGTTGTACTGTTGATATTTGGCTCTGTTGACTAATGAGTTTGCCGACCACTGCTCTAAGGTCTTCAGCTTTTTCTCTGCTAGATATGGGGAGCCACTAAACAATTTGAACAGAAGAGCTGTATGATTGCATTTACATTTTGAAAGGATCGCTCTGGCTGCTCTATTAGAACAAACTGTAGGCAGGGAAGGGCAAAAGCAGGAAACTGATTAAGAGGCTATGATCCGAGCCAGGCTGGCGTGGCTTAGTGGTTGAATGTTGACCTATGAACCAGGAGGTCACAGTTCAATTCCGGGTCAGGGCACATGCCCGGGTTGTGGGCTCCAGCCCCAGTAGAGGGTGTGCAGGAGGCAGCCAATCAATTATTCTCTCTCACCATTGATGTTTCTCTCTTTCTTCCTCTCCCTTAACCTCTGAACTTAATTTAAAAAAAGAATTTAAACAGGCTATGATCTGAGACAATGATAGCTTAGAACAAGGTGACAGGAGCAGAGACTATGAAAAGTGTCCGAGTTTCGATATGTTTTAAAGATAGAACCAATAGGATTTACTGACAGATTGAATGTAAGTGTGAACTTGTGAAATTTAAAATGCCAATTAGACATCCAAAATGTTGATTAAGAGGTTGCATGTACAACTCCAAAGTTCAGAGAAGAAGTTTCAGCTAGAAACACAAATTTTAGCGTTGTCAATGTACGGATGATAATTAAAACTATGAAAGTGGCTTTTAAATATTATTTATTTATTTACTCCATAAATGAAGTGCCCAATGAATTGTAATTGCTGTTATAACCCCTTTGTTTTCTTAAGATACTAGAGATACTTGCCAACTATGTATTCTTACCATGTTTAGTGGAACCTCATTTCTCCAACTTAATTCGTTCACAGCACAATATCCTGAGATTTTAACAGTGGTAAACTGACTCATATTTGTGCATTCTCTCCTTTGTCACCTGAGAGATGTGTGACTCATCACATAGGTATGAGCATGAAAGGGTTGTCAGGTTGAGAAGCAAATTGTTCGAGATGGGAGACATTTGAGAAATGAGGTTCCACTGTATACTTAAATTTCAGTGCCCACCTTAGAACCTCACCCCAATCTATTTTTTTCAAATATATTTTTATTGATTTTAGAGAGGAAGATAGAGGGATAGAGAGATAGAAACATCAATGATGAGAGAGAATCATTGATCGGCTGCCTCCTGCACACCCACACTGGGGATGGAACCCGCAACCAGGGCATGTGCCCTTGATCAGAATCGAACCCAGGACCCTTGAGTCCACAGGCCAACGCTCTATCCACTGAGCCAAACTGGCTAGGGCCTCACCCCAATCTATTATGCTAAGTGAAATAAGCCAGAGAAAGACAAGTATCACATGATCTCACTCATATGTGAAATCTAATGGAAAAAAACAACAACTGTTGAACAAAATAGATACAAGGACATAGAAGCACAGGGGAATGTCGATTCTTAGAGGGAAGTGGGAAAGGGATGAGTGGATGGGAAGAGATCAACGAACTTTTATACATATATGCATAACCCTTGGATACAGCAATAATAGGGTGCGGCGGGGAGCAGGGGGAGCTAGAAGGGATCGATGGAGGAAAAAGGAGGGACATGTAATACTTTCAACAAAAGATTTAAAAAATTAAAAATAAATAAAATTTTAAAAAATAAATTTAAAATAAAGATCCAATTCCCTCATGTAACAGAGGAGCAGATTAACTTACTCCACAATAAATTTATTTAGGACACTTATTCAGTCAGGCCATGTGACAGGTATGAGGGATACAGGGATGAGTAAAGCATAGTCCCTACCTTATGCCAAGTAAATATGCAAGAGACAAGTAACTTGCCCGAGGTCACCTAGTCAATCACTTGGACTGGAAATCATGTGTTTTAATTTTTAGTGTCTTGCTCTTGCTACTGATCCAAAATTATTAAATTCAAATAAAAATACTTCTCAGGAAGAAGTCTACCCTGTGCCCTGTGCCAAAGAGAGTGCCATCCTAAGCTCAGCAATTCCTTACAGATAGCTTGTCAGAAAGGACAAGTCCCTTTGGGCTTAGAGGTTGATCCTTTTTTCTCTGCAAACAGTCACTAAAAAGCAGTAGCTGGGACTTTAGAGGCCTGGTAGGAAGTTACAGAGAAATGGAGAAAAATGAAGTGAAAGCCTGCAGTCAACAGAGTCATTAACTAAGCAGAGAGAAAGCAGAGCAAGGCCAGAGTAAGACCTTTCTCCTTCATCCCAGATATCATCATGTTCCCTTTAGGCTAGGACCAGTTCCAGAACTCTACTTGTGTCCCTCTGGGCCCTCCATTCCTACCCCGTACAGCCTTTTCCAGAATCTCCACACTGAGCTCCTAAGGGAAAAGACAATACTATGGAGTAGAAAGAAAACACCTTGTAATTTCAGACCTAAACTGAAACTCTGGCTCCATCACTAATTTGTCTGTGTCTGCATCTAGAAAATGGTGGCAATACTTCTGGGATTTGGAATGAGAATTAAAATTGTGTCTGATGTGTTTAGATGTACCTATAAAAACTCCTAGCATACAGAGGTTATTCCATATATGGTGCTATCACTAATTATTATTAATGTCAGTCTCTCCTGTCTACCCCACACTCTTTCTGTGACTGCAGGCTTCAGCACAGCACCAAGGTCAGGGCTTTCACAATAATATGGAGAATTCAGAGAGGCATGACACCTTAACTGACTACATTTCTCTCTCTCACTACCCTCAACCTATACCACTCCACTCTCCCAACTTTGAAAAAAACAACTTTGAACCTACCTCCCCTGGTTCCTCTTCAAAATATTACCTTCTTACCATTATATTTCTCAGAAGAGACCTCACTTCACCTCATAATCCCTAAGCTATAGGAGACTAGCTTCTGTCCCCACCCCTTCACTGAAACGATGTCACCAGGTCACCAATGACTCAGTACCCACATTTCAGCACTCACTCTGATTGTTCTCTAATGCAATAGCCACTTACCATCTCATTCCTGGCACCCCAGATAATAATTTCTCCTACCTCTCTGATTGTTCCTTCTCAGATTCCTTCCCTAACTTTACTGTCTATACATATCAAAGCTCCTCTGGGCTCTATCCTCAATCCCCTTCTTTCCCCATTTTATGGATTTCACTAGGTGACTTCATCTATTTCTATAGTTTCCACTCTCACTTAGAAGTCATCACTCCCACCTCTCTCAAGAGCTTCAAAACTTATTTCTTCTCCCCCAAGTACCATATAGTTTCTACTATGCCATCCACAGGCATCTCAAAACCAACATTAACCTCCTCAAACCAGCTCTCCAGCCTGTATTCCATGTGTTAATAGAGTCACCGTAATAACCAATCACCTAACACTTCCTCCCTCACCTTTCAGTCACACAATTTAAATCAACCTGCATGACCACTGCCCTTGTTCCAGCTTTATCATTTTTTAATGTAAGTCTTTTAGCTGGTTTCCTGCCTAAAGTTTTAATTTATCCATTCTAAGACTCGTAAGCAAAGACATCAGAGAGATCTTTCGAAAACACCACTCTGATCATGTCAATAGGAAAGTTCAATTCCAATAGAATTTAAGCTCTTTATCATTCAGGTTCCCTCCCAAGCAGCCCAATAGTCCAGCATAAGGAACAACTCACCATTCCCTGAACATGCCATGTACTTCCACACTCACACTACCTAGAATGCATCCCAGGGCCTCTCTGCCTAGCACACTTCTTTCTGGTCATCCTTAAAGATCCAGGTTAAACATCTTTGAAGCCTTCCCTGACTCTCTCTTACTAAGCATTTAAACTCTCCTTCCTTTTTCTCACAGTACATTTTCTATGTCCCTCTATTGTAGCACTTGTGATACTATATTGAGAGCACTTGTTTGTGTGCTTATCTTCTCAGTAATCTGTGGATTGCTCAAGGTCAGGGACTATGTCACATCTCTGTACCCTTGGCCACTTGCCCAGCCTCTCAAGATGAGCAACAAGACTATCAATTGTGACAGGGGATGCTTCCAATATCAGGAGCACTAACTCTAATGGCAACAGGAAGTCTTAATAGATTCAACTTCCCCTCTTACAATCGATTCCAGATGCTGCTTGGACTCTGACTCCAGAGGAGGTATTCCTGACCTGATTCCTGGGGTTTCTCTGCCTAGAACAGCCTGTTCAATAGGAATAGGAGAGCATCCCATAAATTAAAATTCTCTGAAAAATAAATTCTAAAATAGGCTGGAAAATGCCAGGTCCATCTCAAGAAGTAATTGTGAAATAGCATCAAGACCTTCATATACCTTCAAAAGTAATTGGTATGATTACTACAGCAACCTGTAACTAGTCTTGTTGCCTTCAATTCCCTGCCTTTGGAAACTGCCCTGTACCACACTATTTGCTTCAGACAGAAATCTATGATGGCTTCTCACTAACTAAAACTGTATAGCATGGTGATTGAGAGTAAGAACTCTGGAAATACATCAGCCAGGCCTGAAAACCACCATTTTATTAACCATGTGAGTTTGAGCAAGTTGGTTAAGTTCTCTGGGTCTCGGTTTTCTCACCTGTAAAATAGGAAAATAATAGTGTCTACTCTCTTAGGATTGGTATAAAGATTAAATATACTAATAAGAAGAATTAAATAATATTTTTAAATAATTAATTAAGTTTAACATTAAAGATGCTAAGGACAGTGCCTGGCACATGGTAAGAACTTAATAAATTATATATAAACATATTGAAGTTTCAAGTCCCTCTGTCATTCACAGCCTGAGATATGAACTGTTGTTATGATCCATTTCACGTTTTACAATTCATCAGCTCCCAATCCTTTCACTTCTGTCTTCATCACTTGCCATTCTTTCACTCTACCCACAACACCAATCCCCTTCTGCCTGCACCTCCCTCAGTCCTTAGTTGCAAATTCTCCCTGGCAGTGCTACCTTCAGCTGCCCCAGAAATAGCCCCTCAGCAGAGTGCCCATAGGTGCTTATCTTAAACATTCTATTCTCTATGCTCATGCCTACCTGCACTCAGGTCATTTTCACAAGCCAATGTCCCCCTGAGTTTCTGCAGTATAGAAACCTTAAAAAGAGTTTTAGAGACGGATTAAGTAGCACTACGGCCAGGAAGCCTTCCAGACTACAGTAACTCATACAAATATCTGCCTTTCCTTAATTGCTAACATCTTACTCTGTAATATGCACTTCCACACTCACATCATCTAATCATCTCTACTAGATTAAGTTCCATGAAGCAGCATTTAGTTTTCCATAACTATATCCCCATTACCCTAGAACAGAGACTGGATCATAGTAGATATTTAATAAATATTTATTAAATGCAATCAATCTAGCCCAACTTCATCTTTAAATGAGAAAACACGGTTGAGAAAGTAAAAGTGCTTCACTCAAAACAGACTGAGGACTGGAATGCAGAACTCCTTAACCCCTTGCACTCGCTTGCTTTTTTCTTGATTCCTTTATTCTACTCGGGATTTAATTTTTTAAATACCCCAGATTTTACAAAGCGCGGCAGTAGAATAAAAAACTGGAGTTTCTTTTCATACAAACTTATTTATTTGGATTTTTTTATATTTCAAATTATTGATACATTCAAAGAGTATAAAAAGACCTGCTACCGATGCTAACCGTGTCGAGTCACACTCGACATGCGAGTACAAAAGGTTAAGACTGAAATATTGACCCTAACCGGTGTTACTCAGTGGATAGAACATTGGCCTGCAGACTGAAGGGTCCCAGGTTGAGTTTCGGTCAAGGACATGTACCTTGGTTGCAGGCACATCCCCAGGTGGGGGTGCGCAGGAGGCAGGTGATTGATGTTTCTCTCTCATTGATGTTTCTAACTCTCTATCCCTCTCCCTTCCTCTCTGTAAAAAAATCAATAAAAATATATATTTTTAAAAAAAGATTGAAATATTGAATGCAATTGCCCCCACCCACTTCTGGACTAGCTGCAACTAACAAGAGTGCAGTAGAGAGTGCTATGATTGAATTGAGTGTTATTCAAAGCAGGGCAATTACCTCCCACTCCAGAAGCAGGAGACTAGGCCAACTATAGAGGCACAATTAGCTTAATCTCCTACCACTGAGTCTGGGACATAACCAGGAACTGGTGAATTAACCAAGATCTCCAGCTTTCTGTAGCAACAACCCAGTCTGTAAAAAGAAGGGAAAACTGAAGGTAGCTTGCCAAAGGA
Organism: Eptesicus fuscus; assembly: GCF_027574615.1. NCBI lineage: Eukaryota > Metazoa > Chordata > Mammalia > Chiroptera > Vespertilionidae > Eptesicus > Eptesicus fuscus. The sequence continues at coordinate 42,396,636 of NC_072485.1, read as the reverse complement.
CAGCTTGACATATTACTTCTCCAAGGCCTACTAACAGAGGAAGCCACTTTGTGCTCATGTATCTGTGTATCATTGAATATGATCCTATATAATAAAAGCCTAGGTGGCGTCACATGCGATGCTGCCACAAGATGGCCGTCATAAGATGGCCACTCTCACGTTGTCACAATATGGCCATCACAAGATGGCCTGGTCATCACAAGATGGCTGCCACAAGATGGCCAGCAGGGGAGGGCAGTTGTGGGCAATCAGGCCAGCAGGGGAGGGCAGTTGGGGACAACCAAGCCTGCAGGGAAGGGCAGTTGGGGACGATCAGGTCGGCAGGGGAGCAGTTAGGCATCAATCAGGCCAGCAGGGGAGCAGTTAGGGGGCGATCAGGCTGGCAGGCAGGTGAGCGGTTAGGAGCCAGAAGTCCTGGATTGTGAGAGGGAGGTCCGACTGCCGGTTTAGGCCCGTAGGATTGGGCCTAAACCGGCAGTCGGACATCCCCCAAGGGGTCCCAGATTGAAGAGGGTGCAGGCCGGGCTGAGGGACATCCCCCGCCCATGCATGAATTTTGTGCATCGGGCCTCTAGTGTCTTATAAAACATCAATAGTTGTTCTTTTAGGAGGAGAAAAGATTCCATGATCAAAAAAATGTAGGAAACCCTGCATATCTTTCCTTATCATACTAAAGATTTCCAACTTTTCCAAAGTTGATCTCAAAGGCCTTTTATAGAGTAACTAGGGGCTCAGAGCACAAATTTGTGCACCTTGAAAGGAACTGTAGGCCACGAGGCTGCAGTGGGCACAGCGGTGGGTCTTAGCTCATCCTCCGCACCCCCACCCAGCCCCTCATGCCATGGCCCCTGGTCCCCTCTCTGCTGGCAACTCTGCTCCCACTGCCGCTGCTCCCACGCGCTGACAGCGCCAGCCCCACTCACACCCACTGATAGCGCAGAGCAACTGGGGCCGGCACCAGCAGTGGGGAATCCAGAGCTTATAGCTATAACCTCAGTTAAATACTTCTCCTTTCTGGTCTTCAATTTCATCTGCAACTCACAGAACCATTGGTTCAGAACAAATGAAATAAAATGTGCTTGAGCACAGACAAAGAATTTTTGTCATTCCCCCTATCTTGCTTTTAAAATCAGACTTGAACCACACTTCATATGAGTGTCTTAAAACTCACGGAAGAAGAATGATCTCTCAGAGACCTAAAAGCTAAAAAGAAGGGAGTATTTGCACTGTCACTAGAAGAAGGAGCCAGACCCACTGAGGAGCTAAGATGCTGACAAGTGGCTTTGCTCCAGCAGTCACTAGCTAATTAAGGTCTTGCTCCCCTGCCCTGTTTGCCTGTGACCTCTGCAAAGGCTAGAGAACACCAAGTGCTCCACAGCAGCTCTTTTCTTGGCTAGAGTGACATAAGGTATTGCCGGCTATGGATCAGCCAAATCTATTGCTAAGAGGTTCTTACCCTTGGCCTTCCTTAGAACAGAGCCAAAACAAGGAGCCTTCAAACTGTCCTGAGGTTATCAGCTTAGGATTCCTAAGAGTCAGGCCTAAACACAACTACTGGGACCTGGCCTGGGATATGCCAGATGTGACACAACTGAAGCCCAACCATCCAGACTCTTTGGACAGACTAGGGAGTCTCCTAAGGAGTAAGGATAAGGGACTAGTCCTCTTATCCTCAGTTGGGAGAGTCTACTCTTAGATGCTCCCAAGGCGACTTTTCAGAATCTTCTTCAGGCTGCATAGGCCCCAGGGACTTAACCACTTCCTCTCTCATTAAAGCAGAACTCTCATTCCACCTCTTAGGGCTCCCTCCCCCAAGCCTGGCTGTTGGGTAAGAAAGTCCACCCCTCTCTGGCCTTCAAAAGTTAAAAAATATTGGCCCTTTGTGTTGTAAGGGCTTAACTGTTGAGTTGGGAAAGAATGTAGGCCAAAAGCAACACACATGAGGAAGTAAATGTTTAAAAGTCTAACAGGTTCATTATTGTCATGTCCCCACTTAACAGTTCCTGGTTCCTGTCATAATTGGTGCTCTTAGAGAACAGCTACAATCCGAAAGATTTCAAAATTTATTTATAATCAGTGTAACCTTCTTTTTCAAATGCAGTTCAAATCAAATCTAATTAGAAGTCTAAATATCTAATTAAGTCTCCAATAAAAAAATAAAAACATCAATGGCTTCTAAAATCATTAGGCAAAAAACTGATGGGAAATATCTTAATGACTAGATCAGGTTGACAACATCTGAACCCATACATCAATCTTAAAAATACAAAAAGAGAGAAAAACAGATATATAATCAGACATCCTTTCAAAAAAGAAGGAAAAAAAAAACAATGATTGAACCTGAAGTGATCAAGCTTCCAGGTCCAAGTACCAATTTACAGAAAATTCAGATGATATAGGAACACGTTAAATGCCACCATAGAGACATAATCAGCAAAATCCAGAAATTGGGAAACTCTTCAAGACAAATGACCCAGTTTCTACAACATAAAATTGCAAGGAAAAGAAGAAGAATAAAGAGGGTGTAAGCTATGGATTAGAAGAGACTCGAAATTTAGATCAACCAATGTGCAGACTTTCTTTGGACCTTAATATAAACATATCAACTTAAAAATTTTTTTCTGAGCCATTTTGTGAAATTTAAACACTGGTGAATTGATGATATTAAGGGATTATTATTCAATTTTGGGGCATGATAATGATATTTTGTTTATGCTTTCAAATACAGTTCTTTTAGAAATATATACTATAATGTTTATAAATGAAATATGTCTGGAATTTGCTTCAAAATAATCCAAGTGGGCAAGAGGGTAAAGATGAAATAAGATTGAGAGAGAACCAAGATGGTGGCATAGGTAATCCCCTGTATTCACTGCCTCCCACAACCACATCAAAATTACAACTAAAATACAGAACAACCCATCATCCAGAACCACTGGAAAGCTGACTGAACGGAAGAACTACAACTAGAGAAATAAAGAAGTAAGCATACTGATACTGGCTAAAAATCTGTCAAACAAGCTGCTGCTGGATCACAGAGCCCAAAACCTATCAATAAAAGGCCCAAGACCTGGCACCAGCAGCAGCCTACCTTGCTTCACAGCTGGGCCTCGTCTGGACACTTCCAAACCCAATATAAAGAGGAGGAATCTGCTGAAACTGGTTTGGCTCAGTGGATAGAGCGTCGGCCTGTGGACTCAAGGGTCCCAGGTTCGATTCCAGTCAAGGGCATGTACCTTGGTTGCGGGCACATCCCCAGTAGGGGGTGTGCAAGAGGCAGCTGATCGATGTTTCTAACTCTCTATCCCTTTCTCTTCCTCTCTGTAAAAAATCAATAAAATATAAAATTTTAAAAAAAAGAAATAGTGGTACCTATCCTTTTTATCAACATTTTATTTTCTTTACACAACCCCTCATGTTTTAAATTATTTTGTCTATAAACAAAGTGTACTTATTGAGAAATTCATCACTTTCAGCTGTGTTTATTATCACTACTTTTTCTTTTCAAAATGCTGAACCCAGGTTTTAAGCAACCTTATACAATAATCAAAACTTAGCCCTGGCCAGCTAGTTCAGTTGGTTAGAGCATTGTCTCAATATGCCAAGGTTGCAAATTTGATCCTCAGCCAGGGCGAATACAAGAATTTACAAATGAGTGCATAAATAAGTGGAACAACAACTCAATGTCTCCTTTCCTCTAGCTTTATAATCAATTTCAAAAAATTAAGAAAAAAAGCGTATTAATAATATTGTGAATTCACACACCTCACCATCCAGGCTTTGGTGCTAAGGAGCAAGAAAGTGAAAGTAAACATGTAGACAGACATTCAAGCACAGGGCCCTGCTGCCTACCAGCTGCTTATTTCGGCTCTATGATTGTATCCAAGGTCATTTACCAACTAGATAGGCTTCCATCCTATGATGCCATCAAATGCCAGTCAAAGTACCAATCAGCATAAGCAAATTCATATTACCACACAGAACTGGCATAATTGAAACCTAAAAAAAAATACATTTTTTATTGTGGTAAATGTACAATTTCCATTAGGCTTGTTGAAATTCTAAAAGCAACTTAAATTCATTTATTCACTAAAAACAAATATTTACTAAACATCCCTGTTCAAGACCCTATGCTAGCTAGGCACTAAGGACAAAATGAATAAGACAATTCAAAGCCTCAAGAAATTCATATAAATTTGTTTATTGCTTTCATGGATCCCTGCGTTTCCAGAGACCACAGGCCACCAAAATTGTGCTGGAGTAGATGACATTTTTATTCCCTTATGACCACAAACAACTTGTGAAAAAGCTACCTGCTTCAAGAAGTTGCACAGCCCTGTTCTGGAGATACAAGCTGCTCCACTGCTGGAAAATCAAGAAAGGTATTTCTGAGATCAAGGCCTTTGACTACAATTCAACAGACATTTATTGAATTGCTGTGTTAGACAAGGGATCAGCAAACTGTGGCTCTCAAGCCAAATCCAGCCCAATACCTGTGTTAGCAAATAAAGTTTTATTGGAACACAGCCATGCATGTTTTCCTGCTATAATTTGTCACTTCAATAAAAACTATATGGCCCAGAGAAACCAAGGTAAACACCTAACTGTTGCCTACCACAACAATTTTGAAACTACAACTGGAAAACAGAGCGCACACCATCCAGAACCACCGGAAAGCTGGCAGAGCAGAAAACCTACAACTAGAGAAAAAAAGAGAGGGGGACACTGAGCCTCAGGAGCTGTGGAGGTTCGGAGATCCGTGAGTGCGGAAAGGGCGGGCGGCTGAATACAGGGCAGGCTTGCTCGCAGAGCGCGGAGAGGGAGGGCAGCAGATGCTGCATGGCTAGCTTTCTCGTTTGGGAGAAAAACAAAACCTCCCGACTGCACTGAAATCCAGCTGTGGTTGGGGAGAAACTGGTCTGTTTGGCAGCGGGTGAGGCTCGAAAGCTGCCTTCTCTCAGAGGTGTGCAGCCATTGATTAGGGCACGGAGAAACCGACCCTCTTAGGGCAGCGCAGACGGAAACCAAGTTTGTCTGCGCCATTCTGAGACTCCGCCCCATCCAAGCTGAGCACAGCCCTCCCAGTGACTGGATTTCTCGTTTGGGAGAAAAACAAAACCTCCAGTCTGCACTGAAATCCAGCCCTAGCTGGGGAGAAACTGGTCTGTTAGGCAGCGGGAGAGGCTCGAAAGCTGCCTTCTCTCAGAGGCACGCAGCCATTAATTCGGGCACGGAGAAACCGCCCCTCTTAGGGCAGAGCAGACGGGAAACCAAAGCTTGTCTGCGCCAATCTGAGACTCCGCCCCATCCAGGCTGAGCACAGAAGCTCTCCCAGTGGAGACACTGCTGATCCTCACAGCCAACTGGCTTGGAGATCAATTCCTGCCAGTGATACCAACAATCCCAACCACTCTGAACTCCAGTTTCTGGGGACACACGGGGGACCCAGACACCTACGGGACTCTCGGCCATCGGTCGGAGAGTGAGAGTGACATTTCTGTCGGTGTGGACGACACCAGATTTCAACCACTCTCATAAGGGACACATTCAAGAGGCAGACTCAGTGAGCACCAAAGCCCTACTGTGTCTCCAGCACAGCAATTCTTCCTTTATAGACACAGCAGGCCCTCACAACCAATTGGACCGGAGGTCAATTCCTCCCAGTGTACCAACAGCAATCAGGGCTTTTAACTACACCAAGACTTTCCACTCAGCCCACAAAGGGGAGTACCAAGAGCGACCACCTAGGGTGATTGGGGAATCTGAGCTACCGGCCCCTGTAGGTCACCGACCACACAAAGCCACTCCATCAACACAGGGAGGCAGCCAAAATGTGGAGACATTGAAGTATGTCACAAGTAGGAGAGATAGATGAAAGCAAACTAATGGACTACACAGTGTTCAGAACCATATTTATACGGTTACTCAAGAATCTTCTAAAAACCGCTGAGAAACTTGAAGAGACCTTCAAGGACCTTAATGAGAATACCAAAAAAATGGAAAAGGACCAGTCAGAAATTATGCATACACTGTCTGAAATAAAGAATATACAGAGTAGACCACCGCACCCGAAGAGTCAAACCAAAGATCTGGAATATGAGGAAGAAAAAAACACCCAACCAGAGAGGCTGAAAGAAATAAGAATCCAAAAGTGTGAGGATAGCGTAAGGAGCCTCTGGGATGGCTTTAAGCGTACCGATATCTGAATTTTTGGGGTGCCAGAAGAAGAGAGAGAGCAAGATCCTGAAAACCTATTTGAAGAAATAATGACAGAAAACTTCCCCCACCTGGTGAAAGAAATAGACTTATAAGTTCAGGAAGCGCACAGAACCCCAAACAAGAGGAATCCAAAGAAGACCACACCAAGACACATCATAATTAAAATGCCAAGGGCAAAAGACAAAGAGAGAATCTTACAAGCAGCAAGAGAAAAACAGTTAGTTACCTACAAGGGAGCACCCATACGACTGTCAGCTGATTTCTCAAAAAAAACTATGCAGGCCAGATGGGAATGGCAATAAATATTCAAAGTAATGAATAGCAAGAACCTACAACCAAGACTACTCTACCCAGCAAAGTTATCATTCAGAATTGAAGGGCAGATAAAGAGCTTCACAGATAAGAAAAAGCTAAAGGAGTTCATCACCACCAAACCAGTATTATATGAAATGCTGAAAGGTATTCTTTTAAAAGAGGAAAAAGAAGAAAAAAGTAAAGATAAAAATTATGAACAACAAATATCTATCAACAAGTGATTCTAAAAATCAAGTGAATTCAAAATCTGAGGAACAGAATAAACTGGTGAACATAATAGAATCAGAGGCATAGGATGGGAGTGGATTGATAATTCTCAGGGGAAAAGGAGTGTCTGTGTGGGGGGTATGGGAAGAGACTGGACAAAAATCATACACCTATGGATAAGGACAACGGGGGGGAGGGAACCGGGTGATGGGGAGATATGGGGGGGGGGGAGGAGAAACAATTGTAATAATCTGAACAATAAAGATTTATTTAAAAAAACAAACAAACAAAAAACTATATGGCCCATTAAGCCTACAAGATTTACTATCTGGTCCTTTACATAAAATGTTAGCCAATCACTTGAGATACAAAAATGTGTATCTTGATTTGGATGACAGCTATATGGGTATAGACATATGCAAAAATTCATTAAGCACTTAATTCATTTATTGTATATATGCCATAACAACACTTTTTAAAAATTAAATAAAGAGCACTTCGTCCTTGCCTTTAACAACTCAAAATCTAATAGGAGGACATAAAAGTAAACAATTGCAGTACAATGGTGATAAGAATCATAATGAAGAGCTATACTAATTACAGTAATGGCACAAGTCTTCATAAAGAAGATACTTGAGGTTTATCTTTTTTTAAATATATTTTTATTGATTTCAGAAAGGGAGGGAGAGAGAGAGAGAGACAGAAACCTCAATGATGAGAGAGAACCACTGATTGGTTGCTTCCTGCATGACCCCACTGGGGATTGAGCCTGCAACCCGGGCATGTGCCCCAACCAGGAATCAAACCCTGACCTCCTGGTTCATAGGTTGACAATCAACCACTTAAGCCATGCAGGCTGGGCGAGATTTATGTTTTAAAAAGAATGTGTTTCATCTATATATTTTATTTAACATATACACACAATACTTATGTGCCAGGCCTAGCCCTAAGCACTACAAATATTCTTTATTAATCCTCATAACTACCTTGTGAGATAGATATTATTATTATTATCCTCGTTATTCAGATAAAAGATATAGGATTATTAAATAACTTGCCCAAAGGAGCATAGTTATTAAGTGGCAGAGCCAATATTCAAACCCAGCCAGTCAGGCCCCAGAGTTTGTGCTGCTCCTTTTCTACTTTGGGTCCCACCTTTGACATTTACTCAGAAAATCCTGAGCTTTCCAAACAGTGTTAGGTCCCTCTGCACAGACTCCCACAGCACTCTGCACTTCTTCATAGCACTCATCATATTTCTAATCATTTGTTTAAAAAATCTATCTTTCTCACTACATTTAACTCTGTAAGAACAGAATGGAGATTTATCAACCCTCAATTTCAAAATAATATAAATAATAGCTAACATTATTAAACACTTTACTCCATACCAGGCACTGTGCTAAGAACTTTAGACATTTAAATTGATATAAGAGAAATTGAATAACTTGTCCAAGGCACAAAGCTAGTAAGAAAAGAAGCCATGCCCTGACCGGTTTGGCTCAGTGGATAGAGCATTGGTCTGCGGACTGAAGGGTCCCAGGTTCGATTCCGGTCAAGGGCATGTACCTTGGTTGTAGGCACATCCCCAGTAGGGAGTGTGCAGGAGGCAGCTGATTGATGTTTCTCTCTCATTGATGTTTCTAACTCTCTATCCCTCTCTCTTCCTCTCTGTAAAAAAATCAATAAAATATACTTTAAAAAAGAGAAGTAAAGAAAAGAAGCCATGATTCTGGATCTTGTTCAATGCTCTTAATTCTATGTTATACTACCTTTTTTTACTAAAAATACAAAAATACTAATTAATAAAATTTTGTATCCCTTGTCTAAACAGTGCCTGGAACTTAGCAGACATTGCAAAAAATAAATCTTACAGATGCTGAGGAAGAGACAAGCTATAAGCACCTCCTTCCTCCCAAAGAGGCAGCCTGGCCCACAGAAATAGAAGCATATGTACAGATCACTAGGGATGGAGCATAGTGCAATGGCTAAAAACATAGGCTTTGGAATTAGAACATAAAATTTCTAATTAGGTTGAGTCCTACTTTCACCAATTACTTACTAGATATGTGACCTTAGAGTCCTCATTTATAAAATGAGAATAACAATATCTATCTTATGGGCTGTTATTAGAATTAAATAAGGTAAACACATAATTGTACCTAACATATAAGTATTCAATATACATTATGATAAAAACAAACTGTCTGATTAGTAGTAGACTTAACTGTAGCTCAGAGTTTCTGTAACTTCCTGCTTGGTCCCTAGAGACTTCTCCCTGGGGGAGGGGAGGGGCGCTGCCCTGCCAAGTCTTACCAAAGTTGATTATTTTAGGAGTTTAGATCTCAAGTGGGTATTGTACACAAACCAAGTGTTTCATGAAGCTGTAGATCTCTGGCCCAATGCCTGGAGAGGTGAAAGTCCTAAGGTGGAGTCCTAATCCCAATGCTTAAATTTTGCCCTACAGAGGCAAAATCAGAAAACTTCTACCTCTAGCTGATCTAGCAGATAATGAAAGAAACCACACTAAAAAACACATTTACTAAATACAACATCCCCTTGAGCTCAAACCTCAGTCAAATCCTTACTGCCAGGGTGAATGGCTGATTCAATACAAGAGACTGGCTAAGAGAAGCCAAGAGCTCCCATCAGTGCTGCTAGACCCAACAGAGAAAAGTTTTAGAAATCTAAGGTGCCATAAAATACTCTCAGCAACTCTGTAACAAACTTAACTCAAAGTTCAATCCTATATTAGGACCAGAAGGGAACAATTACAGAAATCAGAAAATTGGGAGAACTAGGTGGATATCCACAGCTTGCCATCTAGATTGGTCCCTGCTTTCAGATTGTAACATATCTATCATTAGCCTCATTTTACAGGTAATGCAACTGAAGTCCAGAGAGGGTAAGTAATATGGTCCAGGTCAGATAGCTAAGAGGCAGAAAGAAAAAACAAGGCATCTAACTCTCAAACAGTAACAAGGGAAGACTCATAAAATGGTCAAAACAGCCCAACTGGCGTGGCTCAGTGGTTGAGTGTCGACCTATGAACCAGAAGTCATGGTTTGATTCCCAGCCAGGGCACATGCCCAGGTTGCAGGCTCAATCCCCAGTAGGGGGTGTGCAGGAGGCAGCCGATCAATGATTCTCTCCCACCATTGATGTTTCTATATCCCTCTCTCTTCATTTCTGAAATCAATAAAAATATTTTTTTAAAAAATTGTCAAAACAACACAACAAAAAGACAACCTACTGAATGGGGAATATATTTGCAAATGATCTATTTGATAAAGGGTTAATGTCCAAAATATATAAGGAACTCATACAACTCAATAACAAAAAAATAAACAATCTGATCAAAAATTGGGCAGAGGACATGAATAGACATTTCTCCAAAAAAAAACATAAGCCAACAGACATATAAAAAGATGCTCAACATCTAGTCATCAGTGAAATGCAAATCAAAACCATAATGAAATACCATCTCACACCTGTCAAATGGCTATTATCAAAAAATCAACAAATAACAAGTGCTGGCCAGAATTCAGAGAAAAGGGAACCCTCCTGCACTTTTGGTGGGATTGTAAATTGGAGTAGCAACTATGGAAAACAGTATAGAGGTTCCTTAAAAAACTAAAAAAATAGAACTACCATAGGACTCAACAATTCCACTTCTCAGTATTTATCTGAAGGAAACAAAAACACTAATCCGAAAAAATATATGAACCCCTTATTATTTACAATAGCCAAGATTGGAAGCCATCTAAGCATCTATTGATAGATAAATGGATAAAGAAGATGTGGTATATATATATATAATAGAATATTAGCCATTAAAAAAAAAAAAGAAATCTTGCCATTTGTGACAACATGGATGGACCTAGAGGGTATGATGCTAAGTGAAATAAGTCAAACAGAGAAAGACAAATACTGCATAATTTCACTTGTATGTGGAATCTTAAAATAAAAAATTAACAACAAAAAAACCTGAATAATAGAAACAGAGATCAAACTTATGGCTGCCAAAGGGGAAGGCGATAGGGGGTAGGAGGATGGGTGAAAAGGTGAAGGAGAATATTGTCAATAATATTGTGATAACTTTGCACATTGAGAGATGGTTACTAGACTTAGTTGACAATCACATTTATGTATATAAATGTTTTTTCTTTATTAAGGTATTACATATGTGTCCTTGTCCCCCCATTGCCCCCCTTTCCCCCCTCCCACTCATGCCCTCACCCCCCTGGTGTCTGTGTCCACTGGTTAGGCTTATATGCATGCATACAAGTCACTATGCTATACACCTGAAACTAATATAATATTGTATGTCAACTATACTTAAACAAAAAATAAAAAGTAAAAAAACTCATGTTCAGGTGGTAAGGGAGAGACCTGCAGGTACGGAAAGGAAGAACAAAGAGCTGAGGTACAGAAGGAAGCAGAGTAAAAGTCCCTGCCCACCGCACCCATCCCAAAGTTAAAGGGCCCCTCCTTGCTTTTATGGCTCCTTTAATACCTACTAACCTGTAATATGTTTACCTATCTCCTCCATTAGGTGGTAATTCCTCAAAGTTATGCATATTTTATTATCCTTATCTGTATTTATTTATATGTTATCTATATTTTATTTAATCCACTATGTTAAGCCCTAGGAGTAAGATAATGATCTTGTTTTAGGCATCTCTGATATAACCTCAGCATCTCTCATGGTACCCACCATAGGTGCCAGGCACACAGTAAGCACTCACTAGAAGAATGCTGGACATGGACCACTGATGGGTCGCTTACCAGTATAGCTCAGCTAACTATAGAAACAAGTGGGCTCAAAACAGACCAAGACCCTGACCAGCAGCAGGTCCACACATTTATAGAACCCTCCCATAGTAGAGCCCAGCCATCAAGATGACCAAAAAAATAAGAAGGATCCGCATGAGTTCCTCAAAACTGTTTTAGAGACCATATAGCAATGTTCCAAACTGTACCACATGTCCACTTAGGACCTGGGTAAGAATATTGAACTGACCACCCACCCTTACATTTTTCTACACTCCTTTCTTGTAGCACTGCTTGTTTGGAAAAGCTGATCTCCTAGGCTCATATCCTGACAAATAGGATCTGGCAAAAGCTTAAACCCCACAAAAGCATCTCAATCATTCCTCCTTGCTGGGCTCCAGGGCTGAAAATAGCCCCGAATGAAAAACAAGCTGTGTGGACTACTTATCCAGTTTCATAGCAAAGGCAGGCTTTAAGCTGGCTGAAGAGGACAAACCCCTCACTCCTTAACTCAAGCAGGCCAGAAGTCTCACCTGTTTCCGGTCCCATAGCAACTGGCATAGCTCTGGCACCTCTCAGGCTTCATCTTTCCAAAACAGCAATGGAACAAGTGCAGAACAAAAAAGCACCTTCTGCAGTCAGCCCAATACTGCTTGAAGGAGTGGCAGGAAGAGAGCTATTCCTGGACACAGACCCCTATTCTCTCGTCAAATTTGAAGGCAAAATGAAAGGCCCCAAAGCAGCCCACACCCAAAAAAGAAGCATTCTGAACCTCTGCTTCATCTTCTGATGATGACCTTAAGAGGTCCCTCTATTGAGGCCTTGTCCCAATGCCTATTTAAAGGTAGCCTTACCTAATCACAAATCAGTCAGTCTGCAGTCTTATACACCGAGTCCATCTCTGTCTATTACACACCTGATCCATGCCAGTCGAGTCAATCGTTTCCAGGTCTGTCTCCCCCAAACACATTAAGCATTCTAGAGGCAGGGCCCAGGTCTCACAAGGCCTCTGTCTCCAGTTTTGCCCAAAAGGGTATGCTTAGAACAAATACTCAAAGACCTATTTGTTGTAGAACAAAAGTAAGCAAGTACAGAAACAGGACAAGAACTATCATGCCTTACTCTCTCAGAGGTCCTTTCCCCCTGTCCCCACCCTCTGGCCTCTATGCTCAGGCTGGTTTCCCAAGTTTATTCTATTATCACCAAGCTGACAGACATCACTCCCTCCTGTAGCTGTGCACAATCCTATAAGAACCTTGGACCTTTGATATCATAGATGTCTGTTTCACTTCCTGGATGTATTGGGGAAATCCTTAAGAACATGGTTTATGGACCAGCCACAAGGTAATCCATTCATCAATAACAATATACAGGGGGAGGGGGGATCAATTTCCCTTGAGCTTTCAATTGCTCACCTGTAAAAAGTTGAAAAGAGTATCTGTTATTGTCATGTCTCATCTAGTTTCACCTGGGCGCTCCCACAGGCTAAGCTTATTTCTCTTTCACCATGTCCTTTGCTGGTTCCCAAGGAATTCTCCATAAAGAATTCAGGAAAGCCCTAGCTGGTTTTGCTCAGTGGGTAGAGTATCGGCCTGCAAACTGAAGGGTCCCAAATTCAGTTCTGGTCAAGGGCACATGCCTGGGTTGCAGGCTCGATCCTAGGTAGGGGACATGCAGGAGGCAGCCGATCAATGATTCTCTCTCATCATTGACGTTTCTCTCTCCCTCTCCCTTCTTCTCTGAAATCAATAAAACTATATTTTAAAATAAACTAAAATAAAGGTGAAAAAAGTTTTTTTAAAAAAAGAATTCATGAAAATGGATCAGCACTAATATGTGGCCTACAATTGTGTGATACTCAAGATGTCATCAGAACAGAGATGACAGCTCTTTCTTCACATCCCACATCCCTTAGACTATAGGGAGTGACTCACCACGCTAATCCCTGCCAAAGGCAGGAAAAAGCCCCTTGAACCAAAGCACAACAATGCTGCATTCTCCACCTATCCCCCGTTGGGCCCATGCCTAACATCATGTTCAGGCTCACATCTAAATCTGGGAATGGGCCCATAAGTCCTCACCTTTGTAGGCTGAAGTCCTGCGGGAAGATTTCCAATCAGAAAAGAAAAATAAATAAAAATTTTATATATGTATATGTGTGTGTGTGTGTGTGTGTGTGTGTGTGTGTGTGTGTGTTAAGACCAATAGTTTCAGCAAACCCAAAGTATCTATGTTTTCACTGTGGTATAGTTCATATACCATGCAATAATTCAGTGGTTTTCAGTATACTCATAAACATATGCAACAATCACCACAATCTAATTTCAGAACATTTTCATCACACCTAAAAGAAACACCATACCTATTAGCAGTCATCCCTCATAACCCCCATCCCCCAGCCCATACCAAATACTAATCTACCTTCTGTCTTTACTAATTAGCCTATTCTGGCATTTTATTGCCCTGATAGGAAATCGAATCAGCAATCTTTTGGTGCACAGGATGACAACCAACTGAGGCACGCCGGCTGAGCTGGATTATCTTTTAATCATCATTACAACTCTATGTATCATTACCATTTTATTGAGAGAAAAAACAAGGTTTTTTAGGATTTAAATAGCTTAACTCAGGTCACCCAATAAGTAGAGCCATAATTTAAACCCACAAAGTCTGATTCCAAAGTCTGTCTTTTTAACCACTATAATACACACAAATGATTATTTAAAAAGCAAAATATGCTAAGGCTATAAATAAGGTCCAAATAAATAGCTAAAAACCTTCAAAATAGTAGAGATCACCCAGCCAGTGTTGCTCAGTGGTTGAGCGTCAACCCAAGAACCAAGAGGTCGATGGTTCACTTCCAGGTCAGGGCACATACCCAGGTTGTGGGCTCAATCCTTAGTGGGGGATGTGCAGGAAGCAGCGGATCGATGATATTTCTCTATCATCAATATTTCTATCTCTCCATCCCTCTCCCTTCCTCTCTCTCTCTAAAAAAAAAAATCAACTAAAACATATTTTAGCCCTAGATAGTTTGGCTCAGTTGATAGAGCACCGGCCTCGGGACTGAAGGGTCCCAGGTTCGATTCTGGTAAAGAGCACATGCCCGGGGTTGCGGGCTCAATCCCCAGTAGGGTGCATGCAGGAGGCAGCCAATCAATGATTCTCTCTCATCATTGATGTTTCTCTCCCTCTCCCTTCCTCTCTGAAATTAATTAAAAATATTTTTAAAATTAATAAAACATGTATTTTTTAAAGTAGAGGTCACAACAGGATGTGAAGGTTGGGGAAAGGCTTTATTAAAGAAGCATGAAAAACAAGCACTAGCCTACTTGGCTTGGCTCAGTGGACAGAGCATCGGCCTATGGACTGAAGGGTCCTGGGTTCAATTCCGGTCAAGGGTACATACTTCAGTTGCAGGCTCCCGGAACTGGTGAGGGATACCCGGGAGGCAACCAATCGATGTGTCTCTCTCACATCAGTGTTTCTCTGTCTCTCCCTCTCCCTTCCACTTTCTCTAAAAATCAATGAAAAAAATATCCTTGGGTGAGGGTTAAAAAAACACACAAACAAGCACTAATTTAAAAATATTGCCGAAACCGGTTTGGCTCAGTGGATAGAGCGTCGGTCTGTGGACTGAAAGGTCCCAGGTTCGATTCTGGTCAAGGGCATGTACATTGGTTGCGGGCACATGCCCGGCGGAGGGTGTGCAGGAAGCAGCTGGTCGATGTATCTCTCTCATTGATGTTTCTAGCTCTCTATCCCTTTCCCTTTCTCTCTGTGAAAAATCAATAAAATATATAAAAAATATATATATATATATATATAATAAAAAATAAAAATATTTACTCTATACTCAGGGTCTATTCAAGCAACTCAAGCACCATTTCCTTCAGAAAGTCTTCTTGGATTATTCCAGTCCACACTATTCTCTCCTTTTATATATTATACTAGCTTTCCCGTTGCAGGAAAATTCCTGCAATGGGATTTCCTGCTGCACTCTACCTTGCCTCCGTTCCTCCCTTGCCGCCCGCCTCGCCTTCTCCTCCGGCCCTCCCGCATTTCCCTTCGCCCCCGGCCCCGCCTCCGCTCCGCCTTTATCACCCGCCTCACCTTCTCCTCCAGCCTGCCCGCATTTCCCTTTGCTCCGCCATTGTCGCCCGCCTCCGCCCCGCCCCGCCCTTGCCGCCCTCCTCACCTTCTCCTCCGGCCCGCCTGCTTTTCCCTTCGCCCCCGGCCCCGCCTCCGCCCCGCCCTTGCCGCCCACCTCGCCTTCTCCAGCCCTCCCGTGTTTCCCTTCGGCCCCGGCCCCGCCTCCGCTCCGCCCTTGTCACCGGCCCCACCGTCTCCTCCAGCCCACGTTTCCCTTCGCCCCCCGCCCCGCCTCTGCCCTGCCCTTGTCACCGGCCCCGCCTTCTCCTCCAGCCCACGTTTCCCTTCGCCCCCGGCCCCGCCTCTGCCCCGCCCTTGCTGCCGGCCCCGCCTTCTCCTCCAGCCCGCCTTCGTTTCCCTTCGACCACGGCCCTGACTTCGCTCCTCCCTTCTCCTCCCCCCACCCCCCTGGCTTGCTTGCTTCTTCGAAGCTTTACTCCCCTTTGCAGCTCTTGGCTTCTTTCGACACTGTCTTGATATGCAAATCAGCCGCCATCTTTGTTGGGGCAATTTGCATACTCGTCCTGATTGGTTGGTGGGCGTGGCTTGGCTGGTGGGCGTGGCTTAGGTGTAGCGAAGGTGCGGTCAATTTGCATATTTGTCTATTATTAGATTATATTTAGCTGCTTTCTAACATTTCTAGTTAAGAAATTATCTGATTTGTAAATTCCCCAAACACAAGAATAAGACTATGTTTCAGTCTCTTCTATGGCCCACAGTACGATAAAGATCAAAACTCAAAACAAGCTGGTTTAATCTAAATGTTTCTGAAGGAGAGCTGATTATTATTATTATTATTATTACTCCCTTATGTTAGATTCAGCCAGCAAGAAATAAGGTCAGAGAGAGAGAGAGAGAGAGAGAGAGAGAGAGAGAGAGAGAGAGAGAGAGAGAGAAGGAACACAAGTGTACTGAAGAGTGATCTCCACATTCTTCCTCCCTGGGGGCTGACCAAAATAGACTCCAAGTTCCCCAGGCTATTCCTCTTTGCCAATTTACGTGGAGCCCCACTTGGAGCATGGAATTCATTCAGTCCTTGAATCAGTGGTGCATCAGTCAGTGTTTCTGGCAAGGTGGCATGATAGTTTCTAGTATAAGCCAGTTCCTTTGGCCTTCAAGGTGCTGAAAACATCTGGCTAGTTCCCACATTGCTCACTCATCCTCTAGACTTAAAAAAGGGAGAGCCGAGCATTAATGCTACTCATCATTTAAGAAAGCATTTTCAGCTCTGGTGGGTGTTGGCTCAGTTGGTTGCGCATTGTTCTGTGCACCAAAATGTCACTGGTTAGGGTTCGATCCGAGAATGCAGGAGGCAACTGATCCATGTTTCTTTCTCTTTCTCCCTCTCCCTTCCCCTGTCTCTAAAATCAATTTTTTTAAAAAAATTTTTAAAGAAAGAAAGACAGCACTTTCCATCTCCATTAACTAACTGAATCTTTATAACACTCCCCACAATCCCAGGGCAGGGATTCCTGGCCCTTTTTTTTTTTTAATACACAAAGAAATTCCAACCTTGAAATTCAGTTCTGCTTAATGTTTTCTAGAACTTATTATTACCTGAAATTATATTACATGTCTATTTGTTCATGCTTATCTTCCTACTGAAATATAAAACAACAGGGACTATGATTCTTACTATCTATTTCATATCAAGTGCCCAGCAGAGGTCCTGGCACACAGTAAGGCCTTAATATTTACTACATGAATGACTAAACCTAGTGCATCCACAAAATGATCCCCCTACACTATTTCTGCCAAGTAAACCTCCAGTCTACACTCAAAATGACACTCTACTGTCATTTCATTCAGCATTTATTAACATTCATTATATGTCAGGCCATACACTTGATGATTAGAACAGAAATTAATCAAAATACAATTCCTGGCTCTAGAAATACAACCTAATATTTGAAGCAGACAATAAAAAAGTGTGCCATTAGAGAAGTATTCATAGCAAGGAGCACCTAACTAGTGAAATATGGAGATAAAAGGAGTGAAAAGAGCTTTGCAGAAGAGGTGACATCTGACCTAAGCCTAGAAGAACAATTATAATATTATCTACCAGAGAAGAATGGAAGAACATTCCAGAAAAGGGGAAAAGTATGAGCATAAGCTAAGAGACATGAAAGAGCTAGGTGTATTTAAAAACTAATGAGTGATTTTTTTAAGTCAAAGAAGGTTTTCCCTCAAAATTACATTTTTAAAAAGATGAATTCTAGTATCCAGAATACATAAAGAACTCTTACAATTTGTATTAGGGTTCTTCAGAGAAACAGAACCAATAGAAAAAATAGGCATGGCTCACTTGGTTATGAAGGCCAAAAAATCCCACAGTCTGCCATTTGCAAGTTCAAGAACCAGGAAAGCTGATGGTGTAATTAGGACCAAGTCTAAAAGCCTGAAAAGGGATTGGTGGGGGAAGGGAAGCTTTACAATGATGTAAGTCCCAGTCTGCGTCCAAAAGCCAAGATGTACAATTGCAGGAGAAGATGGATATCTCAGCTCAAGCAGTAATAGCAAATTCACCCTTCCTTCCCTCAATTCTATTCAGGCCCTCAGCAAATTGGATGGTGCCCACCAGCTTTAGTAAGAGTGATCTTCTTTATTCAGTTTACTGATTCAAATGCTCATCTCTTCCGAAGACAACCTCACAGACACATCCAGAAATAATGTTTTAACAGCTATCTAGGCATCCCTTTGCCCAGTCAAGTTGACATATAAAATTAACCATCACAGAAACCAAGATGGTGGCATAGGTAAACACCTGAACTTGCCGCCTCACACAACCACTTCAAAACTACAACTAAAAGACAAAACGGACATCATCCAGAACCACAGGAAGGCTGGCTAAGTGGAAATTCTACAACTAGAAGGGGAGAGAAAAGCACACTGAGACTCAGAGGAGCTGCAGAAGTAAAGTGCAGAGGTACGGAGGCGCACCATGCATGGAGAGGGTTGTAAACTGAGTATGCGGCTGGCTCTTTCAAGCTAGAGGGAGACACAAGCTCCCAACTGCCCTGAACTCCAGGTTCTGGGCGAGACTCTGGGGACATAGACCCCTACGTGGAGAAACTGGACCGTCTGGCAGCAGGCAGAACTCGAGGACGGCTTTCTCTCAGAGGTGCTTGTAGTGATTACCATGGGACACTGAGACCCGGGGGCCTCTTAGGGCAGGGCTGATGGGAAACCATTGCTGTTTGCTCCACCCTGAGACTCCGCCCCACTTAAGCTGTCGCAGAGGCTTTTGCATATGAATGGCCTTTGAAATCTAAACTTACCTATCAAACTGCGGCTGAGTCAGAGAGACACAGAACATCCAAAAGAAGGCCCAAGGCACCACAGCAGCTTGCATTGCTTCACAGCTGGGCCTCATCTGGGCACCTCCAAAACCCAAACAAAGAAGAGGAATCTGCAGATCTCTCCATAGCTCCTGCTGGGTGACCTCACGCAAGGCTGAATTAGCACCTCCCTGGAGATCCAAGAGCCAGTGTATCCAGGGGTCAGAGTAGGACCATCTAGATTACAACTCCTCAGATCCATAAGGGACACACTCAGGGGGCAGACTCAGTGAGTACCAAAGTCCCACTGAAGCAAATCTTGCCTCATAAGGGTGTCTCCAGCACAGAAGTTCTCCCATCATAGACACAGCTGATCCTCACTGCCAATTGGCCTGGAGGTCAATTCCTCCCAGTGATACCAACAACAATCAATCAAGGCTTAATTACAACAAGACTGTGCACACAGCCCACAAAGGGGTGCACCAAGAGTATTCACTTCAGGTAACTGGGGAGGCTGAGCCACTGGGCCCTATAGGACACCTAGCACACAAAGCCACTCTATCAACTCAGGGAAGCAGCCAAAATGCAGAGACAAAAAAATGAAAGAAATGGAGGAAAGCAAATGACTGGCTATAGAGTTCAAAACCACGGTTATAAGGTTTTTCAAGAATTTTCTAGAAAAGGCCGATAAATTTAGTGAGGATATGAAAAAAGGACCAACTAGAAATTAAGCATACAACTGACTGAAATAAAAAATAATATACAGATCCAACAGCAGACTAGAGGATCGAAAGAATCAAGTCAAAGATTTTAAATACAAAGAAGCAAAAAACAACCAACCTGAAAAGAAAAAAGAAAAAAGAATCCAAAAATATGAAGATAGTGTAAGAATCCTCTGGGACAACTTCAAGCGTACCAACAATCGAATTATCCAGGGACCAGAAGAAGACAGAGAGAGTAAGATACAGAAAACCTATTTGAAGAAATAATGACTGAAAACTTCCCCCACCTGGTGAAAGAAATAGACTTACAAGTCCACGAAGTGCACAGAACCCCAAACAAAAGGAATCCAAAGAGGACCACATCATAATTAAAATGTCAAGAGCAAAAGACAAAGTGAGAATATTAAAAGCAGCAAGAAAAAAACAGTTAGTTCACCTACAAGGGAGCACCCATATGATTGTCAGCTGATTTCTCAACAGAAACTATGCAGGCCAGAAGGAGTGGCAAGAAATATTCAAAGCAATGAATAGCAAGAACCTACAACCAAGATTACTCTACCCAGCAAAGCTATCATTCAGAATTGAAGGTCAGATAAAGAGCTTCACAGATAAGAAAAAACTAAAGGAGTTCATCACTGTCAAACCAGTATTATATAAAATGCTGAAAAATATTCAGTAAGAAGAGGAAGAAGAAGAAAAAGGTAAAGACAAAAATTATGAACAACAAATACATATCTATCAACAAGTGAATCTAAAAATCAAGTGAATAAAAAATCGAATGAACAGAATAATCTGGTGAATATAATAGAATCAGGGGCATAGAAAGGGAGTGGACTGACAATCCTCGGGGGGAAAGAGGTATGGGGGGTGCAGGAAGAGACTGGACAAAAATCATACACCTATGGATGAGGACAGTGGGGAGGGGGGTAAGGGCAGAGGGTGGGGTGGGATCCGGATGGTGGGGAGCTATGGGGGAGGGGGGGAGAGGAACAATGTAATAATCTGAACAATAAAGATTTTAAAAATAAATTAATTAATTTAATTAATTTAACCACCACACAATTCAACAACAGAAAAACAAAACCTAATTCAAAAATGGATAAAGGACTTGAACAGACATTACTCCATAGAGGACATACAAATGGCCAACAAATACAGAAAAAGATGCTCAACATCATTAGTCATCAGGAAAACGCAAATGGAAGCCACAATGAGATATCATTTCATAACCACTAGGATGGCTATAATTAAAAAAAAAAAACACACACACAAAATAACCAATGTTAGTGAGAATGTGGAAAATTTGGACCCTTCATATGTTGCTTGTAGGAATATAAAATGGTTCAACCACAATGGAAAACAGTTCCTTAAAAACTTAAACATAGAATTACCCCAGACCCAGCAATTCTACTCCAAGTATATGTCCAAAAGAATTAAAAACAGATACTCAAAAAGTACACACATGTTCATAGCAGCACTATTGACAGTAGCCAAAAGATTAAAACAGCCCTACTGTCCATCAGCAGATGAATGGATAAACAAACTGTGATATATATATATATTACAATGGAATATTAGCTGCCCATAAAAAGGAATAAAGTACTGCTTCATTCTATATGGTACGTGCTACAATATGAACCTCCAAAATATTAGGTCAAGTGAAAGAAGCCAGATGCATTAGGTAACAAATTTTATGATTGCATTCATAAGAAATACCCGGAATAGGTAAATTCATAGTGACAGAAGACCAATTGGTGGCTGCAAGGGAAAGGGGAGAGGAGAAAATGGAAGCAACTGCTTAAGAGGTAACAAGTTTCCTTTGAAGTGATGAAAATTGTTTGGAACTACATAGAGATTATGGTTATACAACATTGTGAATGCACTAAATGTCAGTGAGTTGTGTATATAAATGGTTGATTTTATGTTATGTGAATTTCACCTCAATAAAAAAAAAAAAGATGAATGGTCAATAAAAAAAAAAAAAAAAGATGAATGGCCCATGGCACCATATTCTAAAGGAAAAATTCAAAAGCCACTGATGTTTCCGCATCCAGCTGCTCTTTCATACCCTTATAGGAAGCCTGCCCTCACATCCCCCAGACATCCAAACGTGCCATTTTAGCAATAAGTTATGTTCCTTTGCGCTCATTCTTTAGTCATTTCCTGTATCAGGCTATCTAAAGGCCCCAATGAGAAAGAAATCTCCCTTTTAAATAGTGTCCATGTATACTTGTTCTGTTTCCCATACAGCACAGACCAGGTAATAAATGAAGAGTAAAGGAAAAGGCGCTGATGACCTCTCTTTTTTGTTCAGTTTTAATATCTTTTTTTATTTAAATATTCTCAACATTTCTTTTTCTTTGCCCCATAATTGACATACAACATTATATTAGTTTTAGGTGTATGTACAAGATGATTTGACAAATGTATACTGGTACATTGTGATCACTACACTAAGTCTATTTACCATGTCACCATACAAAGTTACAAAATATTTTTTTTAATATATATATATTTTAATATATTTTATTGATTTTTTACAGAGAGGAAGGGAGAGAGATAGAGAGCTAGAAACATCGATGAGAGAGAAACATCGACCAGCTGCCTCCTGCACACCCCCCACTGGGGATGTGCCCGCAACCAAGGTACATGCCCTTGACCAGAATCGAACCTGGGACCTTTCAGTCCGCAGGCCGACGCTCTATCCACTGAGCCAAACCAGTTTTGGCAAAGTTACAAAATATTTTTTATGAGAACTTTTAAGATTTGCTTTCTTAGCAACTTTCAAATTTGAAATGCAAATATTGTGGACCATAGTCACCATGCTATACATTACATTCCCATGGCTTATTATATAACTGGAAGTTTGTACCTCTTTTTTAAAAAATACGTTTTTATTGGTTTCAGAGAGAGGAAGGGAGAGGGAGAGAGAGATAGAAACATCAATGATCAGAGAGAATCATCGATCAGCTGCCTCTTGCACAAGCCCCACTAGGAATCGAGCCCACAATCCAGGCACGTGTCCCGACAAAGAATCTAACCATGACCACCACCTGGTTCATGGGTTGACTTTCAAACACTGAGCGACACTGGCCAGACTGGAAGTTTATACCTCTTGATTCCCTTCACCCATTTTGCTGGCCCCTGGCCTTCCCTCTGGCAACCACCAACCTGTTCTCTATATCTATGAGACTGGTTTTGTTTTGTTTGTTCATTTGTTTGGTTTTTTAGAACCCACATATGAGTGAAATCATACAGTATTTGTCTTTCTCTATCTGACTTATTTTGCTTAGCGTAACACCCTCAAGGTCCATCCATATTGTTGCAAATGGCAAGCTTTCATTCTTTTCATGGCTGAGTAGTATGCCACTGTGTGTGTGTGTGTGTGTGTGTGTGTGTGTGTGTGTGTGTGTGTGTGTGTGATATCTTTATTCACAGAATGACCTCGCTTGAAGCAGCAGTCTGGATGGTGCTATCTCAGAGAAGGGAGCTGGAGGCTGGGAGGTCAGGGTGACCAAAGACATAATCATCACGCAATGCTCTGAATCTGGTTATTTTCTTTTGGGGAAGGGCAAAGGTTCAAGAAAAGAAGTATTTAACAAACAGCTTTGAAGCAATATCTGGTTTCAGAAATCACTAAAATCTCTCAACAAACGGGTTCTTGACTTTTCAGAAACAACAATTCTAATGCCAAAGAAAAATTCTAATGCTTCAGAAAAACAAAAACTTTACTCCCCAAAGTTTGCCAGTGAAGCCATACCCATGCTGTTCACAAACTGTTCATTGTACTCAGGAGGTACTGGAGACCTGGAGATTAGAAACTTGGGGCACAGCATTCACACTTAGCCGTATCAGCCGAAAAACGCCAATGTAGCAAATTATCACTGGTTCCTGGAAATCAAGCCACAAGGAGTAACCTCCAAGGGTCACAGGCACACCCTCCTCATGCCTTATACTTATAGTAATCCTATCTAATAATGAGGGAATATGCTAATTGACCATCATGCCCTCACAAAGATGGTGGCGCCCACAGCCAATAAGGAGGGAATATACTAATTGACTGCCACTACCTCAAAGATGGCAGTGCCCACAGCCACAAGATGGCAGCACCTAGTCCCCTCAGCCCACTGGGGCGGCAGGCACGCAACAGGGCCGGGCCCACCCCCAGGCGAGTCTGGCCACTCCACGTGCCTGCCTCCAGAGTCCCCCAGTCCCCTCAGCACCCCAGCCACTCAAGGTGGGCCCGAGGCACAGGCAAGCCTCGGATAGCGGCTGCCCAGGGCCACCCAAGGCGCAGGTAATCAGGGCCAGCCAAGGCTTGTGCTGCCGGCAGTGACAGCAGCAGAGGTGTAATGGGGGCGTTGCCTTCCCCTGATTGCCGGGTCTCCTCCCGCCCCTGAGGGCTCCCAGACTGTGAGAAGGTGCAGGCTGGGCTGAGGGACCCCCTACCCCCAGTGCATGAATTTTCATGCACCGGGCCTCTAGTCCTAAATAATAAAAGTATAGTATGCAAATTGTCCCCTATATTGGGAGTTCTTCTGGGAGTTCAACCAGGTGGCAGGGCCGGCTAGGGGAAGAGAGGGAAGCCCTGGCGGATGGCAGCCGCTGGGGACCCTACCAATGCATGAATTTTGTGCACTGGGCCTCTAGTCTTATATAATAAAGATGTAACATGCAAATTGACCCTCACACCCTCACAAGATGGCTGCCCCACGTCATCACAAGATGGCCACTCCCATGTCATCACAAGATGGCCACCCCCACATCATACAATATGGCCACCCCACATTGTCACAAGATGGTTGCCCGTAATCACAAGATGGCCACCACATCATCACAAGATGGCGCCTCCACATTGTCACAAGATGGCCGGCAGGGGAGGGCAGTTGGGGACAACCAGGCCTGCAGGGGAGGGCAGTTGGGGGCGATTGGCCAGCAGGGGAGCAGTTATGCTTCAATCAGGCTGGCAGGGGAGCAGTTAGGGGGTGATCAGGCTGGCAAGCAGAAGCAGTTAGGGGCAATCAGGCAGGCAGGCAAGTGGTTAGGAGCCAGTAGTCCCAGATTGTGTGGGGGATCACAGATTGGAGAGGATGCAGGTTGGGCTGAGGGACACACCACCCTAGTGCACGAATTTCGTGCACTGGGCCTCTAGTATTGACTATAAAAACCACCAACAAATACTTCCTTTTTTTAAGAGCCAATATGTAGCCCTTAAATACTTTCTCACAACAGCCCCTAAGGCTCCTACAGATTAATGATTTACCCAGGCTCATGAGCTTAATAACGAATAGCAGAGCCAGATTTTAAATTCTGGTCTGCCTGCTTCCAAAGCGTGTGCTATTGTCACAATACAAAACTGCCCTGCACCATACATCTTGCCCTGTTTCCTGTATTTATAAGAGGGAATGCTCTGACCACTCGGAAGAAACTAATGCTTTTCCGTTTAAAATTAATCCTAGTAGCCACAGGGACAGAACCTCTTGCACAGGTAGTTGCAACCCAGGGCACTGATACCACTAAGAAGTACCTGGAATTGCTATTTGAGCCACTCCACCATTCCCCAGTCCACCAACCAAGCCTTCTGAAAGCCCAATAGGTATTCTGCCTTGGTTGGCCTTTAAAGGTAGGAAGAAAATGCTAAGGAGAAACACAAATGTTAAATCATGGCAGACAAAACACTAAGCCTGAAATCAGTAGACCTGAGACCTAATTAGTCATACGACCTTGGGAAGTTACCTGCCTCTTTTACATTTGTTTTCTCTGCTATAATATGGAAATAACAATCCCCTCCCATCCTATCTCACAGGTTTGCTAAGCAAAAAGACAGGTCTTGAATAGGAAAGTGCTTCATAAAGACAAAGCACAAACTAATATGAGGGGTCATTATGATATGACTACCACCAGCTGGCTGGAGAGAAGATTAATGTCCATGAAACCGTAGGTGTAACAGTAGATAATTAAATGCCAAATTATATGGTGCAGACTAAGATTATAGTCTGGAAAGGGAAGTTTCTGGGATTAGTCAGAGAAACTGCATGGAAAAGAACAGACAGGATTGAAGGGTGATAGAGAGCAATAGCAGCAGCAACAGTATGTACCCAGGGGAAAAAAGGGTGAAGCAGCAGGGCAGTAACAGTGATGGACCAGATGCTGTGTGTGGGGAATTCAGGGAGGCCACGATGATTAGTAGGGTAAGGCCAGACTATGAAGAGAAGATGGTCAGAGCAAGGAGCTGGGAGCCATGGGTGACAGCAGAGCTGGATTCCATAGCAAACATTTGTTGAGCACTAACAATGTGGTAGGTACTACCACAGGTTAGGGGGATACAGAGATGGTTAAAGGCATGAACTTTGCTCTCATGACTGCATTTGAATCCTAGCTCTTCTATCTACAGTGACATGAACATCAAGGAACAAGCTTTATAATCACAGGATTCTGGATTCAAATCCCTGTGCTGCCATTGCTTAGATGAGTGACCTCATCAAGCAACCAAAACTCCCTAATTCCCAGTTTCCTCTTTTGCAATGCAGAAGTAATAATAATCATTCATAAGACTGTGGTGAGTATCTACACTAATAAAAGAGAAAGATGCAAATTGACCATACCTTTGTGATGCCCACCAGCCAATCAGGAGTGAGCATGCAAATTAACCCAACAAAGTTGGTGGGTTAATTTGCATACGCAGGTGCCTAGCGGCCGGGGGCAGGACACTTGCGTGGTCACCATAGCGATGACACAGGCATTCCGCACTGCCCCAGCCGCTCTGGGCCTCTGGGCAGCATGGGAAGGCAGAAAGGCAGCTCCCGCCTGAGCAAAGGCAATGCCGGCAGCCAGGGGAAGGAAGGCCCACGCCCATTCTTGCACAAATCTTCGTGCATCAGGCCTCTAGTAAATTATATAAAGTACATTAAAAAAAGAAACTTAGTATGTGCCTTTCACAACATACTATAAATGATAACTATGATCATTATCATTCACTAGCTTTGTGACCTTGGGAAAGTTGCTTAACGTCTCTGGGCTTTGGTTTCATCATCTGTAAACTTCACAAGATTCTTGTGAAGATTTAAGGAAATAATTGGTCCAAAGCCCCTAGCATAAATCAACAGCTCAGCAAAGTTCCCTTTTCTTCCCTCTGTCTCCTTTCCTTAAACTTCTTCTTTCCTTCTCCTGGGCCCATATGTGAGATCTCCCTTGTGACAAAGCTCAGCTCCCAAAGGAGGGCACTGAGGACATAGCTCTGGTACTTACTGACTCTACTTCTAGAATGCACAGGCCCTTTAAACCCCAAACTAACTCTTAGCTTACCCAACGCCTGACCACTCCCATCCACAAACATGCTCTTTACCCACTTCTTGCCAAGTGGCTTCAATTTGCAAGCAAGAAGCCCTGATGGCCAGACAATTCCTCCCTGCTTACCACCCTCCCAAGAAACTAAACCAGAAGAGAAAGTTCCAAAATCTAAAATGTTGATAAGAGAAAGAGTGGTATTTCCAGTGTCTTAAAACTGTAGGATAAAAGAAAGGTGCTGGGCAGCCTCGCTTAAGGGGCAGATGGGTCCCACTGGCCTGTTTACATATGAAAAGGGCAGGTAAATGTGCTGCAACTTCTAACAGTCCTGGGAATGCCTCAGAGTAAGGCGCTCAGCCTGTTGGAGTCACTCATGCATGAGGGAAAAATTGGGCTTTCACTAGTAAAGGTCAACTCATAAATACCTGATTAACCCAAGCAAACACGCTCTGTTCCACATCCTGTGAGAATTTACAACTGACCCAGAACAGAAGTCAAGCTGAGTACATGTTGTCAAAGCTATAACTAACAATAACTGAGGCAGGGGGATTGGGAGGGGGGAGGGTAATGGCTGGCTATAAAAGTCTAATCCAAATCAGATGAGTCCAGACTCTCCAGAGAAAGCTGCTTTTCTGGGAACAACCTCTGCACAAACCTGTAGTTTGAATTTTACCTTGCCTTGAAAAACAAGAGCCAGCCCTCCCAACCAAGACCATAGGAAATGCAGAAAAGCAAAGCATATTAACCCCAGCAAGTTCCTTTTGGGAGAAAAACACCAGTAATTCTACATTAGGAAGACATCGTCAGGTCAAACCTGTGAAGCCATTGATTAGGCTCCCCCGACCACATCTGCTTCTTCCTCTGTGTTTCCACCACCCTTTGCAAACTAGGAAGGGAGATGAAAGGAACTATCTTTCATTGACAACTTGCTAGAACTTGCACAAAGGGTTTTTAACTTCTAAAAAAAAATCCTCCCAGTAACCATGTATGATAGCTAAACCTAGTCCCATTTTATAAATGAGGAAACCAAGCATCTGAAAAATTAAACAACTTGCTCAGGAGAGCTAGTAAATGGCAGGGCCCAAATAAAAACCCAGTCTGTCTAATTCCAAAACAACCTTTCTTTCAACAAATATTTATTGAGACCCTAATACATGCCAAGCACTACTCTAGGGTGTATATGACAAGCAAAATCCCCTGTCTTTATGGAGTTTTCTTCATTCCTAAACCAAGCTGCCTCCATATTTAGCACACCACACATTTAATAGGTAGATATCTGAATTTCTTTCTCCTCCACCAGGCAGGACTCAACAAATATGTATTGAAGGGATGAATGCGGTCCTTTCCCTCACCTTACAGAAATTCCTCTCAACTGCTGCCCACATAGCATTCAACTGTTTATTCATCAATTCTGCATACTTCCTCCCACCTAAGTCAAGCCATATTTTAAACCAAAAGTTTCCTTGCAGTGCTAACAAGTTAGTTCCAGTCACCCAATGAGTATGACAATAGCACTTCCGAGTTTACAAAACACTTCACATACATTACCTTATTGAATCCTTATAAAATTAAACCAGGTTGATATTGTTTCCATTTAACAGGGAAACAGACACACCCAGAAAGCTCACTATCCTTGAACACAACTGAGTACTGGACTTGAAAAAAGCTCAAAATGCACTTTCTTCCCTTCTCCTAAGAACATTTCATAATCTATTCTTCATACTATAGAAACCAAAAGGGTTTGTGTCACTATCTGATTCATTCTATTTGATTAAGCTATTTCATATTCCCCAGTATACCAAAATTAAAAAAAAAAACACTGTTTCATCCTACTATGTAATATATTGTTATTGTTATTATTTTACCAGAGGCTTGATGCATGAAATTCGTGCAAGGGGCTCGGCCCTCATAGCCCCAGCTTCCTCCAGAAGGTTGTCTGGAAGGTTGTCCGGATGGTTGTTCCACTGTTCAGCCGTCTGGTCTACTAATAATTAGCATATTACACTTTTATTATTATATGTTACTTTTCCCAGTGAAGGTGTTTTAACTGTATTTTATGTTCTAATTTACTATTTATTCCCAAAGGAACAAACTTTTTTTAAAAATATGTTTTTATTGATTTCGGAGAAAGGCAGGGAGAGAAAGAGAGAGATATAGAGACATCAATGATGAGGGGAAATCATCAATCTGCTGCCTCCTGAACACCCCCTACTGAGGATCGAGCCTGCAACCCAGGCATGTGCCTTGACCAGGTATTGAACCATGACACTCAACCACTGAGCTATGCCAGCCAGGCTGTTTTTACTTTTCAATTGACTTTATTGAGATACTAGAGGCCTGATGCACAAAAATTCGTGCAAGAGTAGGCCTTCCTTCCTCCAGCTGCCGGCACTGGCTTCCCTCCAGCACCCAGGACCCAGGCTTCCCTCCTCTGGCCACTGGCAGGCACTAGGGACCTGGGCTGCTTCCCTCCTCTGGCCGCCCACAGGCACCCAGAACCCGGGCTAACTTCCCTCTGGCCCCAGCTTGGTCAAGAAGGACGTCTGGAAGGACGTCTGGAAGACGTCCAGTCTAATTAGCATATCACCCTTTTACTATTATAGATAATTTGCATGTAGTAAAATGCACTCATTTTAAGTGTTCAGTCCAAGCTTTGACAAATATCTTTACACCTGTTTAACCTCTCCCCAGCCAGACAGGAACAAATTTCTGATGTTAAATACTAAGCATGTGTGCTATACACACAGAAAAGGCCTAAAAATACTTTTATAATTTTTTCAAGTCAGTAAGAAAGATCATTCAACTTATTAAAATGCCTTTAAAAGCTTGCCTTCTCCAGGAAAACCTTTATCCTGTGATGTGACATGCACTAATAGCAGAAGTGGCAGAAAGTTTAAGTCCCAAATGCAGGATTAATAACTCATTATGCTATTTGTGGGGGGAAAGCAACTCACAGTCAACAGGTATATTCCAACCAAAGCTAGGCTGAGGGCTTTTTCACACTATTTCACTCCAGGTAGCAATGATCTACGCTCTATTAATTGCAAGAAGACCACAAGAAAGAAACGAACTCCAAAGCCAGAGGCTAAAGAAAATGACCTAAGATAAGAGATGCCTGCTCCCTTGGGGACCCAAAAGCATCTTGCCTAGAAGGCCCTACTGCTTCTAATATAATACAGCACACTCTGAAGAAGACTCAGGTCTTTGGGGGCGGAGGGGTAAGGGTGAGCTAGAAGAGCTGAATGGGGGGAAAAGAGGACATATGTAATGCTTTCAACAGTAAAGACTTTTAAAAAAAGAAGACGACGACCCAGGTCTGACTTTACTCAGGGAGCTAGCCTAAAATCCTTCACTTTAACAGTCTGTGACAAAGCCTGAAATTCCAACTACAACTTCATTGGTTCTTTTTTTTTTTTTTTGTACCTTTCTATTTATTGATTTTAGAGAGAGAGAGAAACATTGATTTTGTTGTTGTTGTTCTACTTATTTATGCATTCATTGGTTGATTCTTGTATGTGCCCTGACTGGGGATCTAACCCACAACCTTAGCATATTGGGACAATGCTCTAACCAACTGAGCAACCCAGCCATGCCCTTCATTGGGTGATTTAACAAATATATCATGAGTACCACACCTTGCAGGAGGAGTGTGGTCAAATGAGGGAGGTAGATCCATGCCCCATTAAATATCAACCAGATTAGAGAGAGGGGCAGAGTGCTCTGGAAAGGCAGATCAAGAAAATAATTCTGAATTGAAGACTTTGTGGAGGTAGGAAATTAGCTGAGCTTAGAAGGATAGTAGGTTCTGAAATCATTTGTGCTTCCTAAAGAGGTAACCAGAGGCTTTGGAAGAGATCCAGATTTGAATTCTGGTTCAGTTGCTTCCAGACTGTAATGATAATTAGGCAAATTATTTTCCTTTTATGAATATTCCCTCATCTGTAAAATGGACATTATAAAAAGATCTGAGGATATCTCAAAAGGCAGCTATGTAAAATATTAGCCCCAACTTGTCACATGATGGGACATAATAAAATATATTTTCCTTCTCCCTTTTTCTAGTTAGAACAGAAACACACACAGAGAAGAATTCTCCAGGGCAGTGAAAATCAGCTAACAGAGCAATGCCTTTTGGGGCTAATAGAGAATTGACCTAAAAGAGAACCTCAGAAGTCTAGAGAGTAGCAAATCCAAGCAAATCTGGATCTAGATCTCTCCACCATGAGATGTGTGGCAGTCTATTCTGGACAAATATCACATCAGCAAGCATTTATTTGTTTGTTTTTAATTAATAACTTTTTTATTAATCCTCACACAAGGTTACGTTGCCATTGATTTTTTTATAAAAAAGAGTGGAGGGGAGGGAGGAGACACAAAGAGAGAGAAAAACATAGATGTGAGAGAGACACATCCACTGGTTGCCTTCCACACGTGCCCCAACCAGGGCCAATCTGCAACTGAGGTACATGCCCTTGACCGGAATCAAACCCGGGGCCCTTCAGTCCACAGGCCGATACTCTATCCACTGAGCCAAACCGGCTAGGGCTCAGTAAGCATTTATTTAGATAAGGACATGGAAACTCATTCCTTAGCTCCCCAAGAAAGACGACCTGTGCCAACTTACGGTACTCCAGGAGGCTGGAGCAGGACCTAGTGCATGGAAGGTATTGAGTCCAGCTGCCAACATTTTAATTAGTCCAACCTTAAAAAGTCTATAACCACAAGAGATTAAAAGGATCCCCCAAGGAAATCCTCTGCCCTTCACACAGTTCAGCCAATTAGATCCACTCAAATGCCCTAATTTTCATCAATGAATTCTTGGGGGAATCAAGCCTCACCAAGCTCTGACTTCTGGCTGAGAGTACAGGCACATGCGCAGCTCAGGAAGAGCAGTTGGGTGTGGCTATGAGAGAGGCAGTATCAAATACTCTGAGGCCCTGACACCATCCCTATATCATAAACTAAGACCTGTCCTTGCCCAGTCAGTATGGCTCAGTGGTTGAGCATCAACCTATAAACTAGGAGGTCATGGTTCGATTCCCGGTCAGGGCACATGCCTAGGTTGCAGGCTCTATCCTCAGTGTGGGGCATGCAGGAGGGAGTCAATCAATGGTTCTCTCTCATCATTGATGTCTCTATCTCTTTCTCACTTTCTCTCTGAAATCAATAAATATATATTTTAAAAAAAGAAAAGACCTGCCTTCTTGCCAGGATCCATACCTCACCCCAATGTCCTATTGTGACCCCTGCTTTCAATGGCTATATCCTAACCCAACAGTTTCCAACCATTTTCATGTTATGGCACACATAAACTAATTACTAAAATTCTGTAGCACACTAAAAAATATATTATATTTTACTAATCTGACAAAAAAAAAGATAGGTAAAATTTGTTGTTGTTGTTGTTAAACCTTACCCAAGGATATTTTTTTCATTGATTTTTAGAGGGAGACGGGGAGAGAGAAAGAAAAAAAGAGGAACATCAATAAGAGAAAGACATATCAATTGGTTGCCTCCCACATGTACCCCAACTGGGGCCGGGATCAAACCTGCCAACCAGGTACATGACCTTGTCTAGGAATTGAACCCGGGACACTTCGGTGCATGGGCCAACACTCTAACCAGCCAGTGCAAAATAGGTATCATTTTGATTAATTCACACTGGATGGCTATTGTTGTGTTGGCTGTTGACACTGTTTTGACAATCTAAGGGAAAAGAGGTCAATGCCCCTGTCTAAATAGGTATTGCGTGTTCTAAAAATTCTTGCAGCACACCAGTTGAAAATTGCTGCTCTAACCTAACCCACACTGAAAAGCTAGTTTTGATTCTCAGTTGTTACCTGAGCCCAGTAATTCTTGCATTTTAAAGGGGGATCTTCTACAATGAAATTAGTTCAAGACTAGAAACAACTACATGGTAAACCAGGAGACAAATGTAAAACTTGAGAGACAAAGGGGTAAAGCATCTTGTTCAAGTTAATGATAAGATATTATAACTCCAAAGTCAATGAACCTTACATTTCCCAAAGACTCGGGTCCTCTCCCTCGAAACTGTACCATGTGTAGTGCTAGTATAGCCACATTTTTCCTGTTGTCATTGAGAGTGAAAAAGCAAGGTTATAAGGAAAAGTGAGAACCAAGGAGACATAAGGTAAAGAGAGGGAATGAACCAGAAAATTATATAGATAATCAGAATTCAGAGGAGGAACACTAATAATAATAAATTACATTTGTATCAACTAAATATTTGTCACATTATCTCATAAGATCTGCATGCATCAACCTTGTGAGTTATGTTCTATTATCCTCAAAATACTTGGTATGGGGAAACTGAGGCCCAGAAAGGCCAAGAGTATTACAACCTGAGCTAAATTATGTCTACCTAATTCCTAGTCTAGTCCTCTCTTTTTTATTAAATAAGCTATCCCATAAAGAGCACTGTGGAGACTCAAAAGAACCAAGCTAGGAAGGAAGAAGAAAAAAAAAGTCTCAAAGGAAATAATTGGAAAGGTGGGGGAATGCTTTAAGACTGAAGCTACAAAAGAGTAAGCAACTGCTTAATTAATTAGAATTTCTTCTGAGAGATTCCAAAATGGCGGTGGAGTAAGTGGAAGCCACACTGACATGCTCCAGGACCAAACTGGAATTACAACTAAAGTACAGAAAAGCCATTCTGAATAATCAACTGAAGACTAGCTGGAGAGAACCCTGATAACCAAGGATGGAAAGTGAGGACCACATAGAGACTGGTAGGAAGTATGCATCTCCTAGGGCAAGAAAAACTAAGGAGAAAACAAACAAATGGGACTACAACAAAATAAAAAGCTTCTGCACATCAAAAGAAACCATCAACAAAATGAAAAGGGAGTCCACTGTATGTGAGAACATATTTGGCAATAATACACCAGATATATATATGGAACTCATATAACTTAACAAAAGGAAGACAAACAATCCAATCAAAAAATGGGCAAAGAACCTAAATAGACACTTCTCCAAAGTGGACATGCATATGAAAAAATGCTCAAAGTCACTGATCATTAGAGAGATGCAAATTAAAATGACAATGAGGGCGGAAACCGGTTTGGCTCAGTGGATAGAGCATTGGCCTGTGGACTCAAGGGTCCCAGGTTCGATTCCGGTCAAGGGCATGTACCTTGGTTGCGGGCACATCCCCAGTAGGGGGTGTGCAAGAGGCAGCTGATCGATGTTTCTCTCTCATCGATGTTTCTAGCTCTCTATCCCTCTCTCTTCCTCTCTGTAAAAAATCAATAAAATATATTTTTAAAAATAAATAAATAAAATGACAATGAGGGGCCGGGCAGTGTTGCTCAGCAGTTGAGTGTCAACCAGGAACCAAGAGGTCATTGGTTTAACTCCCCGTGAGAGCACATGCCTAGGTTGTAGGCTTGATCCCTGTGGGGAACATGCAGGAGGCAGCTGATGGATGTTCCTCTCTCATTGATGTTTCTTCTATCCTTTTCCCTTCCTCTCTCTCTAAAAATCAATAAAAACATATTAAAACAAAACACGACAATGAAGTATCACCTTACACCTGTCAGAATGGCTACCATCAATAAATCAACAGATGACAAGTGCTGGTGAGGATGTGGAGAAAAGCAAATCCTAGTACACTGCTGGTAGGAATACAGACTGGTGTAGCCACTGTGGAAAACAGTATGGAGTTTCCTCAAAAAATTAAATATGGAACTGCCATTTGACCCAGTGATCCCACTTCTAGGAATATATCCTAAGAAACCCAAAACACCAATCAGAAAGAATGTATTTGCCCCTATATTCATGGCAGCACAATTTACAATAGCTAAGATCTGGAAACAGCCCAAGTGCCCATCAGAGGATGAGTGGATAAAAAAGCTGTGGTACATCTACACAATGGAATACTACACTGCTATAAAAAAGAAGGAACTTTTACCATTTGCAACAGCATGGATGGACCTGGAGAGCATTATGC
Organism: Eptesicus fuscus; assembly: GCF_027574615.1. Lineage (NCBI taxonomy): Eukaryota > Metazoa > Chordata > Mammalia > Chiroptera > Vespertilionidae > Eptesicus > Eptesicus fuscus. Next base: position 42,361,711 of record NC_072485.1, on the reverse strand, counting down.
TAAGTGAAATAAGCCAGTCGGAGGAAGATAAAAATTACATGATCTTACTCATATGTGAGATATATGGTAATGAATAACATAAACTGATGAACAAAAACAGATGCAGAAACAAAAAGAAACACTGAACAGACCATCCAACCTCAGAGAGAAGGCAGGAGCGGGAAGGGGTAAGAGATCAACCAAAGAACTTGTATGCATGCTTATTAGCATAACCAATGGACACAGACACTGGGGCGATGGGGGCTTATCCTGGGGGGGTGGGAGTGGCAATGAGGGGGGGATCAATCGGGGGAAAAAGAAGACATATGTAATACTTTAAACAATTAAAAAAAGCAGTGGTACATATATACCATGGAATACTCTGCAGCAATAAAAAAGAAAGATCTCTTACCCTTTGAGATAGCATGGATGAACCTGGGGAGTATCATGCTAAGTGAAATAAGCCAGTCAGATAATGACAAGTATCACATGATCTCACTCATATATGGAATCTAATGAACAAAATAAATGGATGAACAAAATAGACCCAGAGACACAGAAGCATGGAACAGACTGTCGAATCCCAGAGGGAAGGCAGGGGTGGGAGAGTGGGTTGGAAGAGATCAACCGAAGAACTTGTATGCATATATGCAGAACCCATGGTCACAGACAATAGGATGGTGAAGGTCTGGGGCTGGAGAAGAGGGGGAACTAGAAAAGGTCAAAGAGGGGGAAAGGAGGACATATATAATACTTCAACAATGAAGAATGTTTTAATTTTTTAAAGAGTTATACAAAGTACCTATCTTCCATTGCCTCCATAAGGTATAAATTAATATATATATATATATTATATTTTTTTTTTACAAATTTGGCAACTAAGATTCAGAGAGAAAAAGCAAGGTCTTACCTGTTCAAGATCTTACAAATAGAAAATGGCAAAGCCTGGAGTTGAACCCAGGTTTTTCTATCTCAAAAACGCTGGTTTTCCTACAAAGAAGGCCCAGCTCTGTTAGGAAGCTTAACAGCTAAAAAACAAGAAACTTGGATTCTTAGACTTGGAATCCACCAAAACTTACTGTAAAACCTTAGGCAACTTGTTTCACTTCCTTGGACACCAGAAAACTTATCAGTAAAAAGAAGTGATGTGAAGCAAGTGTAGAGAGAATTCTTCGGCTCCTGGAGTATTGTGTAGTCTCTCGCGGAGCACTTCAAAGAAAGTCAACTACCCTTCCACTCATCAAACCCAGCACTGACCCTTCTGACTGGCATATATTTTCTGTTAATGGCTCCATCAGACTTCTCATTCCCCACACTCAAAATATGAGTATTCCTTTGACTTTTCTCTTTCCTCCCCTCCATACACTTAAACTCCAAGTCCTATTAATTCTACCTCCACAATGTAGACCCTGAACTCTGCTCATAAACAACTGCAGTCTCCTATCTAGGTTCCCTGTTGCAACCTCACCCCCGCCAATGCATATGCATACTCTGTGAGATTAATATCCCTAAAGCAAAACTCACATCATATCTCTCTCCTGCTCAAAACCTGAAAAGGCCCAGCTGGTATGGCTCAGTGCTTGAGTGTGGACTCATGAACCAGGAGGTCAAAGTTTGATTCCCAGTCAGGGCTTCATCCCCAGTAGGGGGCGTGCAGGAGGCAGCTGATCAATGATTCTCTCTCATCATTGATGTTTCTATCCCTCTCTCCTCTCTTCCTCTCTCTGAAATAAATTAAAAAAGAAAAAACCTGCAAAATTTACTTATTTTCTACAATTGAGGTCCTCCATGAACTTTCCTCAATTAATCTCTTTTGCCTTACTTTATAGTTGTCTCCTTCATAGATGCCACTCTCCAACCAATCTAGACTAATAGCCCCCTAAAGACTCTTCAGTTTTTCCCATTCCATGCCTTTGCTCATGGTATTTTCTCTGGCTGGAGTATTTCCCTACCTTACAATTTTGCATGAAGTACCTGAAGACCCAGTAAGATGCTATCTCCTCCACAAAGCTTCCCTGATGTCTCCAGGCAGAGTTGATCCCATTTGCCAACAGAGCCATCAGTGTCATTCACAGGATACTGAACCTACATTGCCTTGCACAATCTATACTAATAAAAGGTTAATATGCTAATTAGACCAGGAAACCTTCTGGACATCCTTTCGGACAAAGCCATGGTGGCAGGGCCGAAGCAGAGGCAGTTAGGGGCGATCAGGCCAGGAGGGGAGGGCAGTTGGGGGTGATCAGGCCAGCCGGAGGGCGGGTACAGGGGGCAGTGGGGGCAAGCAGGCTGGCAGGGGGGGCAGTTGGGGGCGAGCAGGCCGGCAGTTGGGGCAGTTGGGGGCAAGCAGGCTGGCAGTGGGGGGCAGTTGGGGGCGAGCAGGCCGGCAGGCAGAGTGGTTAGGGGCAATCAGGCAGGCACGCAGGCGAGTGGTTAGGAGCCAGCGGCCCCAGATTGTGAGAGGGATGTCCGAGATTGAAGAGGGTGTTGGCCGGGCTGAGGGACACCCCACCCATGCACAAATTTCATGCACCGGGCCACTAGCGAGCTATAAAATGGAAGACTGTTGTGAAGACTAAACAACATCATTAATATCCCTAAAGCAAAACTCTAGGGATATCATCTAGCCAGTCCTGTTATAGAGTAGGTAATCAATAAATTTGAGTTCTTATTATGTATTAGAGGCCTGGTGCACAAAATTCATGCACAGGGGATAGGGGGGTGCCCCTCAGCCCAGCCTGCACCCTCTCCATTCAGGGACCCCTTGAGGGATGTATGACTGCCCATTTAGGCCAGATTCCGGTGGACTTCCCTCTCACAATCCAGGACTGCTGGCTCCCAACCGCTCGCCTGCCTTTGCCTGATCACCCCCTAACCACTCTTCTGCCAGCCTGATCGATGCCTAACTGCTCCCCTGCCAGCCCAATTGCCCCTAACTGCCCTCCCCTGCCAGCCTGGTCACCCCTAACTATCCTCCCCTGCAGGCCTGGTCACCCCTAACTGCCCTCCCTTGCCAGCCTGGTTGCCCCTAACTGCCCTCCCCTGCCAGCCTGGTCATCCCCAAATGCCCTCCCCTGCAGGCCTGATCACCCCTAACTGTCCTTCCCTGCAGGACTGGATGCCCCCAACTGCCCTCCCCTACTGACCCGGTCACCCCTAATTGCCCTCCCTTGCCAGCCTGGTTGCCCCTAACTGCCCTACCCTGCAGGCCCAATTGCCCCCAACTGCCCTCCCCTGCAGGCCTAATTGCCCCCAAATGCCCTCCCCTGCAGGCCTGGTCGCCCCTAACTGCCCTCCCCGGCAGGCCTGGTCCTCCCCCCAACTGCCCTCCCCTACAGGCCTGGTTCCCCCCACAACTGCCCTCCGCTACAGGCCTGGTTCCCCACAACTGCCCTCCCTGCAGGCCTGGGTCCGCCGCAACTGTCCTCCCCTGCTGGCCATCTTGTGGTGGCCATCTTTGACCACATGGGGGCAGCCATCTTGTGTGTTGGAGTAATGGTCAATTTGCATATTACCTCTTTATTATATAGGACTAGTGGCCCGGTGCACAAAATTCATGCACAGGGGGGGGGGGGGAAAGGGTGTCCCTCAGCCTGGCCTGCACCCTCTCCAATCTGAGACCCCTCAGGGGATAAATGGCAGTCAGACATCCCTCTCACAATCCAGAACTGCTGACTCCTAACCGCTCACCTGCCTGCAGCCTGATTGTCCCTAACTGCTCCCCTGCTGGCTTGATTGCCCCTAACCACCTCTGCCTTGACCCTGCATCCAGGACGCAGGATTCCCTTCTCCAGCCGACCACAGGCACCCGGGATCCGGGCTTCCCTCCCTTTGGTCAGCCATAGGTGCCCAGGCCAGCTGCAGCCACAGGGGATGGTGGGCAAGTGGCTTCGCCTGGGCTGCAGCCACAAGTGCTGGTGCCCGGGACGCGGGGTGGGTGGCTTCTCTGTCTCCTGGGCCACAGCCAGCCGCAGGTACTGGTGCCCGGGACTGCGGGGTGGGCGGCTTCTCCGTCTACCAGGCTGTAGTCAGCCGCAGGTGCTGGCGCCTGGACCGCAGGCGGGCAGCTTCTCCGTCTTCCCTGGGATACAGTGTGAGCGACTTCTCCAGCTAGCTGTGGCCTGGGATCATGGGGTAGGTGGCTTCTTCGTCTCCCGGGCCACACCCAGCCTCAGGCGCTGGGACCCGGTTTCTCAGTCTCCCCCAGGACGTGGGGCAGTTGGACGTGAGGTTTGTGCTGTTGGCTGCGGCCTGGGATCACAGGGCAGGCGGCTTCTTCTTCTCCCGGGCTACAGCCAGCCTCAGGCGTTGGGGCCCGGTTTCTCTGTCTTGCCCAGGACATGGGGCAGGCGGACGTGAGGCTTCTGCTGCTGGCTGTGGCCTGGGATCACGGAGCAGGCAGCTTCTTGGTCTCCAGGGCTGCAGCCAGCCTCAGGCGCTGGCGCCCGAATTCTCCAACCCCCACAGACCCCAAGCGGCCGGGGGCGGGGGGCCCGAGGCTGCCGACATGTTTTCAGGTTAATTTGCATACTCACTCTAATAGGTTGGTAGCGTAGCGGAGTGACGGTAATTTGCATGATTCTCTTTCATTAGTGTAGATGATAAAGAAAAATATGGGTGTACATCTTAACTCCACAGTCCTTCTAACTAGGCAGGGAGTGTCATATAACATATAACATACATGTTAAATGTTAAATGTTGACTTAAGATGTAAAGATCACTACACAGATACAGACCCTAACCCAAAGCTTATATCCAGAAGAGCTCAACCATAATGCTATTTTTGGAAGATACAAATTGAATACACACCACTCTGTAGCTATACACTTCACCAATGTGATACTGCCATTCAGGATTTATAAGTGAAATATGCCCTCTCATTCCTTCCCCCATATCCTAAAGGCCTAATGCCACTTTCTTCCAGGCTATTTAGGTAATAGAAAAAATGCCACTAATAGTCTGATAAGTTGTACACCTTGATTTTTAAAGAGAGTGGAAGGGAGAATGGAAGGAGAGGGAGAGAGAGAGAGAGAAACATCCATGTGGGAGAGACACATCAATAGGTTGACTCCTGCACGTACCCCAACCGAGGCCAGGGATTGAATGTGCAGCCCAGGCACATATCCCTAATGAGGAATTGAACCCAAGACCCTCCAGTATACAGGCTGGTGCTCTAACCACTAAGCAAACCAGCCAGGGCAAGTTGTACACTTTTTATTCCAAATGTACATCTCTATCTAAGTTCATATAGCCGTTTCTTTCTTTCCCACAAATGATTAAACTAGAAACAGCATTGGTCTTTGTGTTAGAGAAACCTAAATTTAAATCCTGGCTTAGTCCCCTTGGGAAAATTCTTTAAACTCTCAGAAGTTACTGTTTTCCCATTTATAAAATAAGAAACATATCACCTTTAAGGGTGTTGTGCAGATATAAAGCACCTAACCCAGTGCCTGGAACATAACAGGTACTCAGTAAATAGCTATCATCATCATTTTGATCACTGAAATTAGTTGTCTTAATTGCATATTTCTCTCTTTAGAGATATGAAGTATGAGTTTCAGTGAACTTTGCCCTTGTCAGTGAAAGTTTCTTCAAACAAAACCTCCACAAGTATGATAACATAGCAACACACACTCACAAACACACATACACATACTGCTTATGCCTAAATAACACCCATCTCCCCATGCCACTACATTTTAGATGCTGGCTCTGGAAACTTGGCAAACATGGACACATTTGTTTTAACATACACTGTAGTGATGAGAGTTCTGAGAGCTTCCCAAGAGGCCTGAGATAACCCAGAGAGGCCAATGGGAGCAGAGCTACTGAATCACACTGAAAGCGGCACATGAGATTTGAAAGCCAGCCAGTCTGCCTGCCTGCCTACCAGTGAGATTTCTGGTCATCACGTAAGCCAGACCTCAACACAAGGCAGCCAGGAGCTCTGCAAATGTAGTGAACAGAGGAAAAGGACAGTTTTGTCCTAGCTGGGCAATGCTGACAGCATAGCCTACTCTCTTATATCTCTGCCCCCTCCACAAAGTCTCTCTAGAGGGCTCTCCTCAATGCCTTGAAGGAAAGCTAGTGTGATATCTGCTCAGGCTGGAGTTCTCTGAGGCCCAGGGAGTTCTCAGAATCAGAGATAACATTTAAAAAGCCAGTGATCTTCATTGGACTAGCCTACCTCCCAGCAGCAAGACAAGCCTATAATAAAAGAAGGCTCCCTCCTCCATCCCACAAGGCAGGCTAAGAAAAGCAATTAAGGTTCATTCTGTTCATTTGGCTGTCTCAAGTTTGACCTGAGATAAACCCATGTGGGCCATGGAACCAAAGACAGGGAGCAGCAGAACCCAGGAAGCCTTGCCCATGGGTCTCACATCGGCTCTCCACGAGTACAGCCCTGCTCCACTCCAACTGCAGCCACCTACTCAGGGTAGCCATTGCTGTGAAAAACAAAAACAGCCAGCCAGAGTCAAAAGCCAAACCATCAGTATGACTGATAACTGTCACAGAGCACAGCTTCAGTCAGTGCTCAATAAACAGGGATGAAGTAGTACTCAGCAGAAAAATAGCACCCACAGAACTCCTCAGAAAACCTACCATGTGAATTCTATCCGTAACCTCAGTGCTCTTTTATCTAAGCTTTTCATAGGAACTAATATCAATGTACCTGGCCCTCTCCCTCCATGCCTACTCAATCCAAGGATCAACTCATTGCTATTCATTCATTTATTCAACAAATATATTTTAGATGCATACTCTCTGACCAGCCCTGTGACAGATACTAAGGATAGGTGCTATGGTCAACAAACCGTACATAGGTCTTGCCCTCAAGAGAGAGGAAAATACATACACACACAAAGACTTTAAAATGAATACAACCCTTTCAAATAAACTATATTTTGAGCCCATTTTTCAAGTGAGAAAACTATAGTTTGGCTCCTACTGTCAGTAAGGACTCAAGCCAGTGCCCAGTGCTCTTGATTCTGTATCAGGATGTCTTGCTTTAAGAGGCACAAGCAGGGTGTGAAGTGCACAGAGAGTATTGCAGATAGCACATGCAACCAGAGTCTTATCAGAGATGACAGGGAACTCATGGCTAGTGTTAATATCAGGGAACACACACAAAGGACTGAAATGTTAGGTAGGAAGAAAGGGAGGGGAGAACATCCTGGGAGGAGAGTAAAACGACATGCGTAAAGGCAAAAGAAAAGCAATATAAGACATGTTCTGCAGACCAAGACAAAAAACAAAAAACAAAACCTGGCTGGCCCAAGGTGTAGAGAGGGGACCAGAGAAGATGAAGTGAGTGAGCAAAGTGGTATGGGGCCGGAACCCTGGGTCAGGAAGAAAATAACCACCCACAGAGGGATTTTAGAGCCTGCACTATCTCTATTCCAAATCCTAGCAGAAAACAAAAGGGCATTTTTGTTGGTTCACTTCAGGTTTTTCTCTGCATGGCCTCCCATATGAAATAAATCTGCTCCACTTAAACATGACAGAGCCATTGACATCCCTATTCACACCTCACCTGCTCTAGCAAGTTATGCCAGCACAGGCAAGATCCTGTCAAATTCTCAGTGCCCAAGAAGCGTCCCCGTGGCACTTTCCAAGTGGTCACAAGTAATCCCACAAAGCCTTAGATTCATTTACTCTGCCTATGAAGGCCCCAAATCCATACATAATGCAACCAGCCAAGCCAAACAATGGTGAAACATACAGTACAACACTCTGACCCACCTCCTTCAGGAAGCCTACTCTGTACATCCAAGCAGATATCTCTCCTTGCTCTGAACTGAGATTGCAAAGAGCGTGGTACAGAATGCAGATATTAATCACCATATGCCAAAAATATTACTAAGCTTCTTTTTCTGTGCCTTATTACAAAAGCTCTCTAGCTGGGGAAAAAGTTCTCAGAAGCAGCACTTGACAACAGCTTTGTATACCCCCAATTCTGCCCAGCACAATTTCTGTAAACACAATACAGTATTGTGAATTACTCTCTGTTTCTCCTCTGTATATATCTCAGACACCCCTAGCAACCCAAACTGGCTGCATCAGAGCAGAGAGGCTTCACAACAAAGTGGGAACAGTATGTGAATGATAATCAGACAAAATTAGAGTCTTGCCGTAGCTAAGACCTTGGGCAAGTTTGTTCCTCTCATGTGTAAAATGAGTTTGGGAGAGATAGTCCTTAAAAATCCTTCCAGTCCTAACACCTAACATCAATGGCCTAAAAGGTCAGAGTAAGTTTTTCATCTGTCAGTGTGTAAGTCCATTTCAACACCACTTATCAGTCTAGCTCTCAGAAGCCAAGTTGGAGCAATAAAAGCTCCAAGGTAGTATGACGGACTCCAAAACTAAGGGCACTACCCTAGCCGGTTTTGCTCAGTGGATAGAGCGTCGGCCCGAAGACTGAAGGGTCCTGGGTTCTATTCTGGTCAAGGGCAGGCTCAATCCCCAGTCCTGGTCGGGCACATATAGGAGGCAACCAATGGATGTGTCTCTATCACATTGATGTTTTTCTCTATATGTCTCCCCCCGCCCCCCCCCCCAGCTTCAACTCTCTTTAAAAATCAATGGGAAAATATCCTTGGGTGAGGATTAACAAAACAAACAAATAAAAAAACTAAAAAAAAAAAACACAAAAAAAACCTGAAGGTACCAAACAAGGAGTTGGGAGGCAGGACTAGAAACTAAAATGAAAAGCTAGTTTAGTATTGGGCCCAAGACAGGGGAAGAGTACAGAGGGAGGGGCCATGTCAAAAGAAGTACAAAAATACTCTACAAGACTCTACAAGACAAAGAAAAGCTAAGACTAGCATGTCATTCACGGCCTGCGGGCTGAATATGGCCCATAATGAATATTTTTGCAGCCTAGCCAATATAATGGTATGTAAGAAACATTTCAATAAAAATTTTGTAACTTAATTTTTACAATATCCTGTTATACATAACTAGAGACCCAGTGCATGAAATTCGTACATGGGGGGGGGGGTCCCCTCAGCCCAGCCTGCACCCTCTCCATTCTGGGACCCCTTGGGGGATGTCTGACTGCCGGTTTAGGCCCGATCCCAAGGATTGGGCCTAAACCGGCAGTCAGACATCCCTCTCAGAATCCTGGACCGCTGGCCCCTAATTGCTCACCTGGTCGCCCCTAACTGCCCCCCCTCTGCCAGCCTGATCGCCCCTCACTGCCCCCCCCCCGCCAGCCTGATTGCCTCTAATGGCCCCCCGCTGCCAGCCAGGTCGCCCACAACTGCCCCCTCCCTGCTGGCCTGGTCACTCCTAACTGCCCCCCCCCCCCCCGCACCAGCCTGGTCACCCCTTACTACCCCCTCTGCCAACCTGGTCACTCCTAACTGCCCCCCCGCCAGCCTGACTGCCCCCCCTGCTGGCCTTCTCGCCCCTCACAGCCCCCCCACCGGCCTGGTCACCCCATGCAGCCTGCTGTTCAGTCATTTGGTCGTCCCTCACTAACCCCCCTGCCGGCCTGGTTGCCCCATGCAGCCTGCTGTTCAGTCATTTGGTCATCCCTCACTAACCCCCCAGCCTGCCTGGTCATAGCAGCCATCTTGTGAGGGCATGACAGTCAATTTGCATATTACCTCTTTATTATATAGGGTTATTAATAACAAACTACAATGTTCCCTAGTGACTAATTACTATTATCGTGTTGCATTCATTTCCATTATGCGCAGGCATACCATTTCTCTCCACTAATACTAGCAGCGAATATTTTAGCAGCCGATTGCCACGTTATTAGTCTTGTAGTGACTTGTTTAGTGTGCACAACAGGGAATATTTCGCTTTCGGAGAACAAGAAAAATAGGTTTATTTGCGTTACGCTTATTAATTTGTGCAGTTATCCAATGTCTGGTAAGTTAATGTTCAAGAAAAAATATTAATTTTTATTAAAATGTTTTATTATTTTATGTTGACTCATTTATTTCAGCCCTTTGTATTCAGCATGTCTCTTTCTAAATAAACCTACATTTCTATGAACATTGAAGCTTTTGTTTTTGGGGGCCCACATAAACTTAAACCTTGTTTAGTTGGCCCGTGTTAGCCTTTGAATTTGCCATGCTTGAGCTAAGAGGACACAGCACCTAGAAGCCATTGTTTCCAAGATCATGGCCCTGGGGTGATATCATAGGCACCCTCTAAGACGGTTCCCAGTGATCCCTGCTCTCCTGATATTCATGCCCTTGTGTAATCCCTTCACTTTTTTTTTTTTCTTTTGTTATTGATTCCAGAGAGGAAGGAAGAGGGAGAGATAGAAACATCAGTGATGAGAGAACCATTGATCAGCTGCCTTCTGCATGCCCCACACTGGGGATGAAGCCCACAACCCAGGCACGTGCCCTGACTGGAAATTGAACCGGCGACCTCTTGGTTCCTGGATGGATGCTCAACCGTTGAGCCACACCAGCCTGGCCCTTCACTCTGAGTGTGGGCTAAACTTAATGATTCGCTTCTAACAAATAGAATATGGCAGAAATTATAGTATATCAATTACAAAATTAGATAATAAAAAAAAAAGACTGTAACTTCCATCTTGAGCACTCTCATTCTCTCTTGGATCATTTGTCATAGGGGAAGCCAACTATCATGTCATATGGCAGCCCAATGGAGAGGCCCATGTGGCAAGGGACCAAGGCCTGCCATTCAACCACATAAATTAACTTAAAAGCAAACTCTCCCCCAAGTTGAGCCTTCAATGCCAGCCTAACAGCTTGCCTACAACCTCATAAGAGACATTGAGCCAGAGGCACCCAGCTAAGCAGCAACCAGATTTCTAACCCACAGAAACTGTGAGATAATAAATGTTTATTATTTTAAGCCTCTAAGTTTTAGGATAATTTGTTATGCACCAACATAGATGGGGACCATGCCCATCTGGCAAGACATTTCAAGCCTGCAGTTAAAGGAAGTGGGTATGGACCAGAAATAGTCAAAGACTAGCACCCATACTTTATCATCAGCTTCCCTCTGGCCTAGAGTAAGCCTTGATTAAAAGCCTAGTTTGGCCACACCCACAGTAAAACAATGGACCTATAGCAGGTTCAGAGAAGCAACTACAGAGAGGTGCTACCATAAGCCAACACTCAGATTCTGACTGAGGCTTTTCAGCACACAAAAGCTAAGTTTGAAATGCCCAACTATCCCTGGTTGTGCAGTAGTTTGGAGTTATAAAGCCCTTTCACCATATAAGTTATCTCATTTGAACCTCACTACAAATTTATTCATTAAGGTTATTCCCTTTCTACAAATGAAAAAACTAAGGCTGAGAGAAACCAGATGAGTTACCCTCCACTAGATCCACAGCTAATAAGGAAAGGAACTGAAACTGATGCTCCCCTAAATCCAGATACTATATTTATGTCTAATGGCTGTGGCCAACTCAGACCCTTCTGCAAACCAAAGCCAATCATCTCACTTTACATCTAGGCTTCTATTCAGCCCACCCACTCCTTTCCCCACTACACATAGTGGAATAAGACAATTTTCCAGCTACTCATAACTGCAGTCTCTTGGTAATGATTACAATGAGAAGAGTCTGGTTACTTTAAAATATTAGACAAACTTCTTCCAAGTAAAGTGAGATTGCTGGACCCAAAGTGATCTGGATGATTTTTCTTAACAAAGACAAATGAGAAATTCTAAAACAGTGAACTTTCTAAGTAAATGAAGCTTATTCCTTCAACTTTACCTAACCCTTTCCAAAGAAATATTTTTTAACTTCTAACCAAGTGCCTAGTAAACTAGTAAACTATAGTAGAATCAGAACCAAACAATAAGTATCCTTCTATTTAGTTCTACAAACTTTATAGGATATAAAGTATACTACATGCCAAGCCTTTTGCTAGGAGCTTGCTGTCCTAACCCTTGAGGAGCATATGGAACATCAAGGAAGGCAGGCATATATACAGATAACTCCAACAACATGGTATGGTGGGTAAGAGTGTAGACTCTACCACCCTCCAGAGCAGCACTTTGTGATAGGAAACTAGACTGTTCTTACACCTTTGTTAACACAGCTATCTCCAGACATTGAGGCTATAGGCTCCCAATGCCAGATCAGTGAGCAACACATCAACAGGTAATCCTATATAATAAAAGGCTAATATGCAAATTGTCCCAACGGGCAGGAGTTCGACCAACCGGGAGTTAGACATGCACTGACCACCAGGGAGCGGAGCGGAATATGGCAGGCATCGGTGACATGGCGCTGGCAGCGGGCGGCAGCAGAGGCACTGCCAGCCCCAATGGGCCCCAATAAGAGTGAGACCATGGCGGGATGGTGGAGCAGGTGAGCAGGCAGCGCCAGGCCAAGGCAGGTGCAAAGGGAAGCCCTGGCCAGTGGTGGTGGCAGGCAGCAGGGGAAGGGAGGCCCTGGCCGGCAGCCAGCGGCTGCTAGGGACCCTACCTATGCACAAATTTCATGCACTGGGCCTCTAGTCTCTATATATAAAAACCTAAGTGACCATGATGACTGGTTGTTCAGTTGACCAGTCACTATGATGCACACTGACCATCAGGGGGCAGACGCTCAATGCAGGAGCTGTCCCCTGGTGGTCAGTGTGCTCCCACAGCCAACCTCCCGTGGCTGACCAACCTCCTGCGGTCCCTCCCCCTAGCCAACCAGCCCCAATCGGCCCTGATCGCCAGCCAGGCCGAGAGACCCCACCCATGCACAAATTCATACACCAGGCCCCTAGTGTATTTGATTTAAAATTAAAAAAAAAAAAAAAGCAAGGGCTTGGTACACAGATCCTCAGAGTTATCGTTCTGATCCTGCCACTTTTTACCTATGTGACACAAATTTCTCAGCTATAAATTCTTCATCTTTAAAATGGGCATAATAATAAAAACAGCCCTGCCCTAACTGGTTTGGCTCAGTGGATAGAGCGTCGGCCTGCGGTCTGAGGGGTCCCAGGTTTGATTCCGGTCAAGGGCATGTACCTTGGTTGCGGACACATCCCCAGTAGGAGTTGTGCAGGAAGCAGCTGCTCGATGTTTCTCTCTCATCGATGTTTCTAACTCTCTATCCCTCTCCCTTCCTCTCTGTAAAAATCAATATATTTTTTTTAAAAAAGCCCTAACTACTTCCAAAGTTGAGGATAAAATAATAGATTGAAAGGTATAAACAGATCTGAGTTTGGATGAAAATACAAAGTGCCCTGGACAAGCAACACTTCCAAGGTTGAGGAAAAAGCCCAGAATGTGTACCAAGACATCTGAGATGGTTTGAAATGAAGACAGAAAATATGATCCATTCAGACAGGCCCTTGATTCAAGCTTTCCAACAAACTTTTAACAGACGTTTTAGCCTAGGGGCAATAAAAACAGAGATAAAGTACAACCCTCCTCCCTTTTTCTATAAAAAGCTTATACTTGTGAGAGAACAAACATATACAATGTACTAGAGTTACAAAAGAGATTTATACAAAGTGTCCTGAGGGTAATACAAGAAAGCTTTGTACTGTTATTATTTTATTTCTTAAACTATTGTGGGTACATGGGTATTCAATGTATTATCCTTTATACTATGTTGTATATCTTAAATATTTCATAATATTTTTTTATCAGCAGTAACAAAAAGGAAAGCTCTGTTGGAGGCCCAGTTTGGTATCTTTCTCTCTCCCTAAAAGTCTTCCAGCCACAGCTACTGGGTTTCCTGGAGAATCATTTCCCACAAAGGAAAATGGACCACAGCAAGCCCATGAAGTCACTCAGCAACATATGTCAAAGATACTCAGCAGGAAATGAGGGGCCTCTTCGGGTTCAAACCCAAGTCCTGTGGAGATCTCAGAAACCACACCCCTCTAAAGGACCCCATCATTTCCTTGCCAGATAGAGTTCTTAATGTGAAGGCTCCACATTCCTAAGGTGCCCATGGGTAGAATTCAGGGGCACCTGTGAATATGGATGAGAAAGAAGTTATATCTTTATTTTCAATATTCTCTTCTTGAAAGTTAACATTTCCTTTAATTATATATTGTAAGCAACCAACTACAATATTATAAGTAGTACCTATGATTTTTGTCACCAATAAAAATTATAGTCATTTTCATGTCACATTACATTGTTGCAGATATCTTAAAATATTATTTACACTCCTTATTACTTCAAAACTAGGGCAGTTATTAGATCTGCTGTTAGATCACACATGACTGCAATCTTCCTGTCTGTGGGCCCTCATGCGAGGTAGCTGGCCAACTATGAAGCAACTCCGCCCAGTAATTGTTCAGCCACCAAACAGTGAGACCCCCATGTGCTTACAGTGGTGATAGAGACATGTAAGACACTTCCATTTCCCCCATCCTTCCCCAAGTCAAATCACTCCCTCCTGGTTCTCTTCAGCCTGTGCCCTACCCCTCCTTCCAGGAAGCCCTCCCCAACCACCTTAGCCTAGCTAGCCCAGCCCACACAGAACTCAGTTAACCCTTAATCCATACAGTCTACAGTACCTGGTTTTGAGATTTATTAAGCCTGTGCATTATGTTGCATTTAATAATCTCTAAATATATATCCTATATCTGCACCCCAATCCCAGATTTAGACTTCTTTATTTTTTTCTTATTTCTTTATTTTGTTTTTGGCTTTTTTCGTTTTGTTTTTCTTTTTTTACTTGGATTTCTTTGGTAGCCCTGTGTTCCTTCCACAGTGCAAAGCAAGCAGTAAGCACTAGTTATAGGCTCATGTACTGAATAACCGATTGAGTCAGGGTCCCTGACTCAAATGTCTTAGTCTAATTCTAATAACTCAGGTGGAACTTCTGTTTGATGCTTCTCTAGACATAAATTTCCTCATATGTATTTAAAAAAAAAAAAAAGTGGGTGTAACTAACTGATGTTTCCACCTCTTAGCTTTTTTGAATTAGGCAACTACTTTTTAGCTCCCCGAGATCTGAGAAAAATTATGGGAGAAACTGAAAAACCTCCCCCAGCTAGCCCAGGCAGGGTTAGTCACTTGTTCCTCTAGGCTTCCCACAGCCTTCTGTATGTCTATATAATACCTCTATTACAAAGTTTATCACAGAGTTTTGAGAAAGTGTATAATGTAGTGGTTTTGGGAGGTAGGGAGAAAAATCAGACTGCCTGGGTTCAAATTCTGGTTCTACTCCCTAATATTGTATAACCTCGGGCAAAAGTTACTTAACCTATTATTCCATTTCCTCACCTATAAAATGAGGCTAATACTAGCACACAGAATGACTGGAAAAATAAATGTTTGGAATAGTGCCCAAAACTATTTTACTAAGTACTAAAAAATGTTTGTTGTTATTATTATTGATGTTATTAATGTCTTACCAGGCACTGGCTTCCTACTTTATTTATTTTTTTATTTTTTATTGATTTCTTACAGAGAGGAAGGGAGAGAGATGGTTAGAAACATTGATCAGCTGCCTCCTGCACACCCCCTACTGGGGATGTGCCCACAACCAAGGTACGTGCCCTTGACGGGAATCGAACCCGGGACCCTTTAAGTCCGCAGGCTGACGCTCTATCTACTGAGCCAAACCGGTTCCGGCTGGCTTCCTACTTTAGCTGGATCTCTGTCCTTCCATTCTCCATCACACACTCTGTTTATGTTTTCTCCCATGGCACTTACCACAATATAATATATTTATTTATGTATTTATTTCCTATCTCCCCTCTAGAGTATAAACTTTATGAGGGCAGAGAACCTGTCTGTTTTGTTCAGCCTTAAATTCAACACCAAACATATTGCCTGGCCCAGAACAGGCACTTAAATAGCACACGAGATGGCACTGTTCAATGTTTGCTAAATAAATTAACCTAGCTACAGGTGACTGTCAAAGCTGAGGCATGGGTGCAGATGATGTCCTAGCTACCCCAGGATTACTGTGACCCTCTCCCCAGCCTCCAATATTAGCCTCAGTCAAGCCCCACCCACCTGCCCTTGGCTCCAGTCCAGTTCCGGGAGCCACTCTCAGCTAAAATTAGCATAGCTACCAAGATGGCCAAGCCATTTATAACCTTGGAAGCAACAGCAACTAGCTGGGTGGGCAGGCAAGGCTCTGGCCTCCTACTCCATCAGGGTTTATTGAGAAGTCAGACTGCACTCCACAAACAATCTAGATGTCTGTCCTCCGAGGCTCTGTTCTAGCTATACTGAGTCAAACCACAGTTCCTGATTAGAGGTCCTCATACCTCCAACACTAGCAGTTACAACTCCAGACTTACCTGGGACCCCTCACACACATTCTGCAGAAAACAGTTTCTAGAGGCAGTGAGCCCCAAGTCCAAAGGGAGATTCCAAGCATGAGTTCCAGGCCAGCTTCAGAAATGCAGGCCCCAGAGCAGCACAGCCAGAATAGATCTTTAATAAGAAAGTGACTTAGCATAGCTCAATGTACAGGCATCAAAGAGCCAGGAGGTGACAGGAATGGCCCAATGAGGGGCCTGCTACCAGAGCACCTGCCTTCCCTGCAGGGTCGGGCCTTTAGATGGGCATACACATCCAACAAGAGAAAAAATCCAATTCCCTCGCCCCTGCAGAAGACTCTCCAGAGTAGAAATGGCCAGGCCTTTTCTTCATTCTCTGGTGCAGAGTCACCAGGGCCTGCCTCACTAATTCACCAGGAGAAAAGCATTCTCTTGGCCTTGCCCAGTGCTCATTTAACAGGGCAAGGCCTGAGACGATGGAAGTGGTCTAGGAGTTAAGCATCAGAAAACCTGTCTATAAGACTGAGCACAGAATTCAGATTCTTCACCCAATTTCTGCCCCACTTTCTAATAGGGTTATTGTGAGACTGTTGTAAGAAAAATAGCTGTGTTATTATAAAATATAAACTTCAGAGAACATATAAATTGACTGGGTATGTTGAATCTGATTTAGAAAAGTGGCAGTTTTAAAGGCAAGTAAACTCCTGTGTTCTGAAGATACAAAGGAACTGGAAAACCTACAAGATTCCTGGCTGCCCATAAAACTTCTCCCCAAATCCTCTAGCTGAGCCCATTCCACAAACCAACTCTTTGCAAAACTTAGTTCCTGTCTGAATCAGAGACAAACTTCCAGACAGGCCCAAGGGGACAACCTGCCAGAACAATAGTGCTGGGGCCTCCAAGTTCCCACAAACCATAGCCATTCCCAGCACCTAATGTCTCTGAGACTTCCCTCCCTAGGATTTAGTATTATTGTGACAGCAGAAACTAATTTCTGAATTGAGAGGAAGACCAAAAGAGAGGCCTAAGTGGTATAATCAACACATCAAGGCCTCTGAAATATGTTGTGTGAAAGACTGTCTCCCTAAGCTCAAGTTGGGGGGTGGTTCTGAAGGATGCTGGAATGCCTCTCACTTATCACCCCACTCCACAAACATACACAACATATTCCTGGCAGCTAGCTAATACCTAGAATTCAAAATTTCATCCCGTTAGCTTGTGTATAACCTATAAAATACCTTCTCCCCACTCCCCAAAATATTCATTTTAGCCCTGACCGGTTTGGCTCAGTGGATAGAGCGTCGGCCTGCAGACTGAAGGGTCCCAGGTTCGATTCCGGTCAAGGGCATGTGCCTTGGTTGCGGGCACATCCCCAGTGGGGGGTGTGTAGGAGGCAGCTGATCGATGTTTCTAACTCTCTATCCCTCTCCCTTCCTCTCTGTAAAAAATCAATAAAATATATATTTAAAAATATATATATATTCATTTTATGTTAGGCACTCATATTTTAGGGTTAAAAAAGAACATCTCAGTTATAAACAGGGATGTCACTGGAACAGCAGAGATGTTCCTTAGAGCTACTTCACAGTTTGACCCACATCTGCCTACCAGTCTTTCCCTTCACAGCCCTTGGGGGCGAGCAGGTCGGCAGGCAGAGTGGTTAGGGGCAATCAGGCAGGCAGGCAATCAGAACCAAGCTTTGAGCTATGTTTCAGGGACCAAGGAGACACCATAAGGAGAAAAAGGATTAATATGCAAGAAGGACCTATCTTCAAAGCAACACCAAGGTGCCATGCTTATATACAGGGCAACCCTAACTTCACTTGGAACCCAGCCCTTGGGGTACCTGGAATCACACGCAACCCAGTCAAGGAAGTTAAAAGGGGGTTTCCTAAGAAAGGGTCTACCACCAAAGTCAGCCTCTGAATGCATCCGTGAAACTTCCCGGCCTGTTTCCTTTTCCTCCTTGCTATCGATGGTTATCCACTGAGCATCCTCTCACTGGAGCTGGCCCCCCTCAGAACCCAGCTATCAACTACCCCCACTCTGCAGTCCACTGCTTTGGGCAAAACACCGGGAGAGAAATAGAGAAAGAAAGGAGTATTCCTTCTAACCCTTGTATAAAACAAATGCATTTTAAAAGGGCTCTTTTATTCTTCAACAAAACACCAGGGCTCGTGCTATCTGACAAGGCTCCATGAGTACATAGGGAAAACCAGGACAGAACAAAAATATCATAGAATCCCCACCCTCATCCGTCAGAAGAAACAGAGGTCAACAAGTGGTCCCAGAAGTTACGTGGTGCCCGTGTTGAGGAAAGGCCATTTAAATCCCTTGTGGTAAATAGATTTTTAAAAATTCCATCTAAGGAATTGCCTTGTGTGTCACAGCTAATACCCAGCAGATTACCTAAGGGAAGGGAGGGACTAGGGTTCCCACACTTGTTGGAATCGGAAGGCACACCTGATCACACCAATGGAGCTGGCCTAGCCCTGACTTTCCCTGCCCAACCCAAGTAGCCTCAACCTCCCTGGGTTGCCAAGTGCGGAAAAAGCCAACAGCAATAGACTTCTCGGCCCTGGCCATTCTTCCTGACAAGTAGTTCTGGGAAGGGGTCTTGGCTTGCTGATCGGAAAGGCCAAGGTGCCCCAAAGGCAGACCTCTCCTCACTGCCAACAAGACATCCTGAGGAGGGATGAGGAAAGTTGTTCAAGAGAGAAAAACCCATTAGCCAAGTCTCCTGCACGGGAAGAACTCCTTGGACTACTGGGAACAGGCAGCGCCCCGTGTGAGTCCTTCATCCAACGGCACATGTAGAAAACGAGTTCAACTTGCCCATTTGGGCACCTCGGTTCCGAGTCAAAGCCCCCGGCCCGGCCCGGCCCGGCCCAGCCGCTGGCAAAGCCTTACCTTCTGCAGTGGACTCCTCGCTATTGGCCCCGGAGCCGGCTCCCGGCGCCTTCTCGCTGTGGATGTGGCTGAGGCTCTGGCCGTGGTGCAGGAGGAGCCCCCAGAGGAGCCACAGGGCGAGGCGCGCGCACAGATCCATGACTCGGGGTCTCAGTCAGCATGCGCCCGACGTGGACACCGCGGGGTCCCAGAGGTGAAGCCGGGGGGGTCCGGGAGCGCGGCCGTCGGTCCTGGAACTCCAGGCGGGATGCCCTCGAGGCGCCGCAGCTGTCCAGGCACCCGAGGGCCTGCCTCCTCCAACAGCCAAAGGTCAAATGCTCCAAGTTTGGGCTCGGAAGGAGGGCCGTCGCCTCCGGTCCAACAGTGGGTCCGCCGGAGTTGGGGCGGCCTGAGCGCCCAGTTTGCTCGGGCCGCTTCCGGAGAGTTTGGACAGGGTGGCTGCCGGGCCGCGGTCAGCTCCGCAGCGGGCTACACCCCTGAGGGAGGGAGCGGGCGGGCGGAATCTCCCGCGAGCAGGGGAGGGGAGGGGGGGGAGAAGCGGGGGGAAGAGGGGGGCACCTGGCCTCGCCCCGCCGAGGAGGGGCGAGCAGCACCGGCTCCGGAGCGAGCAGGCCCCCGCGGGCGCGGGCGGCGCTGGGATCCCAGGCCTCCTAGGCCGAGGTCAGTGCCCCCACCCAGTCCCGTGCCCAGGCGGCGGGCTGAGCCCAGGTTCAGCAGGCGGACGCGCACGGGCCAGGCCCGGGACAGCGGCTCCCCGGCGGGCGGGCGGGCGGCGCGGGGCGGGCCCGGGCGGGCGGGGGCGTGCTCTCCCACTGGCCCGCCCCGCGCCGCCCGGCCCCCTGCGAAGCCCGGCCCGCCCCTGCGCCCGGTTTATCCCGGAATAACCTGTTGGAGGCACCCACCGGGCGCCCCTAACCCCCGGCGGGCTCCCCTGGCCCCCGGCCCGCGCTCGTCTCCGCTGGGACCCCTCTCCCGCGCCCAGGGTCGGATGCCGGCCTCCCTTTCCCCGACGAGAGTCTCTCCCGCGCTAACCGTCCGCGAACGGGCGGACGGGCCCCTGACACGCAGTGGCTCAGGTAACCCAGGCCTACGGCGGCAGCGACGACGGTGGCAGGAGCTGCCCTGCCCGGCTCTCCGGGCCTCAGTGCTGCTCCACTCGCCGCAGCTCTCGAGCCGGGCTGGACAGAGGCCCGCGGCACAAAGATTGCCGCCCGGGGCTGTTTAAGGCGACTACGGCCCGGCCCGGTTTGGCCTGGGGTGCGCTCCCAGCCCCCTACTCGGAGCCGGCTCTCTAAGCTCCGCCCTCCGCCGCGCCTCGCAGCCAATCGGCTTCCGCCTCTCTGCAGCTTAGGAACCCGCGCTCTTCGTCACCCGTGTGCAGCGGCTCCTGGCGGGCAAATCTGGGTACTGCCGATAGAACACGAGCTCCTGGAAGGCCCTACCCCTTTGCAGAGGGTTGGGAAGTAAAGCGTGGACCCGCCCCAGGGGAGGCCCATTAGGGACTGCCAGAAAAGGAAAAGTCCACACCTCTAAAGGTAAAATTGCCCTACACATCCCTTAAGTCTCGGCTGAAGAGCCCAATCTGCCTTCCAGACCCCTCCCCGCCTTATCCAAGCTAAGTAGGATGCCCTCCCTTAACTTTCCTACCTGCCTCTTAAGCCCCCTCCCCTTTGGGGTTTTTTGCGAGTAGGGCCTGTAGCCGGTTCTTGCCCGCACCTAACACTCCCAGCTCTCTTTGTCACTTGCAGGAGGTGTTAGGGACCTGAGAATTAGTGCCCCAGTGAAGGGAGAGCTGCTCCTGGGCCTCCTTTAACAGAGCCTGCACTTCCTGTTCTCTTCTCAAGTATGCTGTCAGCAAATCTTTACAGAAACCTGTTCTGTGCCCTACCCTGTCCTTGGCACCGGAGGCAGGGGGAGGAATGAGGCCCAGTCCCTCCTCTGACTGACAGTGCTAAGCTAACTACCTGTTCTGAGCAAGCCCACCAAAGCTGGAACACGGATTTGCCCAACAGCTGCCTGGCTTAAGGGCTAGATTGTTGATATAAAAATACATATCTAACGTCATCTGCTACCACTCTCCCTAAGCTCTAGTCACACTGACCTTGTTTAAGTTCCTCAAACACATAGAACCTAAGTCATTTGTATCTGCTATTGCTTCTGTCTGAAACACTCCCTCCTAACTCCTCCTATAGCTGGCCTCTCATAGATAGAGTTCAAGGTCTCCTTTTCTGAAACTCTTAACTCTGACCACTCCCTCTAATACTAATGAGTTTGCTGACCACTGCCCTAACCCATAGGATTGTGAGTTTTCAGAGGTCAAGGGCTGTGCCTTATTCATTTCTGAGGAAAAGGATGCATTCATGGGCCCTGGACATAGTAAGTTGACATGAGTTAATCCATACGATCAATCAAATATTTATTGAGTAACAACTGTGTGCTGAGAAATTGGCCAGAAGAGAAAATGAGCCCCTGACCTAGGTTCTAGTAGACCTATGCTCTGAGCCAGGGTCTTAAACTCAAATGGAAAAGCAGGCAGATAGGTAACACAATTGAGAGAAGTAGGTGAGAGTATAGGAAGTGGTGGGGAGAGTGGCACATAAGAAAGCAGGCAGGGCCTACTCAAGAAGGCAAATAATCCTCTCCACTAATAATTACAGGGTAAAACAAGATGGTTGTTAGAATATTAAATTTGACAGTAAAATAGTAGTCAAGTTTTCAGACTAATTTAAATTGGCCAACCAAAATAAGCAAATAATCTAGAAAAATCAATTGTACTGGACAAAAAAGCTGTTACTAAAGTGTTAACTAAAATTTTTATTGGTAGTTCATCTCATGGTAAAATTGCATAACATATAATGAACCTAAAGCAGTCACATTTTAGTGCAAAAAAGTAAAATTTAAAAGCTATCATGATTACAGCATAAAATTTCCAAAAGCCTCCCAATATTTAAACCAAAAAAGGGGGGATAGTAGAAGAATATCATGTAAGGAAAAATATCCTGCAAATAAATTACATCTAGAAAATTTTTACTTTAGAAAATTAACTTTCATTTGTAATGCTAACAGCAAGTCACCCAGGTAAAACATACATGGTGTCAAAACAAGCCAAAGGAAAATCATTTGGGCAAAAAAATGAAAAAGGATCGCAAATCAAATTCATAGAAAATATTCCTTTATTAACTTTTGGTCGAGAATATGTTTGTATATTTTCAGAAAACAACTCCGAGACATGTGGATTCCTGCAATAGAGAGGAATTGACAGGAGTGCTCCAGCCATGAAGTCAGAAGAGAAGCAGTCCAGAGATGGAAGACGCTGACGATGCCTTGCCATACTAGCAGTCAGCAGATATGCGTCACTGCAGATTGCCCAGGACCAAACCAGAGAGGGTCAGACCTGCAATACCACCATTTGTCCACCATCCAGAACTGAAATATCATTGCTGTTATGAACACATTAACAACTGTTGGACATAGAAACCGGGACTCAAAAGAACTGTTGGCCCAGAAAGAAACTCACTACAGACTGATTCATTTGCCTCTCAGCATAACCATTATTGCTTGTCTCATTTTCAGTTCCTATAAGTGTATTCCTAGTATCACATGAGCTCACTCATCTAGGGGAAAAGATGAACAACATAGACTGAAGAACAAGAACAGCATCCATCAGACTGTCAGACCTCAGAGGGAAAGTAGGGGAGGGTGGGGACAAGGGAGATAGATCAACCAAAGGACTTGTGTGCTTGCATATGAGCCTAACCAATGATCACGGACAACAGGGGGAGGGGGGCTTGCGTGTGGGGGGGATTGGGAAGGGAACGGGGGGAGGGGGTTGAGGACAAATATGTGATACCTTAATCAATAAAGTAATTAAAAAAATAAAAAATAAAAAAATAAAAAAGAAAGCAGGCAGGGAAGGTAGACTCAGTATTGCTGGATCATCTTTAAAAGAAGATGAAAAAACGGATTTTTTATATGTCCCTTTTTTTTTTTTTTTTTTTTTTAGTATTAGCAACTCCTTTTTAAAAGTGTAAGCCACACAAAACACATCTGCAGCCTGAAACACTCAGACTGCTAGTTTGTCACATCTGTGTAAGCGAACCCATCTGCCTGTTCACTCATTTGTCTAAGAGAACACAGAAGAATAAAGGAAAGGAAAGCATGCTTACAACTTCCTTTAAGTTCAACCGCATCATTTCTCTTAGCTGCCACATGATTTCTTTGGGGTTTTGGGCCCATAACCCATTTGGTACAAAGAGCCTAGAGGCAGGAAGTAAGGGTCTGTTACCATTTCACATCAATATCTTGAATCTTTTAGAACCTGTTGCATTTCCTGAGAGGCTAAAATGGTGTCTGGGACTTAAAAAATAGAATTAACATATGATCCAATAACTCCACTTCTGTGTATATAATGCCCAAAAAATTAAAAACAGGGTCTCAAAAAGATATTTGTATACCCATGTTCATAGCAGCTATGAGCTATTCACAATAGCCAAGAGGTAGAAGCAACCCAAGTGCCTACAGAAAGACGAATGGATTCTTAAAACGTGTTATATACATACAATAGAATATTATTCAACCTTTAAAAAGAAGGAAATTCTACATGCTAATATATGGATGAACCTTCAGGACATTATGCTAAGTGAAATAAGCCAATCACAAAAGACAGATACTATATGATTCCACTTATACAAGGTAACTAGAATAGTAAAATTCATAGGTACAGAAAGTAGGATAGTGGTTGCCAAGGGTTGGGGGCAGAGGAGCATAGGGAATTGTTGAATGGATATAGTTTCAGTTTTGCAAGATGAAAAGAGTTCTAGAGATAGGTTGCAAAACAATGTGAATGTCGCTAACATGACTGAACTGTACATTTAAAAATGGTTAAGATGGTAAATTTTAATGTTATGTGTATTTTACCACAATGAAAAATAGTGTCTGAGCCCTGACCGGTTTGGTTCAGTGGATAGAGCGTCATCCTGCGGACTGAAGGGTCCCAGGTTCGATTCCAGTCAAGGGCATGTACCTTGGTTGCAGGCACATCCCCAGCAGGGGCTGTGCAGGAGGCAGCTGATCGATGTTTCTAACTCTCTATCCCTCTCCCTTCCTCTCTGTAAAAAAAAAAAAATCAATAAAATATATTTTTTTAAAAAATAGTGTCTGGCAGCCAAAAACATGGTCTGGACAACAGAAGGAACATTCTGATCTCCTCTCTGCCTCCAAAATCATGATGTGACAACAGAAAATCCAGTTCCTCTCTGGATCTCAGTCTCCCCAACTATAGGATGAGTAGGTACCCGATTATAGATCCAGTTCAGCTTTAAAATTTTACAAGATAGGAACATCCTGAGACCTCATGGATCTTCCTGGATAAGAAGCTGTGACTCTCAACTCAATAGCCCCTATGTTGGATCCTCGCGTGATTGTAGCCTCTGCAAGAAGAGAGCTTTTTATTTGTGATCTCTCTGTCTTCTTACAACCTATACACTAAGCCTTTAACATGTGCCAGGTGTATCTACCTTGAATCGCCCTTCTGGCTTTGCTCATAATAGATATTCTACAGACGTTGGTTAAATCAAATTGGATAAACAATTCTCGTGCCTCTATTCCATAATTTTCAATAGCTTTCATATCTATTATCTCATTTCCCCCCTCACAAGAACCCTGCTAGATAAGACAGAGGCTATACTCATTTTACACATGAAGAAACTGAGGCTGAGAAGGTGACAGGGCAACCACATCAAGCTCTCTTTCTCCTTTGGGATTTCCTCTCCATCCTAAAAGTTTCAGCTCGAGTGAAATAAAAGCATTCATGCTTTGACCAATGGTGACAGCCTAGCATGAACCAGAAGATATTAGTTAAAAAAGAAAAAAGAAGAAAAAAAAAAAGACCCAGTACCTTCCCTGACTTGCCCTGTCTCTGCTACACCGCTTAGAGCGCTTATATAACTGGATTGTGATTACCTCTTAAGTATCTATTTTCCGAATTAGCCCCTGAGCTCATCCAGGACTGTGTTTCATTCATCTTTATTTTCTTCCAGGCTAGGACTTTACCTGGTACTTAATAAAAGTGAATAATGAATGATGTGAGTTCTGTACAGCAGCCTAGCTGTCCTTCCTGTACATTACAGGGTTTCTGGATACCAATAGCTTTCATTTGGAAAGTGAATCTTCAGCAGAAGTGTAATAGAGTCCTAAATCTCTGGCTCAGAAAAATTTAAGAATCTCTGAGTCCAGGCTGTGTTATCTGTGGAGCTCCCTGGTGTCCAAACATGGCAAGTACAGCTATCACTGAGAAGCTGCCAGACTCGGGCAGGATAGGGAATAGGGAAAGAGATCTTGGCTTCTAACAACCCTTCCCAGGCCAGTTTCACAAAGAGAATCATCTCCCCTGCCAGAATCAGTTCTAGAGTCTTACTGCCAATGTTCACTCATTCATTTAACATCTACTGACCACCTGTTCGTAACAACCCAGTTCCTACCCTCAAAGAGCTCAGTTTTTAGAAGAGCAACTGGTACTTGTGAATAATGTCTTGAAAGGAATTGGTACAGGGGCAGGTGAGGGGGCACAGAAGAGGGACAGGTAGCTGCCTAAAGCAGTCAGAAAGGCTTGTACACAGATGAGGATGAAGGGTCCTAGAATTAGACTGCTTAGGTTCACATCCTGGCTATGCTGTGTAACTGTGCAAACTGAGCTGCTCCTGGACACACCAGGGCTGAAGAAGAAGGCATTTCTCAGAGGGGATTATGCCAGGTGACCTGGGTACCACCTAGTTTGGAAAACCTCAAAGATGCAAAGCTGTCCCTGAGGCAAATAAGACAACTATTGTTCTGCCTGCTTGGGAGAAGGGACCCTCCTGGAGGATAGGGCATATCCTTGGTCCCTCCTCCCGCTATCCAGTTAGGTTCTTAGAGAGAATCAGGAACAATGGATCAGAGGATGCTACTCTAGAATTTTGTTTCATTTGTCACTTCCCCTGTTCTTTCTCTGCCATCTCTTGTCTTGCCCCTCATTTTCCCATGTCACAAAATGGGATATCAGGCTGTCTTTAGGGATAGCAATGAAGGGCAGACTTCTACTTCCACTCTTCAGACAGACTGAGAGAGGGAAGAGCAGGGAATACAGAGGAGTCCTAAGAGGTGAGGTCCCTAGAACTACATCAGAGTCAAAGGAGAACTTTGATTTAGGGTTAGCCTAAAGAGACTGGGACTGGGATGAAGCAGAAAACCCTTACGGGTCACTGGTGAACTACAGGAATAAGCTAGAAGCTTCTGGGGCAGGGGTGAGATCAGTTCAGGGCCCTTCTCCTCCTCTCTGTCTCCACCCTGCTCCTGTAGGAGAACCGAGTCAGCTTTAGCATTTTGACCTTGAGAAAGAAGGAGGAATTGGTGAGGGGGAAGAACCTGAGAACACCATGGGCATATGGAGAAATGAACTAATGTTCATTTGTTACTAGTATACCCTGGGCAATCTGCTAGATGCTTGTATTATCTCATTTAATCCTCACAATCCCGCAAAGCACACAGTATTCTCATTCTCATTTTAAAATGAAACCAAATAACTCTGTTATATGCTTTTATACTTGTGTATGATTACCTGTTTAAGAGCTATCTCCCTGGCTTCTGGCTCTCATAGCCACTGCAGTACATTGAGCCCCGTAGAGACAGTGCAAGGGCAAGTGCAAGTCAGATGGGCACTGAGCAACTCTGAGCTTACTGAGGAAAAATAATTAAACATGGGAAAAGGGATCCTAAGAAGCCAAGAGGCAAAATGTCATCATGTTTTTTGTTTTGTTTTTGTTAATCCTCACCTGAGGATATTTTTCCATTGATTTTTAGAGAGAGTGGAAGGGAGGGGGAGAGACAGAGAGGGAGAGACATCAATTGGTTGCCTCCCACATGTGCTCGGACCAGGGCCAGGGATAGAGCCTGCAACAGAGGTACATGCCCTTGACCGGAATCGAATCTGGGACTCTTCAGTCTACGGATGGATGCTCTATCCGTTGAACCATCACATGTTTTTCGTGTGCACACTTGCCAGGAGGAGCACAAGAAGAAGCACCCAGATGCTTCAGTCAACGTCTCCGAGTTTTCTAAGTGCTCAGAGAGGTGGGAGACCATATGTGCTAAAGAGAAAGGAAAATTTGAAGACATGGCAAAGGCAGACAAGGCCCATTATCAAAGAGAAATGAAAACTTATATCTCTCCTAAAGGGACAACAAACAAAAAAAGTTTAAGGATCCCAGTGCACCCACGAGGCCTCCTTCGGCCTTTTTCTTGTTTTGTTCTAAGTGTTGCCCAAAAATCAAAGGAGAGCATTCTAGCTTACCCATTGGTGATGTTGCGAAGAAGGTGGGAGAGATGTGGAATCACACTGCTGCGGGTGACAAGCAAGCCTGATGAGAAGACAGCTGCTAAGCGAAAGGAGAAGTATAAAAAAGATATTGCTGCATACTGAGCTAAAGGAGACCCTGATGCAGCAAAAAAGGGAGTTGTCAGGCTGAAAGGGGCAAGAAAAAGGAAGATGAGGAAGTTGAAGAGGATGAGGAGAAGAAAAAAGAGGAGGAGGTTGGGGGAGGAGAAAGAATAAGTTGGTTCTAGCACAGTTTTTACCTTGTCTATAAACCATTTGCCCCACCTCGGGACACAACTCATTCCTTCTTAAGAAAAAAAAAAAAAGAAATGTAAGGGTGTGTAAGATTTGTTTTTAAACTGTAGAGTGTCTTTTCTTGTATAGTTAACCCACTACCGAATGTGCCTTTAGATAGCCCTGTCCTGGTGGTATTTTCAATAGCCACTAACCTTGCCTGGTACAGTATAGGACCTATAAACTGGCATGGAAATTTAAAGCAGGTTCTTGGTGCACAGCACAAATTAGTTATATATGGGGTGGTAGTTTTTACATCTTCAATTGTCTCTGATGCAACTTATATAAAATAATTGTTGTTCTGTTAACTGAATACCACTCTTTCTTTTTAAATACATTTTATTGATTTTTCACAGAGAGGAAGGGAGAAGGATAGAGAGCCAGAAACATCGATGAGCGAGAAACACCGATCAGCCGCCTCCTGCACACCCCCTACTGGGGATGTGCCCGCAACCAAAGTACGTGCCCTTGACCAGAATCACACCTGGGACCTTTCAGTCCGCAGGCCAATGCTCTATCCACTGAGCCAAACTGGTTTTGGCTGAATACCACTCTTTAATTGAAAAAAAAAAAATTGCAGCTGTTTTGTTGACATTCTGAATGCTTCTCAATAAGTATAATTTTTTATTAGAAAAAAAAATCTATTTTCTTTACCAGTTATATCAGGATAGGGACTTGTCTATGTTTTTACGCCTGCATCCTTGCTGTGACACTATACCTGGCCCAGAAAAGATTTTCAATAAATGTGTGTTCAAGAAATGAAAGAGAGTGGTCCTTTTGACTGACTTGTCAAAGGTCACAATGTAAGCTGTACAACCAGGATTTGAATCCTGGGCTATTTAATCTCTCTATTTGTCTGTGATCTCTCTCTTCTACTCCAACAAAATGCTTTCATATGGTGACTCACTTCTTTTTTTTTTTTTTTTTTTTTTTTTTTTAAGCTGCCTCCTGCACAACCCCCACTGGGGATGTGCCCGCAACCAAGGTACATGCCCTTGACCAGAATCGAACCTGGGACCTTTCAGTCCGCAGGCCGACGCTCTATCCACTGAGCCAAACCGGTCTCGGCTGGTGTCTCACTTCTAAACGTCCCAACGTGGTGTCCTTGTCGCTCAGCTGCTTGTGAGCACAAAGAGCTCACCTATTCTGGGAAGGCAAGTGAGAGAGCAGGAAGCAGCAGCAGCCCTTCTGGGGTTGTGCTCTCTTTCTACCTTCTTCAGCGGAGTCCCTCCCTTTCCGAGAAGCCTTTGCAAACAGTCCCACCTATCTACCTGTCTCCCTCTCCTCTGACCTTATTGGCCCTTCCTATCTCTGTGCCATAAAAGTGGCTCCAAGTCACCTGGCCTCTGATGGTTTTATACACATTCGTGCTTTATTAAGACAATTTAATTCCACAAACATATACTGAAGGCAGACGTGTTCTCAGGCCTGCCTGTGCCAGGCCCAATGGGTGGACACAGAGATGAATCAGACACAACCTCAAAGGACTTACAGTCAGTGGGGAAGACAGACAGTAGGTACAGATACAATTAACTAGAGCACAAAGCAAGATGACCTAACTAGTATGAAAGAACTATGAGCAATATGCTACACGCATAAACCTTAATTACTTAATTATTATTTTGAAGAGTGTATCATAGGTCAGAGCTCGAAGGTATTATCTGGTTCAATCCCTTATTTTCCAGTGAAGGAGTCTTAGACCCAGAGAAGGGTGAGGCCTAACCTAGAGTTTCCCTAGTCAGTCTGGACAAACCAAGACTAGACTTCAGGTCTTCCTGGTTTTGTTGTTGGTGTTTGTGTTTTGTTAATCCTCACCCGAGGATATTTTTCTATTGATTTTTATTTATTTTTTATTTTTTATATATATATTTTTAATATATTTTATTTATTTTTTACAGAGAGGAAGGGAGAGGGATAGAGAGTTAGAAACAGCGATGAGAGAGAAACATCGATCAGCTGCCTCTTGCACACCCCCTACTGGGGATGTGCCTGCAACCAAGGTACATGCCCTTGACCGGAATCGAACCTGGGACCCTTGAGTCCGCAGGCCGACGCTCTATCCACTGAGCCAAACCAGTTTCGGCTCTATTGATTTTTAGAAAGAGTGGAAGGGAGGGGAAGAAACAGAGAGGGAAACATCTATGTGAGAGAGACACATTGATTGGTTGTCTCCCAAAGGCACCCCGACCAGGATGGGGGGATAGTACCTGCAGTTGAGGTACATGCCCTTGACAGGAATTGAACCAGGGACCCGTCAGTCCGCAAGCCAATGCTCTATCCACTGAGCAAAACTGTCTAGGGCAGACTTCAGGTCTTCTGAAGCCCAGCCCAGGGCTCTTTACTTGTCCTCTAGTAGCTTTATATGCAGAAGTCTCATATCCCACCAGACCATGGAATCTTCAAGGCCAAGTCAAGTTCTCTGACCTAAGCAAGCTAAACCAGGGCCAACCAGGGGCTCGGGAAACGCAGTCTGACAACAGGCTGCCAATCCAGCCTTTTGGTCTACTGAATCTAACGGATATCCTACTTTTACCACTATCCTTCTAAAATTGACTTTCTAGTATTTTTCACAGAAAACATCTTTTTTTAAAAAATGAGCTCTTTACCCAGAACACTAGTATGTAAATCTGATAAAAGTCAACCAACTCTGGTTGAAGGGAAGGGAGGTCAGAACTACACTACTTTCCTGCCCTCAAATCCTGGGAAGGGAACTCTAAGAACACAACTCAGAAAGCTTTGTTCTGGGACATAGTTTTTTTTTTTTTTTTTTTTAAATATATTTTATTGATTTTTTACAGAGAGGAAGAGAGAGGGATAGAGAGCCAGAAACATCGATGATAGAGAAACATCGATCAGCTGCCTCCTGCACAACCCCCACTGGGGATGTGCCCGCAACCAAGGTACATGCCCTTGACCGGAATCGAACCTGGGACCCCTCAGTCCGCAGGCCGACGCTCTATCCACTGAGCCAAACCGGTCTCGGCGAGGGACATAGTTTTTAATGGCTCATAGAAGTCATTGTACGATGTGGTCCTCCACTGAACCCTGTCTTTTATGAAACTCACAGTCCTTTCTTCATCATTAATGCCAACCACCAGCCATGTGCTTCCAGTAGGTTATGAGGGGAACCAGGTTTTTCCCTTGCGTTTCCAGCTCTCCATTCCTCTAGAGAGGAGCTGGGTCCCAAGTGCTCTGGGGAGGGGGGAAGAGAGATCCAAACTCTGCCTGGGGTGGGGGGCAAGTGAAGCTTCCCTAAAAGCAGCATGGAGGATGAATTAATCTACTCAGTCATTTACCAGCCTGAATCTGATAGGGGCTCTAACTTCATTGTGCCATACTCACTAGCTATATGTACTGTTGAGCACTTGAAATGTGTCTAGCCAAAATTCAGATGTACTGTTAGGTATAAAACACACCAGATTTCAAAGACTTAATACCAAACAAAAAGAGCCTGTGGGTATGGTTCAATGGTTGAGCCTCCACCCATGAACCAACCGGTCCCTGGTTTGATTCCCAGTCAGGGCACATGCCCAGGTTGCGGGCTGGATCCCCAGTAGGGGTGTGCAGGAGGCAGCCAATTAATGTCTCCCTCTCACCAATGTTTCTCTCTCTCTTTCTCTCTCTCTCTTCTAAAATGAATAAAACTTATTTTTTAAAAAGAATGTAAAATATCCTATTCATTTATAACCAATAATTTTTATATTGATTACATGTTGAATTATAATATTTTGGATAAGTTGGGCTAAGTAAAATATATTATTAAAATTAATTGTATCTGTTTCTTTTAAGTTAAAAAATGTCATTACTAGAAAATTTTAAATTACATTTATGGTACACATTATATTTCCACTGGAACAGCATTAGGAGAGACTATTAAGTGCATGGCAGAGGTGGTGGTGGTGTGTGTGTGTGCACGCATTGTGGGAAGGGTAAGAATGGCAGCCAGGCAGGGAACATTAGGGCCAGATTGTGAAAGACGCGTCTATTTCCCCTAGCAGTCAAGACAGAAAAGTCAGGGGGAGTAGGATGCGCAAAGACCCAAAGATATGGGCAGGCACATTGTGTTTAGGGAACTCATTCTCATTTCCTTTAAGCTAGGCATTGACAGAAGGCCTTTTACATCCATTCTCATGTTATCTTCACAACTACAGGATGAAGAAGAGGTTATTCCGAAGACAGAATTGAGGCTGAGAAAGGATAAGCTATTCATTCTTTAAATTTATCCTTCTCTTGGAGACAGTGAGCCTGTCGCAAGCGCCTCTCGGTTTTCCTATACAGCAACTTGCACGTGGTAGGCACTCAGAAAGTTGTTTTTGAACCAAGGATGTCCCTTCTCAAGTCAGAGCTCCACGCACAACGCCTGGGAGCAGAAGCAGCAGAGGGCGCCCACGAGTCCGCCCACCCGCCCGTCCTCTGGGCCCGGGCGGGGATTTCAGGCCTGGGTGCGGTCCTTCAGCCCCAAGCAGTTGCGCGCCTCCGTGAGAAGAGGGGGCCAGGGGAGCCCCACGTCCTCGGCCCGCCCCGCCCCCTCCCCAGAGCCCGGGCGCGCCGAACGGTCGGGTGCGGAACGACGACGCGACATCCTGTTTTGGGGGCCCACGGCTCCGCCTGCGCCTCTGCTGATCTTGTCTTTCCCCGGGTGCTGACGCCAGCTCCCCTCCCCACCCCCACCCTCACCCCATGTCCGCAGCCTCCCCAGGGGTCTGGGGCCTTCCCACTGCTGAATCACCACCTCTGCACCACTCCGCACCCCCTTGGAGCTCGGGGCCGGGGTGGGGAATGCCCAGCTTGACCCGCTGTAGCCCGAGACTTGACCATCGCTCGACCCCTGCACTTGACTGAAGGCACCAGGCCTAGGGGCGCCTGTTCTCAGCATCTTCCCGCGGCGGGTGGGGGCGAGATACGGGGAGGGGGCAGAAGCCTAGAGCCTAGGTTAGGGCCTCTATGGGGGTGGGGGGGAGGCGGGGGACGGCTAGGAGGAGACGGGAGGCCTGACCTTAAGGGACACAGAGGCAGAGGGGTGGGGGAGCCCCAGGACCCGGCAGGGGAGAGACCAGTGGAGGGGAGACCGAGGGTGGGGGCCACCGGCCTGCGGACTTCCTGGTGCGACGGGGCCCCGCCTCGGCCCGCCCCCGCGCCCCGCCCCGCCCCGGCCGCCCGGCCCGCCCCCCCCACTTCCTCCGGCCTCCCGCTCTCACTTCCTTCTCGAGCCGCCAGCCGCTGCCGCCGCCCCCAGCTCCCCCGCGGCGGGGAGGGCACCAGGTGAGGCCCGGCGCGGGCCGGCGGGCTGGGGGTCGGGGGTGGGGAGCCCTGCCGGCCCGGGAGTGGGCGCGGGCGCGGGCCCAGGAAGTTTGCTTGCGGGAGGCCGCGGGCGGGAGGCTCTGGGATCGCTGCAAGTTGGGCGGGCGCGGCCGCCGGGCGGGGCGGGCACCCGGTCCCCGCGAGCCGGCGGTGGCCCCGGGAGGGTGGGTTCCTGTATGGTGGGGGCTGCACCGGCTCCCGGGAGCTGCGGGGGACCCCTGAGATCGGAAGGCTGCCGCTCCGCGAGAAAAGTCTCTGAAGTGGGGAGAGCTTAGAGCGGGGATGTGGGACTCAGAAAGTGGGGTGCCCGCAGAAGTTGGTGGGGGTGTCCCGAAGTGTGTGAGAGGAGGGTGCCCCCTGGGCTGGAGATGGCGCTCCCACTGCTGCGGCAGTTGTGACACTTGCGAGGGGGGCGGTGTCTGGCCTCTGAAGCCTCCACTGCAGAGGAAGAGCTCCCTGCCCGGAGGATCGCCGCCAACTCGGACCCGGCTCTCCGGCTGCAGCCAGCGGTCCCCTGCGCCCGAGAGAAGGGGGGGTGGGGGTGGCGCTGACCACAGTCCTTCTCTCTGTATCGTTTGTTGTTTTCTTTTCCTGAGGTCAAACCTCTTCATCCCTGGAAGCAAGCAACAGGTCTCTAGTTAGCAAACATCCGCCGGCCTGGCCGACTGGTGCCTGGCCTTGCTCCTTTGTGGGTAAACTGAGGGAGGTCTTGTCCTGTGACTGGAAGTGGAAGGACTCTCATCCAGAGGCACTGATAGTCTTTGACAAGATGGCATCACAGAGCAGCACTAATTTCAGAAGATGGAGAGAATGATAGGGCTTCTGGGAGGAAGCAAGGGCTCTGGCCCTGGGAAATGCTTGGGAACCACCTCCTAGTCTCCCCCTATCCGCAACCACCCCTCACTGTTAGTCCCTGAATTCTGTACATCCTCGCTCTGTCTTCCTCCATTCTTTCTTTAGACTACCCACGAACCCTCCATTACCCGCTTCTCCCATCTTCTTCATTTTATTTTCCCCAACACACAGTCATGCCAAGGCCCTGGCCTCTCACTTACCCTGCCCTTCTGTCCATCTCTGCCCCCTGCAGCCTATACCCTTCCCTTCCTTGGCCAGCTTCTGGCTCCACACTCTTGCTTCCTCCATCTTTCCTCATCCTTCTCGATCCCTTCAGCCGCTTATCTCCAGCTCTGGGGTCAGATCTTTGGTGAGTTTGAGAGCCTTTTGAAACCTCCCCAGCTCAGAGATGCAGGCTGCAACCACCTAGTGACAGATGCTTAAAGGGCTGGAAAACCTCTGAGTGTGTGTGTGTGTGTGTGTGTGTGTGTGTGTGTGTGTGCGCGCGCGCGCGCGCGCGCAAGTGTCTGTGTGTCTACATTTTTATCTCTTTGAGACAAAATAACTGCCCTCAGCCTTGAGAGGGCCCAGAGCAGAGAAAGCCAGCAGAATGAAGGGAACCTGTAGTGAGTGAGGTTGTGGTTAGGTAGGAGGAAGCAGGTGGTAGCAGTCAGGGTAGAGTGGCAGGAATAAGACTAGTGAAAGAGGCCGTGGGAAATCAAAATCACCCAGGCCCTTGGGTGCTTAATCATGAGGCCAAGCCTGGAGGGTGGGGGACAGCCCAAAGGTCCCTAACTCCAATACTTACTGGTTCCAACAATGGTGTTGGAGAGAATGCGACCAGGTCAACTATGTGTGGCAGATGGGGAAGGGAAGGGGCAAAGGCAAGATTCTGGAGAGAAGACTATAGCTAGTCTGACTTCAGTTTTAATGTTTTAGTGCCAGTTCAGGAGAAGAAGAGGGGTGTGAGGCAAAGTATCTGCCCTTTCTTCCATCCGGGTCCTGCCCAGGCTGGATACCCCACGGCCTGGACTATGTCAGGGCCTTGGTGACAGGAAGCCCTCTGCAGTCTGCTGACCCCGCTCCTCTGCTTTCAGGCATCCTTTAGTATTCCCCCTTTCACCCTAGATAGGACCCTACTCCCTGTCTTTCTCCTGAGTCTAACTTCAGTCTAGATTGGACTGAAGTTAGACTCAGGACTGACCCCATTCTAGAACTCTTTCCTCAAGCCTTTGGGATGCATGTTATGAGATCTTGCTTCTCGCTGCCTCCCTCATTTTACTCTATTTATCTCCACTAGGGGAAAAAAAGAAAGAGAGAGAGAGAAAGAAAGAAATGGAGGGGAGCAAGTGCTATACTTTTGGGATTCCCAAGCACCTTTAGATTTAAAGGCTGTTTCCATTCTAATCTCTTCCATTCTCACAGTTGCCCCTCTCCCATGAGTTGTCCCTTCTTCTACCCACCAGTCTCTCCTACTCTCATTTCTGGGAGGTATATGGGGTTTGGCCCCAGAGGAAATCTCAGGGACATACATAAAACCCCTTCTTGGGGAAGGATGTTCTTGCAAGGCATTTTCCCAGCATCACCACTCAGTAAAAAACCACCCAGGAGTCCTGACTCCTGGCCTGCAACCCAATACTTTATTTTAGGATCCTGCATAACTAAAACCCACAGGTCTCTGAGGGTTGAAGATAGGATGGATAAGACAGGGTTTCTCCCAGGCGAGATCTGGTCCCACTGAAGGTTTGAGCTAATTGCAAGAAAGTCATTGCTGAAAAAAATATGATCAGGGTCATAGGGATCTAAATGGGAAAATATCAAGAGAGGAGGGGAGGTGCCTGCAACCTAGGAGGCTGCTCATTGAGGTTTTGGCTAAAGAAAGAAGGTCAAGGTCCTGAAATGAAAGGAAGTGGCCGTTCTGAGATTGTCACAAATCCTGGTTGGGAATCTAGGATCTGAGAGTTGTTTCTGGCAAGATGTGAGGGCAAATGAGGTAGCTGATGTGAGCTTTTAGGGGGTCGTGAGCAGGAAGATATGAGAGGTTGTGGCTATAGTAAGACAGTTGGGAAGATATTTGAATGGGGGTAGATGGGCGTTTGGGAAGAAGATGGGGGCCAGGACCCAGACTGAAGATCCCTCCCTCCATGCACAGTGTAGACCCATTAGTGGTGAGGCTTGTAGGGGTCTCTGAGGAGGGAAACCAAAGACAAAGCCTGGGCCACCTCCCCAGAACAGATTGGTTTTCCTGTCCAGAGTCCAGCTTCCTCTTTTGTCCTCATGTCATGGGGGGAGGGCATCTCCCCAGGAGCTAGAAGCTGAAGGAGGAGTTTCTCAGTTAGGGCAGGGCCAGGATGGCTGTCTGTCTAATAATGTTAGTTCTAAATCATGGACACCCCAGTATAGACTAGGTATAAAAGCTTGAGAATTTAGAAGCAAAAAGGGCTCAAACTTCAACCTGACCCCTTTGGCCTTTTCCTGAAGGGATAAACCGTGGTAGGATCTTCCTGAATGAGGTCAGAGAGATGATAGGCTCATTCCCAGGCCTGAGTAAAATAATCTCCTTTATGGAAGTAACATCAGGCTGTATTAGGAGATCCAGGCCCTTGTCCTAGATTTGCTCCCAACTTTGTCTCTCGTGACTCAGCTTCAACATGGAGTTGCCTATCAATGCCTCCACAGAGCATAGAGAATACTGATAACTCTGACTCTCCTTCAACCAAGAGGCTCTTCATAGCACTGGCCTCCACTGTGAGCCCTCCTGTCTCATGCCGGCCTTGATCTGAGTGGTGTCCGAGGGATAGGAACTGTGGCCCCTTTCCCCAAAGTCCAAGGATTGTTATAGTTTGAGAGATGAGAAGAGGGCAGAGAGTGTGGGGGATTTTGCGAGAGGACAGCAAGATGAGGGAGTACCCTGTGCCCTGCTCTAGCTCTGCCCCACTGACTGTGGAAAATAGATGCCGGAGTTTCCTCCCTGATGTTTTTTTCCCTTGTGGAAACCCCCTTAGGCCTGGGGCGGGGCTGAAGGGACAGTGTGGCCCTGGGTCTCTCTGTGGGTATTTTCGGGGGTAGGAGGTAGGATTGGGAGGATGGTGCTTCTGTACAGCACCGTGTGAAATGAGCAAAGGCAAAGGAAGTGCCACTTCACAGGCCTTTCGTGGGGCCCTGGGACTCCTGAGCTGCTAGGGGGAAGGGAGGAGGAAGCAAGTGTTCAGCCTTCCTCTGTGCTGCTTGGTGGGGGAGGGGATGGCCTCCTTAGCTCCCCCAAGCAAAGCTCTCCTGGCCCTGGGGCTCACCCTTTATGGAGCACCTCAGGTGCTAGGGATGGTGAAAGAAGGGAACTCAGACTTAGTGAAAGGGTCCTATCCTCACCATAGCTTTCCCAACTACAGCTGTCTTGCTTCTTCCTCCTCTCTAGGCCCTAGTGGGTAGAGTCAACTAATCCTCTTACCCTACCTGCTGCAGTGCAGGAAGCTCTGCAGAGGCTGAAGGGTGGAGAATGGCAAGAGGTGGAGAGTTCTCTAGCATGGGGTGTTTTGTGTGTGTGTGTGTGTGTGTGTGTGTGTGTGTGTGTGTGTGTGTGTGTGTGTGTGTTTAAGGCTGGGAACTAGGCTCTCTTGGGTCTAGTTCCCTGCTGATGGGGAGAAGGGGAAGAAAGAGAGAAACTCAGCCCTTGGCCTAGTCCCAGCCCCAAAATGATCTCATGTCTCCCCCAGCTTCCTCCTCCCCGCCCAGCTGCAGCCAGCTGCAGCCTTTTTGAGCCTCTTCGTATCACCTCTCCATCCTTCCAAACAAACAAACTATCAGACTCTCGAGCTTCTGAAGCCATTTTCAACACTGACCCTGACCTTGCTTAACCCTTGACCACAGGTCTTCAAATACCCGCAATCCTTAGCCTTATCAGGAACACTTTTCCTACCCATCTTCCTCATCACCTCTAGCCTTGCTGTGCCTGCTTCACCCCTCTCCCTCTTCCAGTAGAAGACAGGGCAGTCTAGCCTATATGTGTTTGATACCCGAAATTGTGCTCTTCAGTGGGAGGAGGAAGTTGATTGCCCATGTCTCGTGTCTCCTGGGCCTATGACTCTTCCTTGTTCCCAGAATCAAAGTTTGCATTGATGGAGGAGGAGATATGTGTCAGTCTGCAGCTTTTGCTCAGAACTCTGCTGGACTTCTGGAAGTAAGCAAAAGAACAATTTCCCTCCTCATGAGGCATCTAGTTAGTTCAGTGCAATGAACAGGAGGGACAGTGCTGGGGAAGCTAGGACAGGAAAGGGGGAGAAGATGGGAACAGATCTGGGCCCTGAAAGGCTGGGAGGATCAGACAGGGGCGAGCAGAATTTCTGGAGGAGGAACTCCCATGTGCAAAGACATGAAGTACAAGTGAGTTCAGTTATTGACTGTGTTCAGCCTAAGGAGACAGATCCCCAGGACCTTGCCCTCTAGGTCCTCCCAGTCTAGATAAGATTCAGAACAGCCTCCATGTCTTGCAAGATACAATGTGCCTGTGAGAGAAACAGGGACCAGACCTTGGATGGGATAAGTCACTTGTGACCTGGGTGATTTGCCAAAACTTTCCTGGAGGAGATGACAATGGTGCTTGGTCCTGGAGAACCAAAGGGGTGGGGTTCCTTAGGCAACTGAGGACTTCTGAGCTGCCCATTGGGGATTGGGGGATGGAAGAGGGGAAGAATGCTGGATTCCCATGAGGAAAGGGAATACTGCTGGCTGTTTGGTGTGTTTTGGGAAAGAGAATGTGGAGACTGCTTTGGAGAATCAGGATGGTGTGGCCAGAGTTCAGGATCAGAAAGCCCAGAGCTGGATTAAGTAGAATGAGTTTCAGTGAGGGCTGCAGAAGGGGAGCCCCCTGTCAAGGAGGTAGGTTAAAAGGCTGTGGTAAGTTGGTTCCCATTGCCTTCACACTCCCCCATCTCTTAGGGCCCACCCCTCCCCCACTCCCAATTGGGACACTTCCCCTGCTCTAACGGCCACAGAGATCTGGCAATCAGGCAATCCTCTGCTTCCTTTCCCTCCCCACTTCTGGGTCTGCCTGAGGCACACCCTAAGACAAGGTCCCACTGGGTACAAGCTGGGCTCCAGGAACCATACTCAGAGTTAGGTCCCCATGGGCTGTGCTCCCCTGGATGGGCTCCCTGCTGAAGTCAGGTCAAGCTGGTACTGGAAAGAGAGATTTTTGCCTATCCCAGTCAAAGTGTTTGGCTGCCACTGCTGTCCAAAAAGATTCAGTATTGCAGTGTTGGCCGTGGGAGTGTTAGTTCAATTCTGGGCTTTTGAGGCAACTGTCCAGATCTCAGTAATGGGGCAGAAGCAAGCAGATCAGAAGGCAGTGGTTGCACACTCTTGTGTTCTCAACCCTGTGCTTAGTTTTTCTGTAGAAGAGGGATGCTCAAGATCCAGTATGGGGTTGGGGAGGGCATCCACAAACTAGGAAACTTATGTATGACTATTGGGGAAGGAAAATCACAAGGAGCCAAAGAAGGGTTAAAAGGTTGGCCATGCTATGGAAGTTCAAAGAAAGGAGAAGTCAGTAGCCCCATGGGACTCTGAAGCTCTGAGGTTTAAGCTAGGCCTTGAGGAGTCAGGAAGATTCTAGAGGCAAGAGGGAATGGCAGCAGATGGAAGAACAAGAGTAACAGTTCAGAGGCAACAATCGTCCTGGCTTGTTTAAGAGGACTGTGACGACCCCTCTGGAGCAGGAAGCTGGGGACTCACATTTGCAGAGTACCTACATTTACACATATATTGTACATTAATGCATTTAATCCTTATAACACCTTATGAGGTTGGTTTTATTACTTAGCTCATAAGTGGCAGAACTAGGATTTAAACTCAGATCTAGCTAACTCTAAAATCCCTACCAGAGTATGAAGAACTCTGAATGCCAGGATGAGAGACTAGGCATGCTCTTAATTAAGTTAGGAATAAAAAGCCATTGTAATTTGGCTAAGAATATACAGATCTGCAATCATTAATTTACTTAGTAAATAAAAGTTCTTTTAGTTTTTATTGATTTCAGAGAGGAAGGGAGAGGGAGATAGAAACATCAATGATGAGAGGGAATCATTGATCGGCTGCCTCCTGCACGCCCCCTACTGGGGAT
This sequence comes from Eptesicus fuscus, assembly GCF_027574615.1. Lineage (NCBI taxonomy): Eukaryota > Metazoa > Chordata > Mammalia > Chiroptera > Vespertilionidae > Eptesicus > Eptesicus fuscus. The sequence goes on along the minus strand of NC_072485.1, from coordinate 42,321,726 downwards.
CGAGCCCGTAACCCGGGCATGTGCCCTGACCAGGAATCGAATCGTGATCTCCTGGTTCATAGGTTGACACTCAACCACTGAGCTACACCAGCAGGGTCGGTCCAAAAGTTCTTTTTATAAAAGTCATCTAGTAAGTCACAGTTAACCCTAACCTCAAGCAGGCCACTCTTATTTGGCCTCCTGCAGCATTAACTGTTCCTTCTTCCTATGTGGCACAGGTTAGACCCCACCCTCCTTAAATGGGCTGTGGGAACCTATTTGACCCAGTACAGGTTATAGGATTTCCAAGTAAACATTTGTCCTGTGAGAGGGGATACACTCTGGGATAAAGTACTAGACTGATGCCACCACTCAGACACCTACGTATTCAGTGCTTCCTGCCTATTGGGATGAGAGGCTTTGCTTCTGTGTGCACAACTTTCCAATTCACAAAGCACTGCTGCCCTTTGAGTCAAGGAAGGCAAGTATTGTCATTCCTACTGTACTGTTAAAGAAACGGAGGCTCCGGGAAGGGAAGTGACTGACTGGCTCAGGGTCACGAAGTTGGCTAGTAAGGGGTAATGTGGAGGCTATATGATGCATTGAGGAAAACACAAACTTTGGATGGCAAAACGGGTTTGTGTCCTGACTCCCAAGCTAACTGGCTGTGTGACCCTGAGTTACTTTAACTATGAGTTTGTTTCCTTATCTGTAAATAGACATAGTACCAATGGGTTGTTATAAGGATCAAATAACAATGCCACGTGATCTATAAAGGGTTGTACCTTGTGAGGGCTTTTTATCAAAGGACAGAGTCAGCAGGTGAACCCAAGAGGTCACATTCCGGAATTTGCTTCTCTGCCCTGTACCACACTGCCTCTGCTCTGCTTGTTTCTGGACACTACCTCACTCATGATCCTTTTCCGGTGTCAGTCCTGTTCCCTTGCCAGTCCGGAAGCTGCTGCCCTCTCCCTCCCCACTCCTTTGAGGGCTGATTTACTGATCGTGGGTTGATAACCACCTCCCTAGAGAGCAGCCTGGAGCCACTGAACTTCCAGTCTCCTGGGCCTTGTGACTGCTGTCAGAGCTCCCTTCTTGCCTTCCTGCCCGGGCCAACCCAGTGCTGGGCCTGTGGGGGAGGAGTTCCCAGACATACTACCACACCCATGCCCCTACTCTGTGTAGAACTGAAGATTTACAGGCCCAGGAGTTCTCTCAAAATGCTAAGGTCTCTCAGGTAATTCAGGGGACATAAGTAACAGCACCAACCCCTACGACATGCTCTCTCCTTTCCCCAAGGGAGGAGCCACGGAATCCTAGAAGAATGTGTCTTAACTTGCCCCCATGTATGCAGGCCTTATGCATTTGCTGACTGACTCAGCCCCAACCCCACCCCCACACCACCCCCTGCCTTTCCTACCCCCATCATTCTATCCCCTGCTCCCAGGGCTCTTTGTGTCTCATTTCATCTACCTACTGACCTTGTCACAGGCAGTTTTCTCTCCATTTCATGGACTGGGAAACTGAGGCCCAGGGAGGGTAAGTGCCTCATGCTTGGTTTCAGTGAGTCAGCAGCAGAACAGAGCTGGGGTTAGAAATTCAGTCTCTTGACTTCCAGCCTGAGGTTCCACTGCCCTATAGGATCCTTAACTCCTACCTGGACCCATTTCCTGAGACTCTCTATCATCTGTCCTGAAGTTGGACACAGATACTTATTCATACAAATAAGATAGAAATGTTTTCATGGGAACCAGAGACAACCTCATAGAATGAAACCATTTCCCTCCCAGCTGGTCCTGGGGGAAGCTGGAGCCTAGGAGGAAGCTGGGATTAAGTTCTGGGTCCTGTGCAGGTCCCACACCACCAGAGTTCCTTTTTGTCTCCCAATGGGATTTCCCTCTTATCTACAATTTGATTTTTGAGACTTCTGAACCAGTATTTGAGAGGTCAGTCTGAGAGTTAAGGGGTTTTCAGACTAGGGTGCAGTTTTGCAGTCTATATAAAGCGAAATGGAGAAAAATGGGCCAGTGGTGATGGTGCTTGCATGGAGCAAGGGATACTTGGATATCTGGGTGTGTCTAAACAGACTGTCCAGCCCTGGCCAATGTGGTTCAGTTGGTTGGAGAAATGTCCTGTGCACCAAAAGTCTCAGGTTCGATTCCCAGTCAGGACACATACCCAGGTTGCAGGTTCAATCCCTAGCCTGGTTGGGGCGTGTGCAAGAGTCAACCAATCAGTGTTTTCCTCTTACTCAATGTTTCTCTCTCCATGCCCCACTCTCTAATAAATAAATAAATGAAATGAAATTGGCTCTCCCCTCCTAGGATGCAGGGACCTGGTTGTGAGAGTCGGGGAAAGGAAGTCACATACTGGCCAGCAAAAGTCCCTCATGGCCAAGAGGAAGTAGCCAATGAGAGGAGAACCTTTGCCACAGCAGTATAAATAATCACAGGGTTTCCGGAAGCTCTGTTCTTTCCAGAACTCAGAAGAGCAGTTCCTCACCCTGAGGCCCCATGAGCTGCAAAGGGAATGAGGATAATGGTTGGAGCTGGAACTCTTTCTTTCATACCTCACTAATAATTATAGCAGCCCATTTATTTGGTACTTCCTATGTGCCATGCCTCAGGCCAAACACTTTCTATACATTTGCTCATTTCATACTCTGAACAATTGTAACACAATAGGCAAGATTTCCCCCATTTTGCAGATGAGAAAATTGAAGCTCAGGAAACTTAATATGTTGCCCAAGATCATACATGACTAGTTGGTGGAGCTGTGAGTAGAATCCCTGGCCAATCTGACTCCAGCATGTGTTCTCAGTGATAGAGCTTTAATGGCACTGTGTTCTCTACCCAAGAGTCTGGAAGCCCCTGAAATTCTTCAGAGGTACGTGCCATGGTCTCAAAAAAGTGACAGAAAAGTAAGGGGGAAATCAAGGTTTTGTTTTATTCTTCCGTTCATCCCTCTTGGGTGGGCTTGGAGGATCTGCCTCACCCCACCAAGGACCTCAAGAGAAGATGCTGATGTCTAGAGCCACCCCTTTGCTTCATTCATCATTACATACTCAGATTCCCACTAGATCCCAGCCTTGGCTCAATCTCCCATGTTCCCCTGCACTGAGTTGCCAACCTGGGTATGTGTGGCCAAATAGGGTTTATTATGCTTACAGAAATAATGGGATTAGCTCACCCCCCTTTTCCCTCCCCAGGGCACCCTGGATTTTGATAGGGCAGCTGTCTAGAGAATTGTGCTCCTTACTCAGCAGATTTCTTTTTTTTTTATATATATACATTTTATTGATTTTTTACAGAGAGGAAGGGAGAGGGATAGAGAGCTAGAAACATAGATGAGAGAAAAACATCGATCAGCTGCCTCCTGCACACCCCCTACCGGGGATGTGCCCGCAACCAAGGTACATGCCCTTGACCGGAATCGAACCTGGGACCCTTCAGTCCGCAGGCCGATGCTCTATCCACTGAGCCAAACCAGTTAGGGCACTCAGCAGATTTCTTATTGCACCTTTTGGGTTGTACTCAGTAGCCAAGATATGGGGTTTGGAGTTGAAACAGTGCGCTGGGCTGGGCTGGCCCTGAGTTGGGAGAGGTTCCCACACATGGCTGCATCTCAGAGTGACGGACAGCGCCCTGTGCCAGAACCCCTCTCCAGTGTACATAATGGGAGGGATCCATACCTAGTAGAGGGTCAGTAGGTTGATCCCTCCACCTGTACACCGTCCTTTTGTGTCTATACTGACTGGAGGAAAAATAAAAGTAGCTAATACTTATTGAAGGCACTGTTCTAAATGTTTTACTGTGTTACCTTATATAATCCTCTTAATAATCCAATGAAGTAGGTATTATTTTATTCCCATTTTACACATAAGAAAACAAGCCCACGAATTACCAACTAATAAGTAATTGGTCCAGGGTCACACAGCTAGAAAATAGCAAAACTAGGATTTGACCTTAGTTGATCTGACACCAGAATTTATGTGCTCCACATAATAGATTTACATACTGTAGCGCCAGCCTCCTTACATCTGAGCATCTTTGCATGATCTCAGGGCCTCTCTTTATTGTGTATCTGTCTCGGAGGTCTGTCCTGATAGGATTATAAGATGGTGTCAGGTTAAGAAAACAGAAGGTCATTTCCCTCTGTGTGCCCCCATTCTTTCGTTCCAAGAGTGTCCTGACCAAGTGTCCCTCTCCTCTGTTCATAGGTCATTGCATCCAGAGGGGCCCAGAAGGGGAAGGAGGCAGTGCCTCCACTGCAGCAGCTGCACCCACAATGCAGAGCATAAAGTGTGTGGTGGTGGGCGATGGGGCTGTGGGCAAGACATGCCTGCTCATCTGCTACACAACTAACGCCTTCCCCAAGGAATACATCCCCACAGTGTTCGACAATTACAGCGCCCAGAGCGCAGTTGATGGGCGCACGGTGAACCTGAACCTGTGGGACACAGCGGGCCAGGAGGAGTACGACCGCCTCCGCACTCTCTCCTACCCTCAGACCAACGTCTTTGTCATCTGTTTCTCCATCGCCAGTCCACCCTCCTATGAGAATGTGCGGCACAAGTGGCATCCGGAGGTGTGCCACCACTGCCCTGATGTGCCCATCCTCCTGGTAGGCACCAAGAAGGACCTGAGAGCCCAGCCTGACACCTTGCGGCGCCTCAAGGAGCAGGGCCAGGCGCCCATCACACCGCAGCAAGGCCAGGCACTGGCCAAGCAGATCCATGCTGTGCGCTACCTCGAGTGCTCGGCCCTGCAGCAGGATGGCGTCAAGGAAGTGTTTGCTGAGGCTGTCCGGGCTGTGCTCAACCCCACACCGATCAAGCGTGGGCGGTCCTGTGTCCTCTTGTGACCCTGGCACTCAGCTTGGAGGCTGCCCCTGCCCCCCCCACCAGTTGTGCCTTGGCGCCTTGTCTGCCCCCAGCTGTGCCTTGTGCCTTAAAGACTAATTCTGGCACCCCTTGCCAGGGGGCTCCCTGAATGCCTGTTTTCCTTAAGGAGGCCCATGGGGAAAGGGGCTTTGGGTCCCAATCTGCTTGGGAATACCAGATATTCTTGAGAGCTCACCCAGGCCAAGGTTGGACCCTTCCCCAAGAAGCCAACCCAGTGCCCCCACCCCCCTCCCCCATTTTTCCCTACTGACCAGTTGATCCAGCTTTCTACACAGATGTTGCTGCCTATTGTGGTGCCTTCTCTCAGGTTAGGAGCTCTTAGCCATCCCTAACCTCTCCCTTGCTGCTCTTCGAATTGCTCCCCCCCTCAAGATGCTCTCCCTTCCCCAATGAAGGAACCACAAAATCCTGAGAAGATGAATGTGCCCTAACTTGTCTCCATGTGCCCAGGCCTTATGCATTGCTGACTGACTCAGCCCCCACCCCACCCCTCAGGCTCCTACCCCCATCAGCATCAATAAAACCTCCTGTCTCCAGTGGCCCCGGCTCCTCCCTGTGTGCAGAACATTGGGGGTTGGGCAGGGGACAGGCATGGGCTAGGGCTCCCCAGAGACTGGGAGCCTTTTGTTTCCTGTAAGAGGGGACAGAAGACAATAGGCTTCATTGTGGCCCCCCCACCACCCAATTTCTCTAACAAAGCTCTGGGCTCCCTTAGAGGGGCCAGTCTTGCTATGGGGCCCAGCCACAGATTCTATAGTAGACTGGGATGCAAAGGATAGGCTCAGAGAGAGGTAGAGAGCCATCACCCTGCAGGCAGGTGTTCTCAGTGGTCTTGCATCTGAGCTGTTTACATCCCCAAAGGGAAAGATCTTTACTGGCAGTTGGGGCTAGAACTCAAGCCTTTACCTCCACCCAAGACTCCCAGGTATCAGCTTCCAGGCCTGGACCCATTACAAGGATAGCTCAGTTACTTCTGCTCACCAAAATTGGGGCTTAGGTCAGCCACAGGAGACTCCAGGCCTTAGGAGGTAGTGGGGCACCATGTGGAATCATAACCTACCATGGATTTATTCCCTCCCTCCTTGGAGCTTGTCCTCACCTCAGTTCCATTAGAGATAAGCCCAAAGACAAGCAAGCCTAGCCCAGACTGTTGGCAAAAAAATTTATTTTCCTTTGAAATAAAATGTACAATCTAAAGAGCTCAGAGCCTGGGATAGGAGGGAGGTTGGGGAAGGGGCACCAGTTGGGGTTGGAATCTGCCTCTGGCCCTTCCACCCCACACTTTTGCCAAGGAGGATGAGTCTGTAAGCCAGAGATTTCAGAAGGGAAGAGAAATATATGCTGTGCCAGTGCTTTTTCTGGAGCAGTCAGCCTTCGGGTACAGATCACCACCTCCACAAGGTGATATCAGAAGCACGGACTGGCAGAGCCCTTGGAAATCATGCAGCCTGCCCACCCCCATCATCAGAGATGAAGTCAGGACTAGACCATCTGGGCAGGGTATGCAGAGAAGATTATTAGAGACATGAGCCAAGTGAATGACCACAGGAAGACAATGGCTGTGGTTTTCAGGTGGCAGCCACTGCTCAGTGGTCCCTGACCTCAATGAGAGGTGGCTATGTTAAGGCCAAGAACCAGATGGTGGTTATGAATCTCAGGGCTTTTTTTAGCACCAGATGGAGCTCTCCTGCCAACTCAGCTTCTTGGGGCTTCTCAGTAAGGGTGATGCTGCTTGAAGGTCCTGTGCCTTCACATGGTGTGGGGAAAAGGAGATGCCGTAGAGCTGGGTAAAGCCATGTCCTGTGCCCTTCCTCCTTCTTCCCTCCCCCACTTCAGTAGGGCCCAGAGAGGACACAGAAGGTAGGGAAGGCCAGAGTGGTTATCTCGTTTCTAGTTTCTGAGCAGTGGGCCTCCTCTGCAGGAGAGAAGGGTTTAGAACCGCTTTTCCTCAGGCAGGGAGGTAATGAGAAGCTCCTTGTTCCCGAAGTCCCACCAGGCTGTCATGTGGAATGCCATGTTGGTTAGGACAACAGTGTATTCCAGGATGGCAAAGATGGTGTACACTGTTTTGAGGATACAAGGAAGGGCATGGTGAGCCTCCTGTCCCCACCTCCCCCCTGACCTGGGGCCTCTTGATAAGTCACCACCACTACAGCACTACACAGGGAGCACACCACCGTATTGCATACTATAGGAAACACAATTGTCCTGTGACCGTCTATGGGTCCTAGTCTGGTCTCACCTCCAGCCTCACAATACATGTTGTGCCGAAAGTAGACAGCCAGCGCCGTGAAGAAGGAGACGAAGTTGATGACGAAGAGCCGCTGTTTCCAGTTGTAGGACTTCTGATCCTATAAGATAGGCTGTCTGATGACTCTGCAGCTTGTTGGATATGTGTCAGTGGCCTCCCCTGTTAACCCCAACTCCTAAGGACCGGTCTCCCCAACCTTGGTCATGGAAGGGGGCACAGGCAGGGGCAGCAGGAATGATGGGCATGTTGACATCCCTGCATTTGGGGTATAATGGGGCCAAGGAGCAGTGGTGTCCCTGCCCCTCCCACTTTGGGAAGATGGACTATGAAAGTTACTCGGAGTCAACCAACCAATCCAACACCTCCAGATACTGGGAAGAAAAAGGGTGTATGTGTGTGTGTGAGTGTGTGTGTGTGTGGGGGGGGGGCAATTGTAATTATTACAGACCACAGACCCTGACATGTCTTCCTAACCCATGCCCCTCATTCTACCTCCATTTGGAGCCTCAATCTCCTCTCTTCTCCAGTCTCCCATACTACCCAATTCTGACCAGTTACCCTCCCCTTATCCTCAGCCAAGATTCCAATTAGAACTCCAGTTCCCATCTCACCATTAACCGCATGCAGAGGACAGGTCTCCTTGATTGTCCTCTGTGCGCCTGGAGCCCCAGGACTACCCTAGGTGTAGACTGTACCTCCTGACTTACTGTGTGCTTCTTGGTCAGCCGCCAGATAATACAGGTGAGGAGCATGTGACTGAGGGATGCTGCGATGAACACAATGAAAGCGTTTTCGTGGATAGCTGGAGGGAGAGAGGAGGGTTGGGAGCGCTCATTGCAGGAAGCACCCAAACCCTACATCCGAAGGTCGGAGTAAGGGAGGGGCAGGGGCATCCCCTCCCAGAACCCTTCCTTCCCCACTCTCCTTCCCTCCTCAGGTCACCCACTGAAGTCCTCGGAAGAGGAGACATAGGTGAGCACTAGCAGCGCGAGGTTCTCGATGATGTTGAGGATGAAGTTGAGCCGGCAAAGCAGTTGGTAGCTAGGACACGGGGAGTTGCAGCTGAGGTAGTGGTTCCAGTAGGCGAAGGCCACCATGAAGCGGGGTGCCGAGTGCAGGCCGATGCAGAAGCGCCACACGTAGCGCTGGGGCACCTCCCCACCAATGGCAGAGCTCACCGAAGGCAGGTAATTGGGCACCTAGAGAGTTGTGACCCATGTGGGCACTGGCCCTTGCCACACCCACCCACCTGGAGATCCTTCTCTCCATCTAATCAACCTGGCCCTCAGAAGGCTGTGCTCCAGAAAGGCCTCCTTCAGGTACCCACAGAGCTCTCCTTGGAGACCTCCCTTTTCAGGTCCCAGCTCCCCAAAGTGCTTGTGCAGGGGCATATGTGACCTCCATCTCCCTATACATGGAACCTACACATGACTGGGAAAGCTGTAGACAGGTTCAGAGACACTGAGCCAGTAGCGAAAGGCCCTGAGAGGTTCCATGAACCCGGGACCCCAGATTCAGTCCCATGACAGGGATGGGTCAGAGACCATCTGAGCTTCCTTGGGACAGTGCTGGATTCACTGCCCAACTGAACTGTTCCCCTGACTGTTTTCTGGGCAGGTGTGCCTAAGTGGTAGAGATACTGTGAGATACTGGGGGAGCTGCCCAGAAGGGAACCCCAACCCTGATCATGTTTAAGAGCATGATGCTCCTAACCTGTGGTAGTTACCCTGATCTTGTACATCTCTCCCATCCATCTTTCTCAAAAATGGGTTTCCTCATTCCTTAAGGAATTAGAGCATAATTTTTTCAAGTTGAGGAAGGAGGAGGAGATAATACACAACTGCAAGGATTTCTGTGTTGAAATGGGAGGGTGACAGAGTGGGAGATGAGTAACAGTAGCTTCTATGGGGACAAGAAAGCCAGGAGGCTCTCTTGGACTCGAGGGCCTGGAGTTGCTTCTGAAACTTCAATATGGATATAACTCACTGGGGACTGTGTGAGAATGCAGAAGGTCTGGAATCTAAAAATCTGCATTTCTAAAAGATTCCAGGACTCTGGAACCTATCAGTCTGTTGCCCACACTTTTCATGGACTTTTTTTAGACTTTCAATAAGGGCCAGAGCAGTGCCAGAGCCCAGAGAGGGAATGACCCTGCTGCGATTATGGTGAGACCAGTCTTCAGAGATGGAGTTTCGCAAGATCCCTTCCTTTTTCCCAATGGAGACATTGACTGGGTCTCCAAAGCCGCTAGTCAGGCACGCATGATGGAGGCAGCTCACAGGGCAGGGATGGGTCTAGAGAAGCACCAGCCAGGGGCTTCATAGCCTTCGCAGAAAAGGAGACGGATTCCCATCAGCACTGTCAGAGGAAACTAAGTGCAAAGCTCTCAGAGAGAGGGTGCTGCTCTCAAGGCCAGGGCTAGAGATACCATAGCTTGAGACCAGGCTCAGATATTCACTCTGGTTATTCAGTGAAGGGGCAGCATGGAGGCTTCAGAGACATACAAACCTGGGTCTGCAGCCCAGCTCTGCCTTCATTAGTAGGATAACATTGAGCAAGCCACTTCACCTCTCTGAGCTTCAATTTCCTCATTGACAAAATAGGGATACTACTACCTACCTTACAGGGTGATTGTGAATATTAAATATAATGTATGCAAAGCATCTACAGTATCTAATACAAGGAATGGCTTTCAGAAGACAAACTTCTCTGAAAAGCCTGCAAATAGGTGGTGAGCTACTATGTAACTATTAATCATGAGATGGCCTACATATGAGGGAGAGGTGGGAGTCCTTCACCAGACACTTCTGAGATCTCCAAGCCTCCTTACTTGACTTTTCTGCCTCTCTGAGTAGGTCCTCTGAGTAGGGTGAGTGGGAGTGTTGCCTTCACTTCCTAGAATATTCATTCTGAAAACTCCTGCCACAATCTCAGCTATTTAAGAGGGACAGGACCAGCCTCTAAAGCTTGAATGGAAGAGCCCAGTGCATTTAAGGGCTCACATCCCCGGCCAATGCTGGGAAACAGGTCAAGAGTAGAGATGGCAGAGCTGGGGAGACACCTGAGGAGGAAGAGAGAATTAGGGCCCTGTGGCTGCCAGTCCTGTCCTTACAAACTCTACCCAGACTAGGGATGAGGACAGAGTTCTAAGAGCAGGAATTGCCTCTCTCATCTCTCTCTCTCTCTTTCTCTCTCTCTCTCAGACACACACACACACACACACACACACACACACACACACACACACACACAATCAAGTACAGATACTCATATACACCACACACACAAGATACCCACTCACCAACTATGCCAGCAACAAGCAACATCAGAAGCTATCAGAAACCAGGTACACAGTTCACCTCAAACCTCACCATGAGCCCAGAGCTAAGGGTACTGAGAGATGGGAACATAACCCCTTCCCCCAAGAATAGAAACCCTTTGGTCTGGAGGAAATAGCTTAGTGGATCTGTGGCAGAGCAACAGGGCAGAAATGCACATGATTATAAAGGGAGGGTGCCCAAAATATTCCCTGTCTTAGCATCTCACTTTTTATCATTAGAGATTCATATTTCTGGCCTCAGATAAAAGTTTCCTGAAATTATGAATCACTTTCCTATTTACCTTACTGCACCATGCCGCTTGCCAACTGGTCAAAAACTCCCACTCCTGTCATTTCCACTTTCTATTCTCTAGACTCCATCCCTCCTGTTTATCCTTACAGTCCCCATCTTAGCTCTCATCTCCCAGTAGCATGAGCTATTGTACTAGCCTCCTCACTGGTCTCCCTACTCTTGTCGCCTGCCATCCTTTCAGGGGCAGATTGGTCTTCTCAACCACAAAAATGATCATGTCCCTTTCCTGTTTTTTTTTTTTCTTTTTTTCTTTCCCCCCTTCCTCTTTCCTGTGTAAAATCTTTCCAAAGCTTCCCATTGCCTTCTGGATAAAATCAAGTTATCAGCCCCATCCCTCCACCCCCAAAGTTGTCAGCCTGGCATTCACAAAGATTCTTCTTCACCCCACAGCAACAATGCCCCCTCAAGGAAGGAAGTCTTCCCCAGTGTCCAAGCTAGGTTATGTGCTTCCTCTGGGCCCTGCTATCCCTGTCTTCCCTTTTATCACAAAAGGAGTCCTATCTCACCGTGTAGTGACTGGGTCTAGGACTATTTCCTGTATGAATGAAATGCTAAGGGCAAGTCCATGTTCAATTCAATGCCCCTGACACAGAACCTCTACTCCTAGGTCCTCAACAAAGGCCTGGTGGACTGCTCCTGGAGGCAGGAAGTCCACCTAGGTTTCTAGCTGGCAGAGCTCTGAGTGGATACAGGGAGGCCAGACATAGAATCCAAGCTAGAATATCCCATAGCAAGGCTTGGGGTCCTCTTAGGTCAGGCCCCCAGTCTTAGCTATAGCTGTTACTTCTAGCTCCTGGCCTCATCTTACTTCTTCAGTCCTGGATTCCCTTTCAGTCTGGTCTTTCTTCACTCTCCTTCTCCCTCTCATGATCTCTCTTACCTATTCCCACCCTCTTCCCTTCACCCTTTCCCTCTTGCTCCCTTGCACTCCCTATAATCCTCTTCTACTCTTGGAGGACTGTGACTCTTACTTTCTGAGTCTCTCCCTCAAACCCCCATAACTCTGACTTGCCCCCACCAGCCTTTTATCTCTTTCCCCTCTCTCTAACCCTCCACCTTCTCACCTACTCTCTGATTTTTCCCTTATCTCCATCTCCCAACCTGGCCCTGGCCCAGTGCTGGGGAGCATGGCACTCACCCCACAGTCAGTGGCCACCGTGTACTCAAAGTGGAACATCAGGGACCAGATGATGCAGAAGAAGAAACCGAACGCAGGGAAAGTGATGAGCCACCCTAGCATGGCTGTGAAGCGAAGCCGGAAGATGGTCCCATCAGGGTCCAAGGGCTGGGAGGCCGCAGAGAACATCTTGTAGGAACTGGTGCCTAGGCAGGGCAAGGGATACAACATAGGGCCTGGTGGGATAGCAAGGCCTGGGAAAGTGGGGCCTTTTCCAGAGCTACTCGGGGTATAGAAAAGAGCCAAAAGAGAAGAAGAACATAAGGAAAAAAGAAAAATAGTGCAGAAGAGAAGGAGGTGCAGAGGGAGATGAGGTAAGAGCAGCAGAGATAGACAGTGTCAGGTTTTAGGAATCCCCATGGCACACTGATCCTATACAGCCACTCTTGAAGGGTCTGGAAAATAGAGGTTCCTAGTGGACAGGAAAGCTCTGATGGCCCACCTCATCCTCACTACCTTCATTCCCATCAGAAGGGTCAAAGGTGGAAGGGCTCCCACAGAATGGGAGACTGAGACCCAGCACTATGCCAGGATCAATCATTAGGACTAAGGCCTTTTGCCACCTGACAGCTTAAGGCTCCAATCAAGGCTTTCTACAGGTCAAGGATCCTAGACAAAGAACCCTATCTCACACTGGCCCAAGCCCTCCCACTGACCCTGTCTGACCACATTCCAGCTCTTTATCCAAGTTCAACTAGGAACAGTGGGCGTGCCCCAGACCTACTTCAATGGGACCACAGGCTACCAGCCATCCCACCCCCAGGCTCGGAATGATCCAAGCCTCAGGCCAGTAGTATACCCTGATCCCAAGGTACCAGGGTCCCTCTGAGGCCCAGACTTCTATTTCCTTTCTCTCTAAGAAGACCATGTCACCCACTTTAAGGTTTACAGGAATCTGAGGATCATGGAAACCTTGTTGGACCACACCCAGGACAGACAGACCTAGACCCAGGAAACTGGGCTGCTTCTGCTCCCTTCTCCCTCTAGGCAAAGAACTCCCTTTCCACCCCCTACTGCCCCAACCACCATGACCTCTCAAGTTAGGCTCCCTTCAGGGAAGGGGCGAGGGAGGGGAGATTAGACAAAGATGATTTTGTATTAAAATGCCTAAAACCAAATCTCCCCTTGGGACTCATACCTCCCTCCATTAGGGAACCCCAGTCCATTAGTCTAGCTCACCATCAGGAATTGGGACAGGGGAAGGGCTGGGGGAGGGAGGGGTGCACTGAGCAACACTCACACTGGGTGCTGAAGGGTCCGGAGCTTGGGTTGAGGACTTTAGCCAGACTGAGACTGTTTTAAGACTAAAGGGTCCCACCCCCAGCTCCTCAGGGCCGGCCTTCCCACCCACAGAGTGCCCGGATCTCCACGCCTGCTCAGGCAGAGAGCCTTCCTAGGACCAATAAGGCCACGTCATAAATTTTGGAACACTCTGAAAAGGTAAGAAGTGATAGTGGCTAAGGTCAGCCCACAACAGCTTCCTTGTCAGGGATTGGGGGTGGGGAGTTTGTCTAGTGATACAGGTAGGTTTCTGGAAAGGGAAAAGTAGAAAACAGAATAGGATTTCACCATTTTTTGTTGGAATAGGAATGAGTATGTTGTGGGCCCCATTAGAGAGCTAATCTTAGGATAATAGATTCATGATCCAGAAGAGATCTAGACAGGCCTGAATATGAGCTATCAGTGTCTAGCCTGGACAGATGCAGAAACAGCTATTGGCAGCTCAGGCTGCATTAAGAGAGGCCTAACAGCCTATAATAGGAAAGGAACAGTCCTGTTTTCGCCTGTACTGCCCAGTCCATATGAAGTCCTATGCCCAGATTAGGGCTTAGCATGGAGAGAACAGTGACCAATAATGCCTGAAGGAACTAGAGTTATGCTACCTAAGAGTAGACTCACGGACTCCCATCTCTGCAGGGCTGGCTGGAAACCAGGAGGAAAGAGTAGCTCTAAGTAGCTCCTGAAGCAGAGATTCCCCAAGAAGAGAGTGTATGCTCACTGTAAGAGTGAGCTTGCTAATTGTTAGCTACTAAGCCTCGTTAGAATAGGCTGCCTGGGGAGGAAGAAAACTCCGCATCATTGGGGATGTGCAAGCAGAAGTAAAGTCATCTAATTATAGATATGTTAAACTAAGGTTACTTCTTTCATTCCTAGGGTTGGCCATTCCTTGGAAATTCAGGGTGAAAAATTCAGAGCCTATACAAAAATCCCCAGGGAGATCCAACATGGTAATCCCAGGGAGTAGGAACATAATACCCCCAGGGTTGCTAGGCCTAGTTCTGCCCAGTGGGACCAGAACTACCCCTCCTACAGCTACCTATAACTTATCTACATAACCATTATGCCAAGAATGGGGCATAGATAGGCCAGATATGCCGAGGTTATTGTTCCCATTAGCCCTTGGAGCCAGCCATGAAGGGCAGAACAAACAGCCTACATTTAACTCCATATGCTGTACAAATATTATGATTTTCTGTACCGGACTATGACTGCATTATACCACGCCTTCCTTTTCCCAGAGCACTGGGCTGGGGGTCTTATTCACTTATTCAACAAATACTGATTCAGATGTAGTGCTCACCTTCAAGGAGCGTGCATTCTGGTGGGGAAGATACACAAATATAAGGTGATACAACTGTGTGAGGGAGTGGTTAAATTTGCCCCAAGGAAGCTGAAGAAGGCTTTTTGGAGGAGGATACACCTCAGCAGGATGTTGCAGAATGAAGAGGAGTTGGCCAGGGTAATAGAAACATTTGATGTATTATCTAAGGTGAGAAGTAGATCTTGGAACTAGGACCCCCTTAGATCACCTGGTCACTCTCTTTCATCTAGTTCTGTTTTTTTCTGATAGCTCCCAGCCTGGTTTTTATCCGACTGGCTACCCATTGCTCAAGACCCATGATTATCCATTGACAAATCAAGAGGGAAAACTCTAGGTCCTATGAACAAAAGAAGTGCCCCACCTCTATCCCCAGCCAGACTCCACTGCTAGTCACAGCCCTTTTTCTGGAGCAAATGCTCTTTATAGGACTGGGAGTCTTCAGAGCTCTTGCTGACAGGGCTAATGCAAAATGTCCAGGCCCTACCTCTTTTCTACTTAGAGCACATAGGTAAATTCCTCCCCTGTTCTGTCTTCCACCCTGACAATTTCCTTCTCCTCCTCTTCCTTCTGCTCCTCACCCTTAACATTTCATAAATCATCTTCTTATTCTTCCTCTACCCGGAGCTCTATACTAGTAGACATGGGGAAACTGAGGCTCAGTATTGTTGTCTCAGGTAATATACAGAGTCAGTGGATAAACTAGGAGTATGACAAAAGTAAACACAGGTCTCACCCCCTTTACTCCAATATCCAATAGAGAAAGAATTATCACATCTTTCTTCCTGGCCCAGCATCCCATATTGCTGTCCAGAGGGTACATGGCCATCTAGGAAAACTCAGAGGGCCTGGGACCTACCGTATTTTCTGGCGTATAAGACGACTTTTTAACTCAGGAAAATCTCAAAAGTCGGGGGTCTTATACGCCGGAAAATATGGTATTTGGGTTTTAAGCAATCTGATATACATTGTCAGAGATTTTTCTAACCTACCGTATTTTCTGGCATATAAGACCCCCGACTTTTGAGAAGATTTTGCTGGGTTAAAAAGTCGTCTTATATGCCGGAAAGTACGGTACCTCATAACACAGACTCATAATCAGATCCCCATCCAGACAGGCACAAATACAGTCTCTCTCACACACATACTCAACTCAAAGCCATTATAGTCACGTCCCTTACAGTTACACACACATACACACAATTACATTCCCATAGAAACAAGCACAAGCCCACAGTGCCACATTAAGAAGCTCCAAATGCCCTCTAGCCTAGTCCTGTTCTCTCTCCACCCCCCAGAAACTCTGGGTCTCCTGAATTTGCCCCTCTATGAAGGATTGGGTTCTGCTACAGCTGCCCAACTTCAGCCCCCAGCCCCCAGAAACCTCCATGAAAGGTAGAGGGAGACTAATCCTTGTGACCTCAATTTGCAGGCAACCCCCCAGCATCCCAGTATGTTTAATGGATCCCACTGCTAATCCTGTTACAAAAGAACCAGGATCCAAAATAAATCCAATATGAGGTATCAGTGCCCCCAATCCCTACCCCACAGTGTGTAGCCGTAGTCTCCTTGAAGTGGAAGAGCAGGGACCAGAGGATGCAGAAGAGGAAGGCGACAAGTGGACAGCAGACTGTGACCAGGGCCACCATGGTGAAGCGGAGCCGGACCAGGGTCCCATCCCGGTCCAGTGACAGTGGAACCTGGTACATCTTGTCAGACCTGGGGATGGAGTGGTGTGCTGTCAGGGCCCAAGGAAGCAAGGTGAAGTCAGCTCTAGTGCTCAGTCCTCAAAAAAGGAAGCCAGTTAGCCTCTAAGCTTGGACAGCTCCTGTCCTGGATGAGGAAGACTGACTGACTTGGAAACCCAGAATTTTTACCCTCAATTTCAGAGGACAGTGAACCAGACCTGTGCCGCCTTGAAACTTGAATAGATTGGGATCTCCTCTTCCCTAAGCCTAGGACTATAGGAACTGGTTTAACTAGTCTCTTATTGCAGGAACCAACCCTAAAGCCTTCTAGCAGGCAGAAAGGTCCATCTCTCTCCCCCAAGTCCTTGAGCTTTCATGCTTCAGGGCCTCCCATCAGCTCTCACTGCTTTACCCACTGGCCCAGGGTCCCTCTGCAACCTTAGTCCCTTCCCAAGCTCTGTGTGCCTGCACCACAATCCACAGCAGCAAGGACTCCATGGAAACCAACAGAACCTCTGACTCCCTACTTGTCCCCACCTGCTGCCTCACATGCTCTGAGTGTGAAAGGCTTTGCAGAGTCAGGCCTGGTGCTGACATGGGCTTGCTGTTTGCTGAAGAAAGCTGCCTATTCAGCTTCTGGGGGCTTGCCAGTGCCCAGGGGCCTGTCCACCCCCTCTGGATAGAAGGTAAGGGCTCCTGAGGATTGTGACTTCCTGCTCAGATGAGGTTATCTAAGGTCAGAAATTATAATAGCCGAATATACAGCAGCAATCCTAGCCCAGAACCCCCTGTATAGAGAAGAAGAAGCTGAGACAAAGAGAAGGAGCAGGAACCTGCTCAGGGCCACAGAGTCACAAACTGCAACTCTGGTCTTCATTGACCCCCTACCTCTTAGGCCAGAGATCTTGGCAGAAAGGTCAAGTTAGAAGGGGAGGGAGAAAGAGTGCCTGTCTATAAAAGGAAGAAAGGTAAAAACCAAATCCTATATGGATGAGTCATCCCTGTTCCCATTGTAAAGACAGAGAAACCAAGACACAGAGAGAAGGCCCTTCCTCAAAGCAATATGCTGACCAGAGGAAAAGCCATCCTCACCACTTAGACTTCTTGTTGCCAAACTAGGGCTGGTTCCAGATACATAAATAACTTACTCTTCTGGACTCAAGCCTCACCAGATGAAGTCCCAACTCTTCTGGGCTCCACCCACAGGACTCTCCCTTCTAGTCCCACCCTCCGGAAGAACCTGACTGCCATAGGCGCCTCCTGGCCTTCCGGAACCAGCCAGGAAAATACACTTCCACACTGTCATCTATCTTCTCCGCCCATCTCTCTGCTAGGCCCTGTCAGGCAGCCTATCCCAACTTCTCAAACTCCTTTCTTCCTTTAGGGGCTAGGAGTCTCTCAGGGGAGTAGGAAGTGGCTCTGGTGAGCCTCCCCAATCAAACACATTCCTTGGATCATCCAAATAGACTGAGTCCCTCAAGGCCCTGGAAAGGGAACACCTTCCCCACCCAGACCAAATCCAGATTCTGTGCATGAATCCAGATTCTTCCTGAAGCCATTTGCTACAGATCCCTCTGGAACCACGGGGTCCCAAACTGAACACTGGATCCTCAAGGAATAAAAAGTTATGAAAGTTACTGCTCAAAGCAGGGGGTGATAAGGATGTTGTAAGAACAGGCTGTTCCACTTCTTCAAGATATGCATGGCCTCCTTTTTTAGCTGTGTGACCTTGGGCACGTCACCTAACCATTCTGGGCCTATTTCTACAATTGTTCAACATGGGGATCATGTTGTTTTAGATAAGACCATTCCAACTTGGACATTCAACTCCTCCAGAACAGTGAGCTCACTACCTGAAGGTCAGCTGTTCAGCCCCAGTTAGCTCTAACTTCCTCGTAGGTAATTACTTCGTTGAAAACAGCTTTCTTAGGAGTACCCCTACCGCATCTCAAGGGTCTCTAAAGATCTTCTCAGCTTCCAGTCCTAATCCACAGTTACTAGATGCCTTCTGAATCTAGGCACTACATATAATTTCTTTTACTCCTCACTATAATTCTATGAGGTGGGCACTATGGCCGGTATTTATTTCCATTTTACACAATAGTAAAGGCTCAGGGAGGCTAAAAGCATTTGCTCAAGAGCACATGCTAATAACTGTCAGCTGAGATTTGAAACTAACATATTGGATTCCAAGTCCTCGCCCCCTCCAACACCTGCTTTTTGTGTGTGTCTTTTTGTTGTTGTTGTTAATCCTCACCTGAGGATATTTTTTCCATTGATTCTTAGAAAGAAAGAAAAAAAAACATCAATATGAGAGGTTGCCTCCTGCATGGGGGCCAGGGATAGAACCTGCAACTGAGGTAGTGCCCTTGACCTTGACCAGCCCACGGGAATCTAACCCAGACCTTTCAGTCCGCGGGCCCATGCTCTAACCACTGAGCCACCGGCTGGGTGGCAACACAAGCATTTCCAGGCACCTATGGAGGAATGCGGAACAGGAGTCCATGTGGTGTTAAGAAGGGAGAGCTCAGCCTCTGCACACCCAGCCCCAGATAGGGGAAAGGGGTCAGCTCAGCAAGGCAGGACAGCAGCAGTTCCTGGGTAGGGACCAGGACTCTGAGTTAGGGACGGGGCCCTGCGGAGGCTGAACCACGTGGCCCAGTTCCCCCAACTGGGACTGCCCAGCGGTCCAGCACACCCATCCCCATACTCACCAAGGCTGCGGCTGCGAGGAGCCCGCACTAGCGCAGGCCAGGAGCGGAGGGGTCTGGGGACCCGGAGGGTAGCCCAGACCCGGCCGGGAGGCAGGGGGGAGTAGGGGGGAGGAGCGGCGGGGAGGGGAGTGGGACGGTGGGGGCGGGGCCGGCGCGCTTGGGGCGGAACTTGGGAAGGAAACTGCGCCCAGATCCTCTGCTGGCTCCTCCCCGCTTCTGCAGACCCAGGCCCTGGGCTCTTCTCCTTAATCTGGTGTCCCCTCAAGCCATGCCTCTCTAGCCCTCCTCTGTTCCACTAATTCCGGATGCGTGGGGACAGCCGGAAGAGCCCTGTACAACGGGTTTGACCCATTGGGTAAGCCGCCTAGTTACCTTACCTCTCCACTGCGTTCCATCACCTGTTGAAAGAACAGAAGATTAATTCAGCAAAGCCCCGAATTCTCTCATTTCTTGACCCCAGTCTCTCCTTCTCCCCATTCTAGCCGAATTATCCAGCCTCACCCCTCTAAAACATTAAATCAGTTTTGTCCCAACCTTGGTCCCAAACTTTGTTACCCAGAGCCGATTTGGGGAATTTCAGCAAAGAGAAGGGCACCTGACAGGTAATGAAATCCAGTGAGGCCCACCCCAGAAACTCTGGGCCAAAGCTATTCCCGCCTTTGATCAGGAGAGGGCGCCCTGCCCTGTCAGACAGAGCCTAGAGGATCTCCAGCCCCAGCCCTGGTTTCTCCCCCGATGAAAGAAAGGGTAGATCACCAGAAACCGGCCCCCAGCGTTCCCTCCCCACGCTGACTGACCCATAAAGAAACTTGAGGGAGACTCTTGGCTCCCTTTGCAAAGATCATCCTACCCCAATAGGGAAAGGGATGAAGGGACCAGTAATCCTTCCTGCAAGTGCAATGCCCGTTTTGTCAGAGCACCGACAGGGGTTGGAGGGCCTCTAAGCTAGACACTACCATCACATTTCCCCCCACTTATTAATTTTTTAAAATTTCTTTATTGATTATGGTATTACATATGTGTCCTTATTCCCCCATTCCCCCCATAATTTTTAAAAATTGATTTTAGAGAGAGAGACACATCAAGTTTTGTTGTTCCACCTATTTATACATTCATTGATTGCTTCTTCTTGTATGTGCCCTGACTGGTTTTAACCCACAACCTTGATGTATCTGGATGACACCCTAACCAACTGAGCAATGGGCCAGGCCCACATTTCCCCCCATTTAATCCCCACAGTAATAATTAGCACAGTTTGAGTCCCCTGTGTCCCAGGCACTTTTCTGCTTTTTATGTTATCATATTTAATCCTCATTAAAAACTCTATGAGATAGATACTATTAATATACCCATTTTATCAATGGAAAACAGAAGGTAAAGTTACCTACTCACACAGCTAGTAAATGGCAGAACCAGGATTTTAGACTGGCACATGAGATCCTTTAATCACTATATCCTACAAGGTAGCAAGATCACTCTGCATCACTTCTCGGCCTTTTGGCTAAGATCAAGTATAGTATCTGTTCTTAACAATTTACTATCTGATACGTCCTCTACTCAAGGACAATATATTACATGGATTTTTGGAGCAGGGAGATGGAATAGGAGCTTGCTCCATCACTTTGCCCATTGGCCCAGTATTGCAGTAAAAAAAAAAAAAAAAAAAAAAAGCCCTAACCAGTTTGGCTCAGTGGATAGAGCATCCGCCTGCCAACCGAAGGGTCCCAGGTTCAATTCCGGTCAAGGGCATGTACCTTGGTTTCGGGCACATCCCCAGAAGGGGGTGTGCAGGAGGAGGCTGATTGATGTTTCTCTCTCATCGATGTTTCTAACTCTCTATCCCTCTCCCTTCCTCTCTGTAAAAAATCAATAAAATATATTTTAAAAAACATATATATATTTTATTGATTTTTTACAGAGAGGAAGGGAGAGGGATAGAGAGTTAGAAACATACATCAGCCGCCTCCTGCACACCTCCTACTGGGGATGTGCCCGCAACCAAGGTACATGCCCTTGACTGGAATCGAACCCGGGACCTTTCAGTCTGCAGGCCGACATTCTATCCACTGAGCCCCCGGTTAGGGAAAAATATATTTTTTTAAAATCACCACTTTGCAAATGGGGAAACAGAGACCCCAATTTTTATTAACTTGCCAGAGCTTATTTCATGCATTCACTCTTGTTCATTCACTCAGTGTAGGCCTGCTCTGTGGCAAGCCCTGGGTTGGCCAATGGTGGGGAACCCAGAGATATCTCGGCCCCACTCCTCGAAGAAAGGTGTCTTATTCTCAAAACTACTTTTCTTGACTTTGAATTCTTCCCACCTTCTCCTTTAAGGTCCCTCGGCAAACGAACAATTAATAAAACTTTACTAAAAGACCACTTCCATTTAGTTTCAAAAACTGGATTTAGGTTTTCTACCTTTGGGCTTCGGGTCATCCTCTTTGTTTAGCTCCAACCTACAGATGCCTGCTTCTGGCCCTTGTTCCCTGTCTTGAGCTCTTTCCTGGTCCCACATCTTTATTCTCCCTGTTCATCTGGCTTGGAATGCTTCTTTTCCTCCATCTCAGCAAACTCTACTCTTCCTGTAAAGGTAGTGATTAGCATGACACTTCGGTAATTTAGAAATTCATGTGGTAATTTCTAGAAGACCGATAAAATAATAGAAAAAGAGAATTTTATTTCTAAATTGGCACAGGAGGAAAAACAAAATAATCTGGAAGAATGCAGGAAAGGAGATTTAAATGGCCAACAAACACATAAAAAGATAGTCATCATCATTAGTTATTAGGGAAATGTACATGAAAAGAACAATGAGATGATACTTCACACCCCCAAGGATCGCTATAATTTTTTTTTAAAGGAAAATAACAAGTGTTGAAAGTGATGTGGAGAAATTGGAACCCTCATATAATGCTGGTGGGAATGTAAAATGGTATAGTCACTTTGTAAAACAGTTTGACATTTCCTCAAAAAGTTAAACATAGTTACCATATGACCCTACAATCTACTCCCAGGTATAAATGTATAAATACAAAAGAATTGAAAACATATGTCCATAATGACTTGTACATGAATGTTCATAACAGTATCATTCTTAGTAGCTACAAAATGGAAACAACTCAAATGTCATTCAACTCATGAATGTATAAACAAAATATATCTATAAAATGGAATATTATTTGACCCTGAAAAGAAATGAAGTACTAATCCATGCTACAACACAAATTAACCTTAAAAACATTATGCTAAATAAAAGAAGTCAGACACAAAGGCCATATTATATGGCTCCATTTATATGAAATGTCCATAACAGGCAAATTCATTGAAACAAAGTAGATTAGTAGTTGCCAGGGGCTGGGGGAGGGAGAGATGGAGAATGACTGCTGCCCTAGCCCATCTGGCTCAGTGGATAGAGCACTGGCCTGTGGACCAAAGGATCCAAGGTTGGATTCCGGTCAAGGACACGTACCTTGGTTCAGGCTCCTCCCTGGCCCAGGCCCTGGTTGGGGAGCGTGCAAAAGGCAACCAATCGATGTGTTTTTCTCACATCGATATTTCTCTCTGTCTAAAAATCAATGGAAAAATATCCTCTGGTGAGAATTAAAAAGAAAGAGAGAGAATGACTGCTAACTGATCTGATTTTTAGAGAGAGAGGAAGGGGGAGAGAAATATTGATTTGTTGTTCCACTTATTTATGCATTCATTGGTTGATTCTTGTATGGGCCCTGACCAGGGACAGAACCTGAAACTTTGGCATATTGGGATAATGCTCTAACCAGCTGAGCTACCCAGCCAGAGTATGGGTTTCTATTTGGGGTTATGAAAATGTTCTGAAATTAGATAGTGGTGATGGTTGCACAACCATACGAATATACCAAAAACCTCTGGATTGTAGTACACTTTAAATGGGTAAATTTGAATCATATGTGAATTATGTAATTTCTCATGTGAATTATATCTCAATTTTTAAACAGATCTGGCAAAGAGCTTGGCCTCAATAAATGGCAGTTATTACTACAAAAAAATAAAAAAAATTCTAGTAAAGGAGAGACAGAAACAGAACAGGAAGGATAAGTAGAAAGTATAAAATATTAGATAAAATTACTGAATATACCAATAAATTAACTGCAAAGAACATTATGCTCTAGTTAAAAACCTAATTATATGCTATTTATGAGTATCACCCTTCACTATCAGGAGGAAGGAAATAAACATTTACTTAGTGCTTCTAAGAGCCAAACATGTGGCCAGTCCAGTCCTTTGCAAATTCCATTGTTTTAATTTGGGCACAGCCCATTTCAAATCAATTTGGCATTGATGCCCCAGGAAGAGATGGTGGTGGAGAGGTAATCCTAATAGGCTTTCTGAGCAATCCCTGCTATTTTGTTTGGGGCTCTCAGTCATGAGATCTAGTTTCTAGAACATGTACAACCTTCCCTTTGTAATGTCAGGCTTCTGCTCCAAGCTAGGAACACCAGTGTTAAAGAAAAAGAAAAAAGCCATAGGCCCAAAATGGCATCACTCAGCCTAAAGCCCATACCAAACCTAGATTTAATACCTGATCTACTTGCACTTTCAACCTCTCCCAGAAACATAATCTTAACCAGTATAAAACTTTCTGGCCAAGCACCAGTAAGTGTAATCTGTCACATAGGCCCCCTTTGTCCTCCATAGAAAGAAGCAGTTACATAATAAAAAACCTTCCTCTTCTCCTCCCCCAAAGAAAAGATGTCTTTTGCTAACAGCTTCCTTTACTCGCCCTTCTTCCTATAAAATCCTTCCATTTTGTACAACCCTTCAGAGTGCCCTTCCAGTTGCTAGAGGGATGCTGCCCAATTCATGAATCGCTTTATGAAGTCAACCCGATTTTTAGATTTACGCAGTTGAATTTTGTTTTTAACAACCAAGATGAAGAAAATGCAGCTCTGCCCTCCAAAAGCCCAGGCACATAGACAGCGATGTAATAGGATACAATGTGACAGAGGCCTGCCCAAACATTAACCCAACTTTCTGACAGAGATCAGCAAATGTATCCCAGAGAAGGCGGGAACATTTGAACCAGGACTTTAGGAATAACTGGGGGTTCCTAAAGGACAAGTGGAAAAGAAGTCCTATTCTGAGCCAGTCCCTAGGGCATCTCTGAGCTCATGTCTATTCTAGGGATTCAGAGAGGGAAAGAAAGGTTGTGCTGGGGCTGGCATGGGTCAGGAGACAAGGAGGCCAGGTTTTGAGGCCTCGCAGCAGCTGCAGGCAAGCTACACGGACAGTCAGACCTCCCAGGAGGGTCCTCTAGCTCCGCACGTGGTTTGGCCAGGAAGCGAAGGGAGGTACCGAGGGGAAGCCTTCCCTTCACCGCCCAGGAACTGGGGCAAGGTGAGGGTAGAATAGTTACCATGCCATCCAGTAGCCTTCCCTCTGATTGGCCGAGCTTCAGCAGCCGGGTCTCTCCGCTCCAAGGAAGGGGGCGGAGCCTCTGTATTACGTCACCATTCTTCTCCCACACCCCGTCCAGTGTAGCCACTCACCAGCCCACTTCGAGGGGCCCAGTGTGACATCACGACTCCCTTCCAGCCAACCGCGGCGGTGAGAGGCGGGACTCCAAGTCCCTCCCACCATCCCTTCCCTTTCCTCCCCCTAATTCCCTAAGTCCCTCCTCTTCCTCTCCCCGTCTCCTGAAGACCGCCGTCACGTTCAGTTTCAAAAGCCTCGTTGCCCAATGAGCGGTAGGGTGGGCCTAGAGTGGCGTGGTCGGCTGCCAATGCGCCGGCAGCGAGGGCGGAGCGCCCGGAGCGAACCGCTGACGGCGGGCGGCGTGTGACGCATTCGGGCCCTCTGCGCGCTGCCCCCGAAGCGGCGCTCTGTGTCGGAGCTGGTGGCGGCGGTGACGGTTTCGAGGCGGCCGCGCGCTGCTCCCTGAGCGGCGGGTGGCGAACGGGCCTAGGCTTTGACTCCTGGCACTTCCCCTCCCCCACCACGCCGAGGTAAGTCGGGGGCCGGGGTGGCGGCGGCTCGGGACTGCAGGCTCCTCCTCTCCTCCGAGCGGGCGGTGTGCGGGGCTTCCCAGGCCCTCTCCGCGCCCAAGTCTCGGGCCCCGCGCGCATCTGCCCTGAGGGAGGGGGCGGGCCCGCGAGCCTGCGGCCCCGAGACGGACTCTTCAGAAACTGGGAGAGAATGGCTGTCGGTGGAGTCTGGGCCCGGGAGCTCCCATCGCAGCCTACGGTGAGGGAGCGTCCATCTATCCGGTTGTACTTATTCATTTGCCCGGCGATGACTAGGTGGGCCGGGCCAATGAATAGGGTCTCGTTTCATTTGCGGTGGCAGCGCCTTCAAACCCTGAATAGGATCTCGCCGCACTTCCCTTGACTCTCCCGAGTGGGATGGGCTGTATTTGCCTTGGCCTCCTACTGGGAAATTTGCAGTTCCAGGGTTAAGGTGGGTGGATCAAGAGTTTGTTAGCTTTTTGAAACATCTGAGAATTAAGGTCAGGTTGGTGGAGTAAAAGATTATTTTCTGGTCTCCCACGTGTTTCATGTAAAAGCTAATTGGAAAGATGGGGTTTCTAGATTACTATATAGCCATAAGGACCTAAGTGATTAAGCCAATCTACCCTCGATCACGAGCAAGGTTTATAGCTGGAGAAGCCCAGGCCCAGAGAAGGGACAGGATTAGCCAGTGCCAGATCTGACTCAGTCTGGAAATGTGTCTACTAGTGGTACCCTAACCTAGACCAGGAGACCTAAACTTAAAAGTTGGTTAAAGAATGTCAGTAATGTCATGTACTGTAAAACAAATTTGGTAAGACCACAAGTTATTGGATGGTTTCCTGTTCCAAATCTAAAATTTTTATTCTCCTGGGGACTCAGAAGAAAGAGTCCACTAACCACAGCGGTGTTGGAATAGAAAGCAGAAAATATAGATGAGACTTAGAAACGTAGGCAGCAATCATTTTACCTTGGAACTCATGGCTTCTCTCTTGTGCAGAATCAAAGTTTTGTAGTAGAAGAAGGTGAGAAAATGAAACTCAGTTTTGAAAAATAAACTAAAGCATTCTCTGTGGCAGCCTTATAAATTAAGAAGCCCTTGTTAACCGGGTGACAGATGGTATGTTTACTTGGTGGAAGAAGTTAGGATGTTTAGAAAACAAAAACAGAAGTTGGACAGGATGGAGGGACTAGGAAATACATTGGTAGAATTATTTTTTGACTCTTCACTAAGATTTGATGTTCCCTGGCCGGTGATGCTCAGTTGGAGCGTCGTCCTGTACACCAAAAGGTGGTGGGTCCGATGGATCTGTCTCCTCTCTCCCCTGTCCTCCCTCCCTTCTTCTCTGTAAAAAACCATTTAAAATCTTTTGATAAAAAGTAAATAATCACTATATATCAGTAAGATCTTCACTCTTGTTTAGATGACAACAAAAAGAGTAGTATACTAGTTTAAGCTGAAGAGATCTGTAGCCTAAATACTAAGATATGAACGGGATATATTTTCTGTGGTATTTTCTCAGTACAAGCATCACCCTCTTCTGGGAAGTCTTACCTGGCATCCTCTCCAGTGCAAGCTTCCATTAACACTATTTGAGACTTCTATTTATAGCACAAATAATTTTGGATTTTAGCTGTTTGTCTTTTTATTAGTCTGTGGTAAATATTTTTGTCTTATCTTTGTATTCAGGTTGTTTGGCACATAGTAGGCGCTCAGTAAGTGTGTTTGCTTAAATCAGTGGTCGGCAAACTCATTAGTCAACAGCCAAATATCAACAATACGACGATTTAAATTTCTTTTGAGAGCCAAATTTTTTAAACTTAAACTATATAGGTAGGTACATTGTTATTAACTTAATTAGGGTACTTCTAAGCTGGCCTTTGCTAAAAACTCAAGGGGCCAAAGAGCCACATGTGGCTCGCGAGCCACAGTTTGCTGACCACTTGCTTAAATGAATAAACACATATGGAGGAATTAAACCTAAAAATCCTGTATAATAAAACCCTAATATGCAAATCGACCAAATGGTGGAACGACCTGTCGCTATGACCACCAGGAGGCAGACACTCAACACAGGAGCTGCCTCTAGTCCGCAGGCCCCAGGCCAGCCAAGGCAGGTGCCAGTGGTGGTGCCCACACACACCCCCCTCCCCCCCCATCGCCCCACCAGTTGCCCCACAGATTGGCCCTGATTGCCGGTCAAGCCTAGGAACCCTACCCATGTATGAATTTCGTGTAGCGGGCTTCTAGTAGTCTATAAAGAGGCTGGGTATTTGTGTGCTCCTGAAATAGGGGGCCCAGATAAGAGGACTCATAACATTCATGTTACATGGTACTTTGATACCTGATTTTACTTCTGTCCACTAGCTCTTAGATAGCTAAGGGCAAGTAGTGTGTTCAGGAAATCACATTCGCAGCCTAGAGGAAAAAAAATCGGTTATATCATTTTATTGCAATATTATTTTTATGGTGGCAGTTAACCTATGAAGTAAGGGGTTTATTTTCCAATAAATCCCATCTGTAATTATGGAATTTGTTGAAAGGTTAGAGGACTAAGAAATTCAGAGATTAAACAATAGATGTTAGAGGTAAGGTATGTTTCTTGAGAATTTGGTGCATGCTTTGTGTTTGGAATTGAACCGAAGTATAGTAAGTCCTCACTTAACATCATTGATAGGTTTTTGGTACTGTATTGAAACTATGAAACTACTTATAACACAACCAGTTTGAGATAGGTTAATTGATATAAACAAGAGTTAAATTCTTACGGCACCTCATTAACATTATAACAAAATGATGATGTTTGAAGAGTTGTATTTGGAGCAAGGTTTCTCGCCTTGACACTGTTGACATTTTGAACCAGATAATTCTTTATTTGGGGGAGCTGTCTTCTGTATTGCAGGATGTTTAGCAACATTCCTGGCCTCTATCCATAATACCCCCTCCCCAAGTTGTAACAATTCAGACTGTCTCCAGACATTGTCAGATGTCCCTGGGATGCAAAATTGCCTCAGATTGAGACCACTTCTCTAGAGAAAATATTTCCAATATGTATTTCAGTAAAATCATACCTTTATGTGTTGCCTGATATATGCTTGTAAAGTCAGCTAATAAATTGCATTTTGTAAAAATTGTCCTTGAAAAACCTTTAAATTAAATTGTTTTGAAATCTGGTATTGAGAAGCTGCAAAGAGTCCCAGACTCATTTTCTTTAGTTTCTCCTTTCATTTCTGTGGTAGTCTCCAATTCTCTGGGATAGGAAAAATCAAGGTCTTGTTTGAAAGGGGGTAGACCATTGGTTAAATAAAGCAATATGTATATTTTTGTGGAAGAAGGCACAGGAACCTGTAGTTGATATAATTAAATGTGATGCTTTGTGATTCCATTACTGATACACATTTTACTGATATACATAAATTTGCACTAATCAGAGGCTTTGTCCCATTATACTGACACTGAGAATTTTATAAATACTGGTAATTGCCGTATTGAAGAGTTTGTCCTTAATTCAGTGTGGTGTGGAACAATTGCAAATTTTCAGTAGAGGAATAAAAATTGGTTCTTAAAATATAGCTCTAACTAGAGGCCTAGTGCACAAAATTTGTACACTTGTGGGGCAGGGGTCCCTCAGCCCAGCCTGCGCCCTCTCGTAGTCCAGGACCCCTCAGGGGATGTCCGCCTGCCGGGGATCGGGCCTACACTGCAGTCAGACATCCCTCTCACAGTCTGGGGATTTCGTAGTCTGAGACTCCTCGCTCCTTCCCGCCCACCTGCAGCGGAGGCGGGAGAGGCTCCCGCCATCACCACTGCACTTGCCAATCACCGGGCTCTATCTGAGCGGTGCTCCCCCTGTGGGAGTGCACTGACCACCAAGGGGCAGCTCCTGCATTGGGTGTCTGCCCCCTGGTGGTCAGTGTGCATCATAGTGACCAGTTGTCCAGCTGTTCAGTCAATCTGCATATTAGGGTTTTATTATATAGGATTAGCTAAGTCTGATACTAAGTGAGTTTAAACTGGGGTAGATTGGAAGGTGTGGAACTGGATTTAGGCTATAGCAATAGTCTAGGAAGAGAGCAGGTCTCAAAGGTTTTGTTCGTTTGGTTTTTTGGGAGTGGTTCTCAAAGTTTGAGGTCTCTGGATTCCTTCAGGCTTTTAAAACTTATTGAAGACTCCAAACAGCTTTTATGTGGGTTACATCTACTAATATTTACTTTACCAGAAATTAAAACAAATTTTTAAACGATTTGTTGATTTTAAAAAGTAATAAGTTAATTTAACATAAGTAATTTTATGAAAAATGACAAATTTTAGTGACAAAGGTGGTGTTATCTTACATTTTTGCAAATATCATTAATGTCTGACTTAATAGAAGACCATTGGATTTGCAGATTGTCTTTTGCATTAATGGTTATGTTGTTTTGGTTGAAGTATGTGAGCAAAATTCAGCCTCATACAGATACTGGAAAAGGGTGTTGTGTTTTTGTTTTTTTACAGTTTGGATGACTTTACTAATTGAAGGGAGGAGTTTTTAAATAGCCTTTTCAAGTAATTGTAGATGTTCTTTGACACTACACTCAAACCTTTTTAAAAGTTTGTTGCAATATGAAATCTGAAACCATATCATTGAGCTTTTGTGCTCTGTTACATTAAAATTCATTTGTTATTGCACTCTAAATGAATATTATCCATGCGAGATTGTATGAAATTATATATTGATCATTCACTGGGTTATGTATCTCTTCCACATGTTGACGAAGTTAATTGTACAGTTAATATTTTCACTTTTCAGATAAGTCTTTAGAACTTGGGAAGCTGAGGAGTTCTTGGTGGTGGATACAAGTTTTCAAAATTCTAATTTTGTTCCCAATCTGAATAACCATGGTTTGTTACTCACTCTTTGAAATAAAAATGGTGTTCCATGAGAAAATCAATGAGTTTAGTTTCGTCTTAAAAATAATCATACGAGCCCAACCACTGGTGGCTGAGAGGTTGAGCGTCGACCTATGAGCAAGGAGTTCATGGTACATGCCCAGGTTGCATGCTCCATTCCCAGTGTTGGGTGTGCAGGAGGCAGCCGATCTGTGATTTCATCATTGATGTTTCTCTCTCTCCCTCTCACTTTCTCTCTGAAATCTATCTATATAAAAGCCTAAGCGACTGGTAGCTATAACACGCACTGACCACCAGGAGGCAGACGCACAGGCATGGAAACATGGAACAGACTGCTGAATCTCAGAGGGAAGGAGAGAGAGGGGAGGGAGAGAAGAGATTAACCAGACATCGTATATGCATACCAGAGGCCTGGTACACAGATTCGTGCACCAGTGGGGTCCCTCGGCTCGGCCTAGCCTGGGGGGAATGGGCCAAAACCGGCAGTCCAACATCCCCCAAGGGGTCCTGGATTGCAAGAGGGTGCAGGCCAGGTCGAGGGACCCCACCATTGCACCAATCCGTGCACGGGGCTTCTAGTAAAAATATATTTAAAAGTAAAAGTAATCACGTGAGTGTTTTACCTTGAGACAACCCTTGTATTTCAGTATGGACAAGTTCTTTTGAGTACTTCCCATTTTATCCCCCAAAATAATCAGATTATTAAAAAAGGTGTGTACTGAAATGTTGAGAATTAATACCATCATTACTTAGTGCTTCATCAAGGACATTCAAGTTAAAGTGACTTTTTTTTTTTGTATTTGTTAAGTGGGTGGCAGTGAATAATTCAGTGACTGTTAGCACAGTTTGGGGCCTTTGTCTTGATTCATGCTCAGGTTACAGCGGTTTTATAAACCATTGCTTTTTGCTTTTTTTTTTTTAACCATTGCTTTTTGCACCCCAGTGCAGAAGTCAGCACAGTAAAATAAGGTAAATAATGTCTAATACTTACTATGAAAATTGTTTTGACTTCATGGACTCCTTGAAAGAGATCTCAAGGACTTCTAGTGACCTTTCGACCACACTTTGAGATCCTCTAATCCAGAACTAGTTCATACAGACCTAAGCTTCTTTGAAAGGGTTCTACTGTACCCTCCCCTCTTTATTTTGGCCAGGGCAGCTCCTGCTTTTGTCTGTTTCACGTATTGGGTTCCGTAGCTAAAAATGCTTGAAAATCATTGATCAAGGGGAAAAGAATCAAGGGCCTGGGGAAATGAAAAAAAGAATGGAGCGGCTGAATTAGGACTGTCTGTTCAGGAAAAGAACAGTTCATCCTCTGTGAATACATGTTATAGCCACTCATCACTGTAATTACACACTTTTTGAGTCTTGCTTTTATGTACTTTGACACACTTTGCTGTTATTTGCACACCTAACTTGTTCGAGTAACCTTCTTAAGAAATAGGCAAATGGGTTTGTACATAAAAAAAGATGAGTAGTTGGGAATGAGGCTAGAGATGTGAGATGAGAGGCAGAGTGACCTGGGTATGTTGTGTGTAGGGGCTTTTGGTTTTTGTTGTTTGCAGTAGTACTTTATAGTTGTGTTAGGTGGTTAGTAGATGACACTGAAGTATTGGGAACTGAATCGTATTATATAGAGAGTTCTAGTTAGGCATTGATAAATCAAAGTTTAGAGTGGGGGGAAATTATTACACTTTACTAATTAGAAATATTGTAAAATGTTGATTGAAACACAACAGAAACCTGCTTTTCAGTGAAATATGATATTTATCTTTTTCTGATTGGGTTATTTTGCTTAGCATGATGCTTTTAAAGTTTATTTTGTTGGATGTGAGTATTGCTACTCCAGCTTTTTTTTTTTCTATTCCATGTGCATGGAAAATATTTTTCCATTCCTTCACTTTCATCCTGTATGTGTCTTTTGTTTTGAGGTGGATTTCTTTTAGACAGCATATAGTTGGGTCATGTTTTTGTATCCATTCAGCTACCCTACACCTTTTGATTGGAGCATTTAATCCTTTTACGTTTAGGGTTATTATTGAGAGGTACTTATTTATAGCCATTTTAATTCATAGGTTTCTCCATTTCTTCTTCTCAGCAATCCCTTACAGCAATCCCTTTAGCATTTCTTGTAATGCTGGCTTGGTGGTGATGAACTCCTTTAGCCTTTTTTTTTTTTGTCTGGGAAGCTCTTTATTTGACTGTCTATTTTGAATGATAGCCTTGCTGGATATCGTCATCTTGGTCTCAGATCCTTGCCTTCCATTAGCTTGAGTACTTCATGCCATTCTCTTCTGGTCTGTAGAGTTTCTGATGAGAAGTCAGGTGTCAGCCTTATGGGAACTCCTTTGTAGGTTACGTTTTCTTTTCTCTTGCTGCCTTTGTCTCTCTTTGTTTTTAATTTTTGGCATTTTAATTATGATGTGTCTGGGCATGGGTCTGCTTGGGTTCTTCTTGTTTGGGGTTCTCTGTGTCTCCTGCACTTGTGTGACTTTTTCCTTTACCAGTTTAGGGAAGTTTCCTACCATTATTTCTTCAAACACCTTCTCTGTTCCTTTCTCCCTTTCTGCCTCTTCTAGCACACCTGCTATTCTAATATTGTTTCGTTTCAGATTGTCCCACAGCTCCCTTAAGCTGTCCTCCTATTTTTTAATTGTTTTTTTCTTTTTGGTTCTTTAATTGAGTGATATTTTCAACTCTGTCTTCTAATTCACTGATTCAATTCTCAGCTTCCCTTAATCTGCTGTGTATTCCTTCCAATGTGTTCTTTATTTGTGTTATGTCATTCTTTATCTCAGACTGTTCTTTTTTTCATAGTTACTATATCTTTTTTCATACTGTTGAGCATTTTTACCATCATTACTCTGAACTCTGTTTCAGATAAATTTCTTATCTCTGCTTCATTTATCTCTTCTCCTGGTGAATTCTCTAGTTCTTTCATTTGGGGGTTGTTTCTTTGTTTCCTCATTTTGGCTGTCTGTTTGGGTTTGTGACTATGTATTAGGTAGATTCTCTACACTTCTCAATCTCCAGTGCAGGTCAGTGTTAAAGGCTGTTTCTGACTAATTGGATCAGGCAAAGACTCAAAGCCTCCAGAACCGGTCTTGGACTACAAACTAATAGGATTCCGACTTGAATTGCCCCAGGCAGTCTTCCTCAGGTGTGGCGAGAGTATTTCAGTAGGGTGGGGCAGTTGCTTCTGCCTGGAGGCTAATTGTTATTTTTTTAATATCTTAAGTTGCCTCAGGGCAGGGTGTTTTCCAATAGGTTGTGTCAACTGTCTTCCCCCCAGGCAAGGCAGATGACTGTGGAAAAGATGTCCTTCACTGTGGGAGGGAATGACTCAGCCCAGGAAACTTGGGGTGTCTGCCTTCTGAGCTCTATCCCCTGAGTTCCCAGTCCTGGATTCTGCTCTCACAGCTCCAGTCCACTTCACCTTCCCTCTGCCAGAGCACAGGGTGGGTGGCTCCACAGGGAATTTTTGTGCATTGGCCCTTTAAGAAGGTGCCTGAACTTTCAGCTGCCACTCCCTGGCAGACAGCACCCCATAGCTTTTCACAGCTAGATGTTATTGTGGGCACCCTCCTCAGTTTGGTGCTCTCTTCTGGGGAGCCCAGCTTTGGGATTAGATCCCAGAGTTCTCAGTGGTGCACCCCCCTTCCCGCCCCCCAGCTGAGATATCTCTCTGGGACTTCAGTTGCTGTCTGTGCATGCCTGGCCAGCCCTTTTTGCACCTCCGCCCCTCCTACCAGTCTGTATGCCATCTCTACCTTCAGTCCTTGGGTATCAGGGTTCTCTGCTGTGAGTTTTCCATTGATTATTCAGGAAACCTTTCTGTATTTCAGTTCTAATTCCAGCTTGTTCCTGGGAGCATGTTCATGCTCCGTGTTCTTTTTTCATACTGTTCTAAGTTCTGTGAAAACCTTAGTTATTGTTTTGAACTCTATCTGGTAGTTTGTTTGCCTCCATTTCATTTATTTATTTTTCTGGAGATTTCCCTGTTCTTTCATTTGGGACCTGTTTCTTTGCCTTCCTCATCTTGGCTGCTTCCCTATGTTTGTTTCTATGTATTAATGTAGAGCTGCTACATTTTCCTTATGCAGGGACTGACCCCATGGAGTATGACTTGCTTTAGTGGGGCTTTGGTGCCCACCAAGTCTGGCCCTTGAGTGTGTCATTCATGGAGGTGTTTGGGCTGTAAACTGGTGTCGTCTGAAGCTATTCACAAGGTGAACTGGCTCTGGGGCCTCCTGGCAAGTGCAAGGTCACCCACTCCTGCACCTTGCCTAGGGCCACCTGGCCTGAGCTACAGAGCCATTAACAGATGGCTGCTACTTTTGCTGGTATTAGAGGTACCTGGGAGAGGCCAAGCTATGAACTGAGGAAGGTGGCTGCCGCTCATGTCAGGCCTGGAGCCACTTAGCAAGAGGCACAGGGCATGGGGACGCCAGATGTTGCTTGTTTGAGAGATATTAGGAAAGTCTGAAGCATGAGCCAAGACTGGACATTTGTGTGCAAAAGCCATTGGCAACTGCTTGGGTGAGTCTGAAAGGTGGGTGGGGCAGGGTCTCGGGGAATCACGAGGATGGGACAAACAGTGTTACCCAGATTGATGGAGACTCAGATATGGTGCCCACTTGCAGGCTCTATGGAGGGAAGGAACAGTGGCCTCTGCTAGCACTTCTGTCTGGGAGAAAGCTGCCCCTCCAGTTCTCATCCTGATGCCAGACAATTCAGTTCCTCCCCATATGTCCTTGGTGCCTTTCAAGCTGCCACCCTAGCACTGGAGCTCAGTGCAAGGGAGTTTGAATAAGTCTGAGTGCAGGCCCTGTAAGAGGAATGCCTGGGACTACGGGAGTGAGTCCTTTGTCTCACACAGCCACAATCTCCACTGGTTTTTACAGCCAGAAGTTATGGGACTTCTCTTCCTGGCATTGGGTTCTGATATGGGTCTGGGACTCCCTCGCTCCTTAGGGAGGGTGGTCCTTAGGGAGGGTCGCTGAAACGGAGCTATCCCTCCCGATTTCTTTTTAAATCCTCACCCGAGGATATTTTTCCCATTGGTTTTTATTTATTTTATTTTTTTAATTTCTTTATTGATTAAGGTGTCACATATTTGTCCTCATCCCCCCATTCCCATCCCACACCCCTCCCCACGGATGCCCCAACCCCCTGTTGAACTTAACCATTGGTTAGGCTCATATGCATGCACACAAGTCCTTTGGTTGATCTCTCCCCCCTTCCCCCACCCTCCCTTATCCTCCCTCTGAGGCCCGATAGTCCGATCAATGCCTCCTTGTTTCCGGCTCTGTTCTCGTTCATCAGTCTATGTTGTTCATCATTTCCCCTAGATGAGCGAGATCATGTGTCACTAGAGATATACTTATACGAACTGAATGTGAGACTAGCAATAATAGTTATGCTGACAGGCAAATGAATCCATCTGTAGTGAGTTTCTTTCTGGACCAACAGTTCTTTTGAGACCCAATTTCAATGTCCACCAGTTCCTTATGTGTACATGTCGGCACTGACCCCTCAGCTCTGGATGGTGGACAAGTGGTGGTAATGCAGGTCCGACTCCCTCTGGTTTGGTCTCGGCCGGACCCAGGGGCACGGTTTCACCCAGACCCAGGGGCACGTGGCCTCACCCGGACCCAGGGGCGCGTGGCCTCACCCAGACCCAGGACCCAGCCTCACCCGGATCCAGGGGCACACGGCTTCACCCGGACCCAGGGGCGCGTGGCCTCTCCCAGACCCAGGAGCGCATGGCCTTACCCGGACCTAGGTGCGCGCGGCCTCACCCGGACCCGGGACCCAGCCTCACCCAGACCCAGGGGCACGTGGCCTCACCCGGGCCCGGGACCCAGCCTCACCCGGATCCAGGGGCATACGGCCTCACCCGGACCCGGGATCCAGCTTCACCCAGACCCAGGGGCGCGTGGCCTCACCCGGGCCTGGGACCCCATTGATTTTTAGAGAGAGTGAAAGGGAGAAAGAGAAAGAAACATATACGTGAGACACATCCGTTTGTTGCTTCCTGCACAATCCCTGATTGGGGCCAGGAATGGAACCTGCAACCAAGATATGAGGCAGTTTTTAAAATCTTGGTTTGCTTCCATGGTAATTTTTTTTTAAATCCTCACCTGGGGATATTTTTCCATTGATTTTAAGAGAGAGTGGAAGGGAGCGGGAGACACACACACAGAGAGAAATATTGATGTGAGAGAGACATATTGATCGGTTACTTCTAGCACCCTCCCGCCCCCCCCCCCCCACCCCCGAGTGAACTGGCAGGGGTTGGGGGATCAAACCTGGAGCCCTTCAGTCCACAGGCCGACCCTCTTATCCACTGAGCCAAATTGGCTAAGGTGGTAATAATTAAAACACACACACACACACACACACACACACACACACACACACACACACTTAGAATCTCAATATGGTCAGGGTTGAGACTAAGCCAAGCTCATCCTTGCCAGAACCAAAAAGATAGGCTGATTTTGAGTGAGATGCTTTTCTTTCAGCAGTCTACTGGTAAATAGGATTTGGTCTCTGCATTGTCTCTTGTTCTTGTGTCTGGAATAGATAAATTGCCTTAATACTACATATGTTCTTTCTTGTTGCTTAGTATATTCCTTCCTAGGATTGAGGGAATCCATGGGAAGTCAGAAATAGGTTAAACTTTAACTTTGGGAAGCTTGCTAAACACCTGATTCTGTTTTCTCATCTGTAAAATGCAGGTGGTAAATAAAGCATAATATCCTTTCAGGTTTGTTGAGACAATATACAAGAGCTTATAAACTGTGAGGTGTTTCACAGAATATGTTATTACTACTTAAAATCTCTTTTGAAATATATGTGTGAATCTAGTTTTCTATATTAGATAAGATTATTAAAAATCCAAAAAACCTTTTTTTATCCTCACCGAGGATATTTTTTCCATCAATTTCCAGAGAGAGTGAAAGCAAAGGAGGGAAGGAAAAAAACATTGATGTGAGAGAAACACATGGATTGGTTGCCTCCCACACACACCCAACTGGGGCTGGGGAACAAACCTGCATCCCAAATATGTGGCCTTGACCAGCCAGGACTGATTCAATTATTTCTAGAATGGGGGGGCGGGGGTGTGCGTATTTTGAAAAGCTTGCCAGTGATTCTGATGTAGCAGCCCTAGCCATCTTAGACTACTGGTTTCAGTGAGCTTTGTTTAATCAAAGGAGTTATTAAATTCCTAGATGTTGGAAACTCAGTGTGGAAATATTTTTCTAGGAGAGTTTAGGGAACAGAATGTTAATTTCTATAAAAGCATTAGATATTTAAAGACAGCTTCATCTTTTCCAATGTTGCACAAAGTGTTTCAGGTGTTTAAGTACTAATGGGACACTGGAACAAAGAAAAGATATTTAATTTTATTATATGAACAAGGCATGATTTTACTAGAAGAAAAAACCTGAATTATGTGTACATCATAGGAAAATCATAGTACCTGTCAGAAAATACAAATAAGCCCTTGCCGGTATGGCTCAATGGTTCTATTCCTGGTTAAGGGTATGTACCTGAATTGCAGGTTCAATTCCCAACCCCAGTAGGGGCGGGTGCTGAAAGCAACCAATCGATGTGTCTCTATCTCTCTCCCTCTTTCCTCCTCCCTCTCTCCCTTTTATATACAAAAAAAAGAGGGGGAAAATTTTTGTAATGCAAACTATGGAAAATAAACCTTGACAAACATTTTGCTTCTCAGGTGGTTAGGATAGCAGAATATCACTGTAATTTTTTATGGGAATTGTGCATAACCTTCTAGATGAGCATGTCAAAATCTGGCACCATGGACCTGAAATCGTCATTAAAAGGGTAGGCTTAGGTTTATAGAAGGTTAAAAAACATTGTTTTAAAGGGATGGTTTTGGTGGGATCTGAACTTTAACTTCACTTTGTGTTATTCGGCCCAATTTTTCAAGGTCTAATTTATCATACAAAGTTATAGGATATTGAATGAGAGTGGTGAGCATTATGCTACAATTTGTGAACAGGTCTAAGGGAATTTATATGGCCTGATGTATTTTCTGAAATAATTATATTGTATTCTGTGGTGATAATTATAAATGATAATTTTTTTCTTCTTTCCAGCATTCTGAAGCAGACTCATTTTGAAGATGTTTAATAAGTCATTTGGAACACCCTTTGGGGGTGGTACAGGTGGCTTTGGCACAACTTCAACATTTGGGCAGAGTAAGTAAAAAAAAAAAGGCGGGGGGAGGGGATCTTAAGCTATTCTTATTAAGAACACATCCACTTTGATGGCTTTAGAGAAGAATTTTATTTATACTTTGGTTTTTATAACAATCTTTTAGAAGAAATCAGGATAAGATCTTGTGAAAATTTTCTAAGAATATAGAAATAAATTCTGAATTTTTATGGCTTTCTGATCATCAATAGGTACTTAAAATATTTTTATATTAGCCCTTTCATTACTTAAAATTTTTTTTCTTTTTTTAATATATTTTGATTGATTTCAGAGAGGAAGGGAGAGGGAGAGAGCTAGAAACATTAATGATGAGAGAGAATCGTTGATAGGCTGTCTCCTGCACACCCCCAACTGGGGATTGAGCCCACAACCCAGGCACGTGGCCTTGAGAGGAATTGAACCCAGGACCCTTCAGTCCACGGGTGTTTGCTCTATCCACTGAGCCAAACCGGCCAGGGCTTTATTGGTCCTTTTAGCAGAAAGTTAGTTTGTTTCTAATTTTCAGACCAGGAAATAACTTGTTAAATATTGAAGCCTAATGCAATTATTGAATAACTGCTCTGAGATTTACTATATGAAAAAGATGTGATATTCAGAAACAGAACTGTTAAAATGTCGAAGCCCCTAATTCCCACCAGCCTTCCTGAGCTCACTCCCCTCCCCACCCTTGTACCTGACATTAGCTTCCTATAGCAATTCACTCGTTTAAAAACGTTTTGTTAAAATAATTTCTTGTGTATTGTGGGGTTTTTTTGTTTTTGTTTTTTTTTGTTTTTAATATTTTTATTGATTTCAGAGAGAAAGGGAGAGGGAGAGATAGAAACATCCATGATGAGAGAGAATTATTGATCGGCTGCTTCCTGCACACCCCACACTAGGGATCAAGCCTGCAACTTGGGCATGTGCCCTTGACCAGGAATTGAACTGTGACCTCCTGGCTCATAGGTCAACGTTCAACCACTGAGCCATGCCAGCTGGGCTGTTGGTTTGTTTGTTTTTTTGAGGCAATATTGGTTAATAACATAAGTTTCAGGTATGATCTCTGTACACATAGCATGCTCACTACCAAAAGTCTAGTTTCTGTTCCCATACATTTGACCTCCTTAACTTTAGTCTTCCCCTCACACCCCCACCCCCTCTGCTAATCACCAATCTGTTGTCTGTATCTGAGTGGTTTTGTTTTATCTTGTTTATTCATTTGTTGTTTTTGTTTTATATTACACATGAATGAAACCATACAATTTTTGTCCCTTTTTTTTGGTCTAATTTCACTTAGTTTAATACCCTAAAGCTCCATTCATAATTTCTCAAATGGCAATATTTCATTTTTTTAAATGTATATCTCACATCTTTATCCATTCATCCATCCATTGACACTTAGGTTATTTCCATACCTCGGCTATTGTAAATAATACTGCAATGAACATAGGAGTGCATATATCTTTTCAAATTAGTGTTTTCATACTCTTCAAATAACTTAACAGAGGAAGAATTGCTGGTTCATATAGTAGTTCTATTCTTAATTTTTTGAGGATTTTTTTAAAATATATATTTTATTATTATTATTTTTATTATT
Organism: Eptesicus fuscus; assembly: GCF_027574615.1. Classification (NCBI taxonomy): domain Eukaryota; kingdom Metazoa; phylum Chordata; class Mammalia; order Chiroptera; family Vespertilionidae; genus Eptesicus; species Eptesicus fuscus. The sequence goes on along the minus strand of NC_072485.1, from coordinate 42,282,085 downwards.
TTTATTTTATTTTATTGATTTTTTACAGAGAAGAAGGGAGAGGGATAGAGAGGTAGAAACATCGATGAGAGAGAATCATTGACCAGCTGCCTCCTGCACACCCCCTACCAGGGATGTGCCCACAGCCAATGTACATGCCCTTGACCGGAATCGAACCTGGGACCCTTCAGTCTGCAGACCGATGCTCTATCCATTGAGCCAAACCGGTTTCGGCTTTTTTGAGGATTTTTAAAAAGCATAACTACACACCTCAATCATGCTTAATAAAAATGATAGAGAACATTTCCTTGGTTTTTAAATTAAGAATGTTCCTAAGAGTCACCTTTTTCCCCTCAAAGTACATATTTCCCATTATAGAATTATGAATTAGGATCTTGGGGGTTGGAATCTGAACATAATGTATTTTGAAAACACTTCCCAGGTCATTCTGATGTTCTCTAGAAAATTAAGGACCGTTCATCCCATTGACTCAGAAGTAAATGATGTGTGAAGAGAATTTTAACACTTTCATTTTGATGATTTTACTTTTGTATGTAACTATGTAACTCAGTCACTAGTTACCTTGGCACTTCCTCTCCCCCCCCCCCCCCCCGCTTTTTTTTAACCTACCTATTGAAGTCACACCTTTTCACCTTGTTTTCTTACTTTACCTGGGGACAATGGGAAAAAAATGTCTGTGGCTTAATTTTAGCGTTATAATTAGTCTGATGGAATTTTTAAAAAATTAAACAATTAAAAAATTGTTTAGACGGGGGACAGGAAGAGATTAACTAAAGAACATTTAACAAGTTAACTGCCATAAGCGTCTATAGATGCAAGCGGCAGACCTTTTTTAATTAAATTCAAAATATCGTGGCAGTTACTGGATATGCTATATGCATACCCATAGACATACAATAGTGTGGGGAAGGCTGGGGGTGGGGGAGGGCTAGATGGAGGGGGGAAAATGGGAGGACATCTCTAATACTTTCAATAATAAATTTAAAAAATTATTAGATCAATGGTGCTATCCAAATGTAGAATATTAAGAAATATCAATATTAGTTTTTATATTGTCACCTGATTTAGATCTTATTTTAACCCTGGATTTGATTTTTTTCAGATACTGGCTTTGGCACTACTAGTGGAGGGGCATTTGGAACATCTGCATTTGGTTCTAGTAACAATACTGGAGGCCTATTTGGAAATTCACAGACCAAACCAGGTAGGGGTTTTATTTGGAATAGAGTTGACTTATTTATAGCTAATATAGGACTTCACAAAGTGCCTCTAATATGTCTGTATAACTGTTTTTTACCCCCTTCCATCTCCCAGGAGGATTATTTGGTTCCAGTTCATTTAGCCAGCCAGCTACCTCCACAAGCACCGGTTTTGGGTTTGGCACATCAACAGGAACATCAAATAGCTTGTTTGGAGCTGCAAGCACAGGGACTAGTCTTTTCTCATCCCAAAACAATGCCTTTGCACAAAATAAGCCAACTGGCTTTGGGAGTAAGTAGAACATCATTGGACATCTACATTTAACAATCAGATTTCCCATTGAATGTGTTTTTTCTTCTCCTTTTCCCTGTGCTCAACTTCTTCTTTTTCCCCCACAAGATGACAGAAACAGAGGGAGAAGAAAACTTCAAAATGTATTGAAAGTTTAATAGATTAGAAAGGGAGGGAGGGGGGATGTACATCTCTTCAAGAATGGAAATCGGAGAAGCATTAGTATTTAAGGGATATTCGAAGGTAGAGGCACCTGATAATAATAGAATGACCAGAGATGGGATGAAAAGCCAGGTTAGAGTGGTGTCGTAAGTGTTCAGACAGGAGAATTATGAGGAGGAATGTGTGTAGTCAACAGTATTGTGTGGCATGGGCACCTTTTTCTTGTCTCCGTTTCACATTTGATCTGGAGAGAGACTAGAGCAGCAGTGACAAAAACTGGCCATGACATGTTTATTCCTTACTTTCTTGCCCATGGCAGATATTTTTAATTGATGGCTTCTTTCTGTTGTAATCTAAATGTGATCTGGGGATGTTTCTCCACACAGCACTTTAGTTGAATAAACGTGGCCTGTGAGTTGATGCTGTTCCCAGCACAGGCAAATGGCAGAATGACTAAGTTACCAAACTACCAGTATTTTTTTTTACAAAGGGAAAGCTTTTGTGGGGATGTTGAAATATTTAACTATGACAATGTAAAATGCAATCTAACATACTAATTCAAAAGAGATGTACCTATTCACTTTATGGATTAGTATATGTTTTTAGAAAATAAATAATTTGCCCTTGAGAAAGCACTTTCTTTTTAACATGGTAATTAGGATATCGCTTAATGTTAAATAGTATTGGCAGATAACTTCCCATTACTTGCTGACATTTCTGGCTCTATATAGATAACTTCTTTAGAAGTAGTATTTCTCATATTTTGAAAAATACCCGTTAGAGAACAGTTAAATTCACTTAGTTTTTATTTTTCTCCACTTAATTTTAAAAATGATCCTTTTGGAAAAGTAAGGTAATGAGAGGATCTATTTTCTATAAAATGATCAGCATGCCTAGTAATTTTTCTATAATAAGAGGATTATGCTAATTATCTGTTACGCCCTTCTTTTAACTTGTATTTAAATTTTACCCAAGTAGGGCTTCTTGGAAACTTAGTTGAATATAGGATTCAGATTTTGTGTCACTTCAGAGTTGTGAGCTTAGAATTGTGTGTGTGTGTGTGTGTGTGTGTGTGTGTGTGTGTGTGTGTGTATGAAATACCTGCTAGTGAAAAAGAAATTTGAAAGAGAAAATTTGAGGTTGTGAAAGTACTGCTGTTCTAGTGCCACAGTTCAATTTCAAGATACCTTACAGGTTCTTACATTCTTTACTGTCACCATCTAATTTTTCTATCCATTATAGATTTTGGAACAAGTACTAGCAGTGGGGGACTTTTTGGAACTACAAATACCACCTCCAATCCTTTTGGAAGCACATCTGGCTCCCTTTTTGGGCCCAGTAGTTTTACAGCTGCTCCCACTGGGACTACTATTAAATTTAATGTAAGTATTTTCTTTCAACTTTTGTGGAACTTCTCTCCCATTTGTATATTTGCAGAATGAATCATAAAGTTTTTTCTCTTTCGAATTATGCAAAGCTTACTCTCATTCTTCCCAAAAGATGTGCTAAGAACAAAATCTGTAACTAGTTGTATAGTAGAAAGGAAAGGTCTTAAAATACAAATCTAGATTATAATGCATATTTGAATTATATTTACCCCAGTCAAATTTGTATTCACAAGGTTGATTATAACAGGTAACATAAGGTTGAATTTGTACTAGTACTTACTGTGTTCATAATTTGGCCTTTGAATGGTCAAACATTCTTTATAGAGATAAGGAATATGGGGCAAACTGTAGGAAAATAAGACCTCTTCAAGGAGATACATAGAATCACTCATCAATATTGTGTGCTAGTTAAAAATAAAGCTTTTGTTGGTAAAATGGCAAAATGGGCAATAGAGTTTTGTTTTCTTTGGCTTTTTTGAGAGGAGTTAGGTAGAAGATTAGAAGGGAAGCTATTGTTTATAAAAATATATGGAATACCACTTGATGTGATTGGTTGGAAGATACTTAGGATAGGCTTGAGGCAGTTAGCCTAATGGCAATCTGGCAAAAATAGGGCTTGTCAAAAGTTCAGAAAGAAATTTCTCAGGCAATGTGGTAAATTGATAACAGTACTGAATTTAGAATTCTTAATTTAAAATAAAAGTAAATACAAATGATAGAAATACTATGTGTTGTCTCAGAAAGTACAATAATTGAGAAAACTGATACAAGTAAGAATCTTTAGTTACTTGTGTCTTTTTCCTCAGATGATTATAGGGGCCAGGGGGAATCAGGCTTCCATATTTGTTAAATGCAATAATAGTTATAAAGCAAACATTTCAGAGCAGAGAAAGAGGTCCATCTCAGAAATAGAGGTTTAAATGTGTATATTGGATAAAGTGGATAAAGTTTTCCTATATAATATTAAATACCTTTTAGTAGATAATTAGATGGTTTGGTTATGGCAGTGGTCGGCAAACTCATTAGTCAACAGAGCCAAATATCAACAGTACGATTGAAATTTCTTTTGAGAGTCAAATTTTTTAAAACTTAAACTATATAGGTAGGTACATTGTTATTAACTTAATTAGGGTACTCCTAAGCTGGCCTTTGCTAAAAACTCAAGGGGCCAAAGAGCTGCATGTGGCTCGTGAGCCACAGTATGCCGACCACTGGGTTATGGGATTAATTTCTGGGTTTGTGATAACTATTATTGAGATTGATGTATGGAGAGAACAGACATGCAGTGTATTTAGTCAAGCATCCTTGGAACCGTCTCATTAGTAAAAGACCTAATGGACTTAGTTATAGGGTTCAGTGGTTGCAGAATTGTGTCTGTGAGAATAGGGATATCAAGCCTGGTTTTATACATCTGCTTTAGACTTTCAAATTTGCTTTTATCTTCTGTTGCAGCCTCTAACTGGTACGGATACAATGGTTAAAGCTGGAGTTAGTACTAACATCAGTACCAAGCACCAGTGTATCACTGCTATGAAAGAATATGAAAGCAAGTCACTAGAGGTCAGTAAAATGCAATACAGAATATCAACCTAACCTTTTGATTCTATTGGAGAGCTGCTTTTGAAAATGTTTTTTATTATTTTTAGGATCAAGCGATTCACATTAGGTTTATGTAAAAAACTAACAATTTTTTAAATTAACGTACTATTTATAGATGTGTATTGTTTTAGGCAGGAATAATATTCAGATTGTATGTACGGGCATAATTCTATTAATAGTGTATTCTGATCGGATGTTGCCCACACTATACTGGACAGTGTGTGTCTGGAGTACATGTGTGTGTTTTTATTTATTTGTTTTTGTTAATCCTCACCTGAAGGTATTTTTTCCACTGGTTCTTAGAGTGGAAAGGGAGGGAGGGAGGGAGGGAGGGAGGGAGACAGGGGGTCGGGTGGCGGGGAGACACACATCAGTTGGTTGCTTCTTGCCAAGACCAGGGTCAGGGATCAAACCCTCGACCTTCGGTGTGTGGGCTGTCGCTCTAACCACTTAGCAATACCAGCCAGGCCATGTGTGTGTTTTTAATAAACTTATGCAAAGTTGTAAGTTTACAACATAGTAAGCTTTCACCGAGTAAACTACACTCATGTAACCAGGATCTAAAGACACAGCATTACGAGCACCCTTGAGGGCCCCCTTTGTGCCCAACCCCCCAGTCACAATCTTCTCCTTCTAAAGGTAAACGCTAACCTGAATACCCATATTTTGCCTATTTTTGCATTTAAAGATGAAATCTTACATTATGTGCTCTTAAGTTTCCTTTTACATTGAGATCGTCCATGTTGTTGCATGAAGTTAGTTTATTCTTGTTGCTGTGTAGTTCTTTGTACATTTTGATTATCCCTGATTGTAGCTGTTGCTTCTTCCTACATCCTAACTGCATTTACTTTTTTGGAGAGTGCAGAAACATCATGACTTGTGAGACAAAACTACTAAACTTTATTCCTTCTTTCCTTAAATTTTCCGAACTCTCCAGAATCCTTCATCTTTTAATCTGCTGATTTTTACATTTGGAGTGGGAGTAGACAAGATTATTATACTAAATAATGAAAAGCATTGTACTGAAAGAAAGTATTATTCTCAGATCTCTCATAAGCTGCCTGTTTTTCTTTTGTTTGTTTGTTTGTTTTTTTAATCCTCACTGGAGGATATGTTTTAATTGATTTTTAGAGAGAGAGAGAGACATCAATCGGTTGCCTCCGGGGATGAAACCTGCAACCTCTTGGTGCACTGGACGATGCTCCAACCGAGCCATCCAGCCATGGTGCTACCTGAATTTTTTTAAAATATATTTTATTGATTTTTTACCTAGAGGAAGAGAGAGGGATAGAGAGTTAGAAACATCGATGAGAGAGAAACATCAATCAGCTGCCTCTTGCACACCCCCTACTGGGATGTTCCCGAAACCAAGGCACACGCCCTTGACCGGAATCGAACCCGGGACCCTTGAGTCCACAGGCCAACGCTCTATGCACTGAGCCAAACCAGTTTCAGCGAGAAAGATAGATTTTTTAAACAAATGATTAGAAATATGATGAGTGCTATGAAGAAGTGCAGAGTGCTGTGGGAGTCTGTGCAGAGGGACCTAACACTGTTTGGAAAGCTCAGGATTTTCTGAGTAAATGTCAAAAGGTGGGACCGGTTTCAGCTGCTACCTGGATCTTTTAAAAATTTAAAAAAAATTTTTTTTTTAAATTTGTTGATTTCACACACACAGAGAGAGAGGAGAGACAGAAATATCAATGATGAGAGGGAATCATCGATCGGCTGCCTCCTGCATGCCCCCCACTGGGGATCGAGCCCACAACCTGACCCTGGCAGGAACCGAACCCGGGACCCTTTAGTCCGCAGGCCAGCACTCTATCCACTGAACCAAATCAGCCAGGGCTACCTGGGTCTTTTTAATAAATTGATCTCACTTCTGTCAGCTATTGTTGTGCAGCCCATTTGCAAAGGGGATGCACTGAATACAGTCTGACAGACGTTCTGGGGTCTTTTTATTAAATGGAAATGTAACACTGTTAAATATAATTGAGGTATGTGTACTATGCTGCCTCTTGGCAAACTTAATGATCGTAAGAGTTCATACATGCAGGTGAACAAATTATGAATAAAATTTCCTTAAAATGGGACAGGTGGAACAACAAAAAAAGGAGCGCCTTTTAGCAAAGAGGGCATGCTCATTAGTGGTTAGTATGCTGTTAACTCTGTAAAAAGTCCTGACCTTTTATTTTGGAGTTAATGCTGCCTGCATGTCTAGTTTTGAGTGCAGTAAAATAGAATCACCAATCACACTTATTTTCATCCTTTTCCAGTATTTTTTGTTTGTTTCTGTAGTAGCAGAGTACACCAACTCTTTTATATTGCCTTTTTGCTGGAAAATGTTGTATGTTGAATAAAATTTTCTATTAAAAAAGTTATTGTTTATAAAAGAAAATTAAGATTAAGATGGGTTGATTCTTTGGTCTAGTTTTATGGAAAAAATGGTATAGATTTTAATGTCCATTATACATTATTGAGAATGTTTTCTGTAATGATAATAAATTAATGTCATTTGTAGTTTTCTGTTTTCTAGTCATGGTTTTTGTGTGACCATGGAACTTAAATTCTAAATTCAGGTGTTAGTGTCCTAAAATAAATTTTTGACTGCATAGTAAGATTGGAAATATGTTTTCCCTCTAGGAACTTCGTTTAGAGGATTATCAGGCGAACCGGAAAGGCCCTCAGAACCAGGTGGGAGCAGGTACCACAACTGGCTTGTTTGGGCCTTCTCCAGCCACGTCTAGTGCAACAGGACTCTTCAGCTCCTCCACTACTAATTCAGGCTTTGCATATGGTCAGAACAAAACAGCCTTTGGAACTAGTAAGCAATTGACATCATATTGGGCTATATTGAGGAGGGACAGACAACTAAAAGTAAACCATAACTAAAAATAACGTCATAAGTGCTATGAAGAAAAATAATTCAGGGATGCTGAAGGAATGAGGAGGGCCTGGTGTTTTCGGGGAGGTGGGGAGGCATACAGTTTTAAATGAAGATGGTTAAAAAGGGCTTTACTGATGAAGTAACATTTTTTGTTGTTAGTCCTCACCCAGGTATATTTTTGCATTGATTTTATTTTTTAATAGATTATTTATTTCATAGAGAGGAAGGGAGAGGGAGAGAGAGTGTGAGAGAGAAAGAGAGAGAGAGAAGAGAGAGAGAGGGAGAGAGAGAGACAGTGAGAGAAAATCATTGATCAGCTGCCTTCTGCATGCCCCATACAGGGGATCGAACCCACAACCCAGGCATGTGCCCTGACAAGGAATTGAACCATGACCTGGTTCATAGGTCGAAGCTCAACTACTGAGCAAACTGGCCGGTTTATTGATTTTTAGAGAGAGTGGAAGGGAAAGGGAGAGACAGATAGAAAGAAACATATATGTGAAAGAGACACATCGATTGGTTGCCTCCCACATGCACCCTGACCAGGGTCCGGGATTGAGCCTGTAAACAGGGCCAACGTTATAGCCCACTGAGCCATATCCGCTAGGGCTGATGAGGTAACATTTGAGCAGCCACCTAGCTGAAGAAGGTGAGGCATAAAGCTGTACAGATTTCTGGGGGAAGAACATTCCATCTAGAGGAAACTATAAATCTAAAAATCTATGTTTTTGCCAAAGAGGAAAGACAAGGGGAAGTACTGGGGAATATAGGGACAGTATTTTGAAGGACTTTGTGGGCCAGTGTCAAGATTTGAATTTTTATTTGAGTTGGGAAGCCATGAAAGAGAAGTCATATGATTGTGAGTGAAGGATTATTCTGATAGCTGCTATATTAAGAGTGGATTGTAAGGGGACATGGGTGGAAACAAATCAGTTAAAAAAGCTAGTGCTGTATCTACATGAGAGATGATGTGGCTTGAATGAGAATGGTGCTATGGAGATGGTAAGAATGTCAATTTGACTATAGAACTAGTGGGATTTGCTAATAGATTGATTTGATGTGAGGTGTGAAAGAAGTCTAGGATGATTACTAAATTACCTTATAAATATATTTTGCAAAGGTAATACACCTACATGATATAAAGTTTATGAACTAATTTTTAAAAAGTATTTATAACCAAATAGCTTTTCTTCCCATCCCTAAGCCACCAGTTTGCCTCTGGAAAAATAGCAAAAGTTAGACTTTTCATAGATTTCTAGAGGGATCTATACACACACCCAAAAAATACACTAATAAACACATTTTAAGTGGCATATAACATTCTCTTCAGTCTTGGTATTCTGTGATTTCGTTTAGCCACATATTCTTTGAGTATTATCATGTCACAATCCTATGCTGAATATATTGTTATAAAGAGAAAGCCTCTGTTCTAAAGAAAAACTTAGTATAACAAGGTTAAAATGCACACATAGACTTCGAATGTAGCATGCTGTCTTCTAATATAGAAGAAAGTTATGGGCTCAAGAAGGAAGATCACTTAGAGTCCGTATTATTGTAAAAATTAAAGTCTGCTCCCGACTGCGCTGAACTCCAGTCCCGGGCGAGACTCTGGGAAACCAGACTTATTCAGGGGGAATCTGGACTGTCAGCAAAAGAGAAAGCACACTGACACTCAGGAGCTTCAGAAGGCAGAGGTCCGGAGGCGTGCACGCGCAGAGAGGACTGACTGCTGAATGCACAGGCGGCTGAGTGCGCGGCTGGCTTTCTAAAGCGAGAGGAAGATGGAAGCTCCCGAATGCGCTGAACTCCAGTTCCGGGCGAGTTTCTGGGAACCCCGACTCATTCGGGGAGAAACTGGACTGTCTGGCAGCAGGCGAAACTCGAGGGTGGCTTTCTCTCAGAGGTGCTTGCAGTGATTACTGAGGGACACTGAGACCCAGGGGCCTCATAGGGCAGGGCTGACAGGAAACGAAGGCTGTCTGCTAAGCCCTGAAACTCCGCCCCATCCAAGCTGAGCACAGAGGCTTTTGCAATTTTGCAAGTCCTGTCTCATAAGAGTAACTCCAGCACAGAAGTTCTCCTAGCGTAGACACAGCTGATCCTCACAGCCAATTGGCCTGGAGGTCAATTCCTCCCAGTGATGCCAACAACAATCAAGACTTAACTACAACAGGGCTGAGCACACAGTCCACAAAGGGGTGCACCAAGAGCGTCCACCTCAGGTAACTGGGGAGGCTGAGCCACTGGGCCCTAGAGGACACCTACCACACAAAGCTACTCTACCAACTCAGGGAAGCAGCCAAAATGCGGAGACAAAGAAACAGATCACAAATGAAAGAAATGGAGGAAAACAAATGACTGGATATAGAGTTCAAAACCACGGTTATAAGGTTTTTTGAGAATTTCCTAGAAAAGGCCGATAAATTTAGCGAGACCCTTGAGGTTATGAAAAAGGACCAACTAGAAATTAAATATACACTGACTGAAATAAAAAATATATAGATACCTAACAGCAGACTAGAGGACCCCAAGAATCAAGTCAAAGATTTGAAATACAAAGAAGCAAAAAACACTCAACTGGAAAAGCAAAAAGCAAAAAGAATCCAAAAATATAAAGATAGTGAAAGGAGACTCTGGGACAACCTCAAGCGTACCAACATCCAAATTATGGGAGTGCCAGAAGAAGAGAGAGCAAGATACTGAAAACCTATTTGAAGAAATAATGACAGAAAACTTCCCCCACATGGTGAAAGAAATAGACTTACAAGTCCAGGAAGCTCACAGAACTCCAAACAAAAGGAATCCAAAGAGAACCACACCAAGATACATCATAATTAAAATGCCAAGAGCAAAAGACAGAGAATATTAAAAGCAGCAAGAGAAAAACAGTTAGTTACCTACAAGGGAGCACCCATACGACTGTCAGCTGATTTTTCAACAGAAACTATGCAGGCCAGATGGGAGTGGCAAGAAATATTCAAAGTGATTAATAGCAAGAACCTACAACCAAGATTACTCTACCCAGCAAAGCTATCATTCAGAATTGAAGGTCAGATAAAGAGCTTCACAGATAAGAAAAAGCTAAAGGAGTTCATCACCACCAAACCAGTATTATATGAAATGCTGAAAGGTATTCTTTAAGAAGAGGAAGAAGAAGAAAAAGGTAAAGATAAAAATTATGAACAACAAATACATGTCTATCAAGTGAATCTACAAATCAAGTGAATAAAAAATCTGATGAACAGAATAAACTGGTGAATATAATAGAATCAGGGCATAGAAAGGGAGTGGACTGAAAATTCTCTGGGGGAAAGGGGTGTGGGAGGTGTGGGAAGAGACTGGACAAAAATCATACACCTATGGATGAGGACAGTGGTGGGGAGGTAAGGGCAGAGGGTGGGGTGGGAACCGGGTGGAAGGGAGCTATGGGGGGGAAAAAGAGGAACAATTGTAATAATCTGAAGAATAAATATTTATTAAATTAAAAAAAGAAAAAGAAAGTCTGAAGGAAATCTGGAGTTAGGTGAAAGGATAGAAAATGAAACAGTTATTCAGTTTGAGTCAGGCAATAGAGATATGTACTCCATGTAATAAGACTGTTGAGGTTGGGGGTTTTTTGCCCTCCATTTATTTTTCCTTTTCTTTATTTCTATTTCCTGAAAGGTACGACTGGATTTGGAACAAATGCAGGTGGTCTCTTTGGCCAACAGAATCAGCAAACTACCAGCCTCTTCAACAAACCATTTGCCCAGGCCACAACCACCCAGAACACTGGCTTTTCCTTTGGTAATACCAGCACCCTAGGACAGCCGAGCACCAACACCATGGTAAGAAAACAGGCTCTTAAATACCAGGTGTACCGGTTAGTAATGCGGATTTTGTAATCAAAGTAAACATTATAATTTCAAGAGAAACATCAAAAGTGCTTTATTCAAAATAATGTCCATCGCTAGCTACACATTTCCCCCATCTTTCAGGTTATTTGTGCATACTATCCCAATAGAACTTTTCTTGTTTTGAGGCAAATCATTCAGAGACCCAATTTTCCACTTCTTTGTACATTTTAAAGTGCTGCTTAGAAAGTGCATGTGCCATCGATCGGAGCAAGTGGTAATCTGAAGGAGCAAGGTCTGGTGAATATGTGTCTTTAACTGGTTTTGAAGTGTGTGATGGTGCATCATCATGAAGCAAAATTACTTTGCTGTGTCTTCTGGAACATTCTGGTCATTTTACAATCAAAGCATGGTTCAAGTTGATTATTTGTTTTTGGTAGTGATCAGTATTAATGGTTTCACCTGGTTTTAGAAGCTCATAATACACCACACCTTCCTGATCCTACCAAATGCAGAGCATTGTCTTCTTTCTGAAGCGATTTGGCCTTGAGTCGATGTTGATGGTTGACCTGGATCAACCCATGATTTTGTGTGTTTGGGATTTTCAAATCCACTTTTCTTTTTTTTTTAAAATATATTTCATCGATTTTTCACAGAGAGGAAGGGAGAGGGATAGAGAACCAGAAACATCGATGAGAGAGAAACATCAATCATCTGCCTCCTGCACACTCCCCACTGGGTATGTGCCTGCGACCAAGGCACATGCCCCTGACCAGAATCGAACCTGGGATCCTTGAGACCGAAGGCCAACGCTCTATCCACTGAGCCAAACCGGTCAGGGCTAAATCCACTTTTCATCGCCAGTCATAATTCAATGCAAAAAAGACTTTCTTTTGTGCCATTGAAGCAACATTTTACTGATAACTTTTCGGTTTTCCATTTGTCTTTCGTTCAGTTATTGTGTCACCCATTTTCCTTCCTTTAAAATCTTTCCCATTGCTTGTAAACGATGGGAAATTGTTTCCTGAGCAACATTTACTCTTTCTGCAAGTTATTTTGAGTTTGACACGCATCTTCATCCAATAATGCTTGTAATTGTTGGTCTTCAAACTTTTCGGTTGACCTGGATATTCTTTGTCTTTAACCTCGAAATCATCATCGCTTTTAAAGCATTTAAACCAGCGTTCACAAGTATCTTGAGATGGAGCATGTTCACCATAAGCTTCCCAAAGTATACGATAACTTTCAGTAGCACTTTTCTTAAAAATAAAAGTAATGAATTGAAACTTCCTGTAAATGCTCTTTTTTTGGCATGAAATTCGACATTTTTTAAGCGTAAAAATATCTGTGATATTAACACCTTCAGCAAATTTGACATATGAAGTTTTGAAGCTTTTTGTCAATACCACAAAATAGCATACATATTTATTGCATATATATCAACGTGTAACTCCATCTATTGAAAAAATCCGCATTATTAACTGGGATACCTGGTAACTCCAGGTGTTATTTATAGAGCTAAGTAATGAGGCTTTTATCATGTCAAAGCAAGTTCTACCTGTAGTACATTTCTTAAGCATTGATGGTATGTAGTAATGGGAAGAGAGCGAAATAGTTGAATAATTAATATCTAGATTCTACTTCAGGCTCTACTCTGTACTCGTTGAGAGGCTGTGGAGCAAGTCACTTATCTTTTCTGAGCATATCTTCTTATCACTAAGAGCAGCTGGGTGTGCTACAATTTGTCATCTGGAAGCTACACTTTAGGGCATTGACTCCACCCATTCTGTAGATTGTAGGAGAAAATAGTTATAAATTACTGGCTATATTTCAAAATGTCCTTTTAGTTTATTCCTGTAAGCAGAGTTAGGCAAAGAAGTTGAGTTAATTAAAACAAAGGGAGAGCCAGATCTTAGAGCCATATTGGGTAGATGCTGCTTCTGTGTAGAAAGTAAAAGAGAAAGTCCTTACATCATTACTAGTTTTTATCTAGGGACTCTTTTAGGAAAGTGTAATGTTAAAGGTAATTCAAGGTATGCTTTTTTATTAGAATTCCTGGAATTTACCAGGTCTGTCTCCTAATTTTTTAAATATGTCCAGAGTTTTAGAGATACTCTGCCTGATGAAAAAATAAGTACAGCTAGACCCCCAAAAATCATCAAAATACTTGCAAACCGTAGCAGCATATTAAAAAGGATTATATACCATGACCAAGTGGGAGTTATCCCAGAAAAGTTGGTTCAACATATCCTACATAATAAAAGCCTAATATGCTAAGTGTCCAGTTGACCAGTTGGCGTTCAGCCAATCAAAGCGTAATATGCTAATGATATGCTAAGGCCGCTCAACCGCTCACTATGACATGCACTGACCACCAGGGGGCAGATGGTCTGACCGGTAGGTTAGCTTGCTGCAGGGTTCGGCCATTTGGGACTAAGTGAGATGGAACGGACACGCCCTGGAGCCCTCCTGCGGTCCCTCCCCGGCTGGCCAACCTCCCGCATCTCTTTCTGGCCCTGATTGTGTACCAGTGGGGACCCTCAGTCTGGCCTGTGCCCTCTTGCAATCCGGGACCCCTCCGGGGATTTTGGAGAGCAGGTTTCAGCCCGATCCCATAGGGGGAGTGCTGCTCAGCCAGAAGCTGGGCTCATGGTTGGCTAGCACAGTGGCAGTGGCGGGAGCCTCTTCTGCCTCCGTGGCAGCACTAACAATGTCCGACTGACGGCTTAGGCCCGCTCCCTAAGGGGAGCGGGCCTAAGCCGTCAGTCGGACATCCCCCGAGGGCTCCCAGACTGCGAGAGGGTGCAGACCAGGCTGAGGGACACCCCCGAGTGCGTGAATTTTTTGCACCAGGCCTCCAGTGACAGTATAATAAGCCATAGAAATAGAATAAAGGACAAAATTCACATGATCACCTCACTAGGTGCAGAAAAAGTGTTTGATACAGTTTCACGATATAAACAATCAACAAGGAATAGAAAGGAACCTAGCATAGCCAAAACAGTATTGAAAAAGAAGGAAGCTTGGAAAACAGGTAGGGGTTCGATTCCTGATCAGGGCACATGGCTGGGTTGCAGGCTCGATTCTCAGTAAGGGGCGAGCAGGAGGCAGCAGGTCAGTGATTGATGTTTTTCTCTCTCCCTCTCCCTTCTCTGAAATCAATAAAAATATTTTCTTAAAAACACAGTGTGGTACAGGCATAATATTATACACATAGATCAGTGAAATAGAATTGAGAGTCCAGAAATAAACCCTCACATTTATAGACAGTTGACTTTATTTTTCTTTATTGATTAAGGTATTACATATGTGTCCTTATTCTCCCATTGGCCCCTGCCTCCCACTCACCCCCCTGGTGTCTGTGTCCATTGGTTAGGCTTATATGCATGCATACAAGTCCTTTGGTTGATCAACAGTTGACTTTTATTAAGAGTACCAAGGTACTATAGTGAGGAAAAAATAATCTTTTCAACAAATCGTGCTGGGAAAACTAATTTTTCATGTGCAAAAAGAATGAAGTTGTACTTTCTTCTCACCATTGTTGTAACTATAAAAATTAACTAAAAATAGCCCTAACTGGTTTGGCTCAGTGGATAGAGCTTGCGGCTTGCGGACTGAAGGGTCCCAGGTTCAATTCCAGTCAAGGACACATGTCCAGGTTGCAGGCTCGATCCCCAGTAGGGGGGTTGCAGGAGGCAGGCGATCAATGATTCTCATCATTGATGTTTCTATCTCTCTCTTCCTCTCCCTTTATCTCTGAAATCAATAAAAATAATTAACTGGAAATAGATTAAATTCTTAAATATAAGAGCTAAAATATAAAACTCTTAGAGGAAAATAAGTTAGGCAATGGTTCCTTAGATTTAACATCAAAAGCAGCAAAAGAAAAAAATCAATTGGGCTTTATCAAAATTAAAAACTTTGTGGATCGAAGGTTTATCAGCACGAAAACAGAAAGAATGCCTGAAGATGGGAGAAAATATTTGCAAGTCATATATCTTTTTTTTTTTTTTACTATTTTTTTTTAATATATTTTATTGATTTTTCACAGAGAGGAAGGGAGAGGGATAGAGAGCTAGAAACATCGATGAGAGAGAGACATCGACCAGCTGCCTCCTGCACACCCCCCACCGGGGGATGTGCCCGCAACCAAGGTACATGCCCTTGACCGGAATCGAACCTGGGACCCTCCAGTCCGCAGACCGACGCTCTATCCACTGAGCCAAACCGGTTTCGGCACAAGTCATATATCTTATAAATGACTTGCATCTAGAATGTGTAAAGAATGCTTATAATTCAGTAACAAAACAACTTTTTTAAAGTGCCCAAAGTAAAATAAATGGGCTAAAGACTTGATTAGACTGTTCTGCAAAGATGATATACAAATGGTTAATAAGTAGATTAAAAGATAACATCAGTAGTCATCATGAAAATGCATATCAAAACCACAATGAGATACCACTTCAAAATGATATCTTACTTTTGAAGGATATAAACAAAAAGACAGTAATAAGTATTTTCAAGAATTTGGAACCCTCATATATGCAACCACTTTGAAAAACAGTTTGGTGCTTCCTAAAAATGTTAAACAGAGTTACCATATATACCATGAATAAACACCAAGCTGTACACCTTGGTATTTCTCCAAGAGAAATGAAAACATAAAAACTTGTTCATAGCCCAGCCAGTGTGGTTTGGTAGGTTGAGCATTGTTCCATGTACCAAGAGGTCTCACATGCCCAGGCTGCAGGCTCAATCCCCTGTAGGGGGCGTGCAGGAGGCAGCCGATCGATCTTTCTGTGTCATCGATTTTTCTCTCTCTCCCTCTCTCTAAAAGTCAATAAAAACATATTTAAAACAACAAAAGGCTTGTACACGAACTTGTATCATAGCAGCACTTTTATACTAGCCAAAAGGTGGAAAAACCCAAATGTCCATCAATGCTGAATGGATAAATAAGTGTGATATATACATGCACACACTCTCACACACTCACACTCTAGAATATTATTTAACTATAGAGGCCCATTGCACAAATTCATGCACGGCTGAGGTCCAGCTGGCCCACCCCAATAGGGGCTGATGGGGGTCGGACGGGGGTGGGGTGTGGGGTGGCGGGGACATGGGAGGTTGGCCAGCTGGCCCCGTCCCTGATGGGCTGATTGGCCACTGCAGTGGGCATCATAGCGACCAGTAGTTCTGGCGTTCCAGTCACTGGCTTTTTATAAATATAGATAACTAGAGGCCCGGTGCACGAATTCGTGCACGGGTGGGATCCCTCTGGGTGGCCTGCTGGTATCGGGCCTAAACCCACAGTCCAACGCAGCCTGCAGCTCCTACCTGCTGCTCCTGTTCATCCTGGCCCCACTGTGCCTGCCGTGGGCTCAGAGAGGCCCTCACTGCCGCAGCAGCGCTCGCCAGCCGTGAGCCCTGCATCTGGCACCCTTCCAAGGGGAGTGACCTGTGGAATCGGGCTGAAACCAGCTCTCTAACATTCCCTGAGGAGTCCCAAATTGCGAGAGGGCACAGGCCTGGCTGAAGGACCCCACCGGTGCATGATTGGGCTGGGGAGGGACTGCAGGAGGGTTCCAGGGCGTGTCTGGCCCATCTTGCTCAGTCTCAATTGGCCGGACCCCAGCAGCAAACTAACCTACCAGTCAGAGCATCTGCCCCCTGGTGGTCAGTGCATGTCAAGCGAGCGGTTGAGCATCCTTGGCATGTCATTAGCATATTATGCTTTGATTGGTTGTTCGGTCTATTTGCATATTACCCTTTTATTAGGATAATATGGGGTGAAGTACTCTGATATTCTACAACATAGATGGACCTTTACACATGCTAAGTGAAAGAAGCCATTCACAAAACACCACATTTTTTATCATTCCTTTATATGAAATGTTCAGGATGGACAAATCCATGGAAACAGAAGGTAGATTAGTGATTGGTTATCTAGGAGTGGGAGGGCAGTAACTGCTAATGGGTGTGGGGTTTTTTAAAAAATATATTTTTTTATTGATTTCAGAGAGGAGAGAGGGAGAGATAAGATAGAAACATCAATAATTGATCTGCTGCCTCCTGCACGCCCCCTACTAGGGATCGAGCCTGCAAACCAGGCATGTACCCTGACCCGGAAACAAACTGTGACCTCCTGGTTAGTAGGTCGATGCTCAACCATTGAGCCACACCAGCTGGGCCCTGGGGTTTCTTTTTATAAAAGTGTTCTAAATTTAGAGAGTGAGGGTGGTTGCATAAAACCATTAAATAGTCTTCTATAAATGAGTAAATTTTATGATATGCAAATTATGTCTCAATGAAACTGTTTAAAAACACTACTTTAAGTTGTCACCTCAACAATAGTCCATTAGTACAGTAATTTTCTTTTGTAAACTAATGCATAAGTAAAATATCTTAAACATTGGATGATACAAGCTTTGCTTATTTGAAATTTGGTTCTGCCACTCAGTAGCTGTGACATATTGGTCAAATTTTGACTGCTCTGAGGTTTATTTTCTTTTGGAAAATGACCCAGCTTTTTAGGGTTGTTGTGAAGAAATGCTCTATGTAGAGTGTTAAAGACAGTACTTAACCACATAAACTTTAAAAAAGTCAACTATTACTAATTTAAGAAAGACTCTTAAACTGACTACTGTAGGACATCTTTTAATCTAGGTTACTTTTTGCAGGGTTTATTTGGAGTAACCCAAGCCTCGCAGCCGGGAGGTCTTTTTGGGACAGCTACAAACACCAGCACTGGGACAGCATTTGGAACAGGAACAGGTCTCTTTGGGCAGACCAATACTGGATTTGGTGCTGTTGGTTCGGTGGGTTTTTACATTTGATTATAATATGAAGAGGTGTCTAAATCTGTTAAAGGAATTTCTAAAAACGATTTGACTGTCTTTCAAGTATTTTATTGAGTATATTATGTGATTTGATACTGAAAAGTTATTAGGTAACTTAAATAGGTTACTTTTCAAATAGTAAGTTCTTTTTTAAACTTCTTTACCTCAATGCTTTTGTGCAGCTTACTTTTGATAGGAAACTACCCTCTAATTTTTTAATTTAAATTGTTGAGTCAAAATTGAGATGCTTTCATTCTTAAATCAGGTAATTTTTAACTTTTTGTTCTGACCTGTTTTAGGTGACAAGTTGATGTGATATTTGAGAATTAAATATTTTTGGTATTGATAAAATTGTTAATTGTTGGTGTTTTTACAGTTCTCGTTGCTGGAGGCTTAACTGAATTATTTTCCTTGTTATTTAATTAAATTACAATTTTAGAATGTGCTTGACCTAAAAACAATAGTAAATTCTTGATTACCACTTAAACTGTATGAGAATCAGTATGAAGTAGTCAATCTGTATTATACCCATTATAAAAAGCTTTAAACATATTGTGTGGGTAACTTTAAAAAAATCTCTAAAACATGTTGTTCTGATTTTATAGAGATTGGAATCTGTTATTTCTTAACTTTGTTTGGTTAGCTAGTTGAGGTGAGAAAATTGTGAAAATTATATAATGCCTCAGAAAGTTATTTTTAAATAACCTTATTGAGATATAATCTACGTACCATACAATTTACCCTTTTAAAGTTTACAATTCAGTGGCTTTTATTATAGTCACCGAATGTGAAATTATCACCACAGTCAATTTTAGAACATATTTATCACCCTAAAAAGGAACCTCATACTCATCACTTCTCATTGCCGCCAATTACTTGAGGCCTGCTTTCTCTCTATGGATTTACCTATTTTGGTCATTTCATATAATGGAATCATATAATGTGACTGATTTCTTTCTCTTAATGTTTTGAAGGTTCACTTATAGAATGCTTAAATTATTTGTAATTGTTTCTACTGTCTAATTAAATACATGATACATTTCTGTTACCAGGTTTAAAAAATATATATTTGATTCCTGTATTATTTTTCTTTGCCTCTCTGAAATCTTGTTTGCTGAGGGGTTTCCATTAACTTCTGAGGCTGTATTCATAATGTTAATGTTGCTCAGACTAGTTTACTTTTCTGCTAGTCTTCTTTTTTTCAATATATATTTTTTAAAATATTTTTTTATTGATTTTAGAGAGGAAGGAGGAGGGAGAGAGAGATAGAAACATCAATGATGAGAGACAATCATTGATCAGTTGCCTCCTGCATGCCCCCCACTGGGGATCAAGCCCACAACCCAGGCATGTGCTCTTAACTGGAATCGAACCTGGGACCTTTCTGTCCACCGACCGACGCTCTATCCACTGAGCCAAACCAGCTAGGGCTCTGCTAGTCTTTATTCATCCTCCTCTTATCTTTTTTTAAAAAATACATTTTTATTGATTTAAGAGGGGAAGGGAGAGGGAGAGAGATAGAAACATCAATAATGAAAGAGAACCATGGATCTGCTGCCTCCTGCATGCTGCCCACCCGCTGCCCTCCCCCCGCACTCACTGGGAATCCAGCACACAACCCGGGCATGTGCCCTTGACCGGAATTGAACCCAGGACCCTTCAGTCTGCAGGCCGACGCTTTATCCACTGAGCCAAACCGGCCAGGGCTCCTTTTATCTTTTTTATAAAAATGATTTCTCTTCTTTACTTCACACCCAATTCCGCATATCCGAGTTAACCTCTATTTACTGTTTTTTATACTAACAAATTTTCCTATATTCTGTTCTTTTTAGACCCTGTTTGGCAATAACAAGCTTACTACATTTGGAACCAGCACAACCAGTGCTCCTTCATTTGGTACAACCAGTGGCGGGCTCTTTGGTAACAAACCAACCCTGACTTTAGGAACCAATACAAACACTTCCAATTTTGGTACATATAAAAAGCAGGTTTGGCTCTCTTAAAGTTACACTGACTATACCACACATCATTCTCCTGATTCATATGATTGGGAATATTTAAAAATTCTCAGGTAAGCCATAGCTCGATGTCAGTACAAGAGAGAAAGATTTAAAATCATGGACATGGGTTGAGATACAAGAGATATTCAATTGCCTTTCCTCATTCATATATGTTTGAACTCTACTTTTGATAAAATGGGCCATTCAGCACATGCAGCAGTACTTTGCAGAAAGTTGGTTCTCTAATGGAGATAGATTTTTTTCAAAATTAGGACACATCATTTTCTCTGGATTAATTTTTTGAATCAGTAGTTGAGAAACCACAAATGAAACAAACTTGGTTGAGATAATACATTCTGTTAGGCCAGGTTTCAAACAGGGAAGTAGTGCATAGAAACAAGAATTTCATGATTCTTGTTTTAAATGTTTTTTGTTTTTGTTATTTTTTGAGATTTGGTGATTTGAGTCCTTTTTGATATTGTGGATTTTTAGTTATAGTTGCAAAAAGCTTTATTTTTTATTACATGTTCATTGTAAAAGATTCTGAAAATTCAAATAAGATTGAACAATAATTGACAAAACAAGCCCTAAACTATTCTTTGGAAAAATTAAAACTTGTTTAAAGGAAACATACAGTATTATGTTAAATGCCTCCCATAACTACCAAATTAAATTTTCAAACAAATTCAACATTATTGTGTTAAATCAGATAATGGAAAGTTCATTTTATCACCAAATGAAATAGTTGTTTAAATACTATTTGCTAAGGTTTTCAGATACATCATTAGGTGCTGGATATCTAGTGGGACGGGAGTGCAAAGACATGGTTATTTGCCATAGATCAGTAGTCACATTGTTTTTCAGTGAGTTTTTTAAAAAATTGATTTCAGAGAGGAACGGAGAAACATCAATGTGAGAAACATTGATCAGTTGCCTCCCTTACACACTCTGAATGAAAATTGAACCCACCACCTTTTGATTTATTGTATGACACTCCAACCAACTGAGCCACACCAGCCAGGGCTCAGTGAGTTTTTAAATAATCTTGTAACATATTGGAGAAAGGGACTATCTTAATCATCCATTAAAAGGTTATCACTCTTCCCCAAGGAGCCATTCAAGACCATTTTAGCCCTCCCAAGAACCACTTTTGCTCCCTTTGAAAATGCATACTTTTTTTTTTTTAAGTATTAAATGGTTTTATTTATTTTTAAAATATATTTTTATTGATTTCTGAGAGGGAGGGAGAGAGAGATAGAAACATCAATGATGAGAAAGAACCATTGATTGGCTGCCTCCTGCACGCCCCCTACTGTAGATCGTTGCTGCAACCCGGGCCTGTGCCCTTGATGGGAATTGAACCCAGGCCCTTCAGTCCGCAGGCCGACACTATATCCATTGAGCCAAACCAGCTAGGGTCATATTTTTTTCTGTAGCACAAAATCAAATGTTACTTCTATCTGACTTAGTGTTTGTGTAGGCTGTACTTGATAAAATAGGCTAGACTTCTGAAATGTATTTGATGTTATTCAGGGATTGCAGATTTGGGGTTTATTTGGAGATTTTTTGTTTTTACTCATGTTCAGTGATTTGAAAATGGAAGGTCTCATCATTATCTGATTTGTCCCAACAGCTTACTTGCTGAATTTGAATTGCCCTTTTTTTTTTTAAAATCACTAATGTTGACCAAGTGCCTGGCAATTAGTAGGTGCTCACTAAAAGTTTGTTAAATGAATTAAAGAATGAATAATTGGGGCCCTAAGAGGAAGGATTCCCTGTAATTTGTAAGTCTGATGGAGGTTGCAGGGTGGCAAGTTTTGTTATACTCTTGGAGGAACTTACTTCAGTATTGCCCTCAAGAGATCCAGGTCTAAATAAAGCTTTCTTTGATTTTCCTATTTTCTTGGGAAGTTTGTCAACTTTGATTTTGTGGGCAGAGATAATCATGTGATTTAGAAATAAGTCCTATAACAAATCTGGAAATGGAATAAGGTTATACCAAGATTTGGGGCCATCATTATGTTATTGTCATTTACACGCTATTCAGTATGGGATTGTGCTTCAGTCTGGTAGTGATTAATCCACACTGTTAAAGGTTGGGATATCTGCTACAATTAATTGGTGTTGCCAGATCCTTCAGTTATTCTTTAGAGTTATCAGCTCGTTTTCTTGGTAAATAATTATGGACAAGTTTAAATGACTCTATGATAATGTCTGAATTTCTGAATGAATGGAATAGATTTAAAGAGGATGAAGATCCTTTGGGTATTGATAAGATGGTGCTTAGCAATAAATCGGTGGCTCTTCTATGCTGCTTTTGTATACAAATAGCTCCTTTAACTGTCCTAGACATCTTTTTTAAGCTTATTTTTAAAAACTGATTTGAGAGAGCCCGGCCAGTGTGGTTCAGTGGTTGAGTGTCAACCCAGGAACCAAGAGGTCACAGGTTCAATTCCTGGTTGTGTGCTCGAACCGCAGTAGGGATGTGCAGGAGGGAACCAATAGATGATGTTTCCCTCTCATCGATGTTTCTACTCTATCCCTCTCCGTTCCTCTCTCTCCCTCTCCCCTCCCCCCCCCCCTCTTTCTCTCAAAAATGAATAAAAACATTTTTTAAAAATTGATTTGAGAGAAGCATCAATTTGTTGTTCCACTTATTTATGCATTCATTGGTTGCTTATATGTGCTCTGATCAGGGATCGCACCTACAATGTTGGCATATTGGGACAACCCTCTAACCAATTGTGCTACCTGGCCAGGGCTAAGCTGACTTTTTAAAGGTATAATTATATTAGTTTCAAATATACAACATAATGATTCAATTTATATGTATTGGGAAATGATCACCACAGTAAGTCCAGTTAATACCTGTCACCATGCATAGTTACAAATTTTCTTTTTCTTGTGATGAGAACTTTTATGATTTACTCTCTTAGCAACTTTCAAATATGCAATACAGTATTAACTTTAGTCACTATGCTGTACATTATATCCATATGACTTATAACCAGAAGTTTGCAGTTTTTGAACCCCCCCCCCTTTACCTGTTTCGCCTATTCCCCCACCTCTAGCAACCACCGATCTGTTCTCTATCTATGAGTTCATTATTTATTGTCTTTTTTTTTAGATTCTACATATAAGTGAGACCATGTTGCATTTGTATTTTTTTGTCTGACTTGACTTTTTTCACTTAGCATAATGCCCCCAAATTTTATCTTGTTGTTGATGACCAGATTTTATTGTATTTTTATCTCAATAATATTCTGTCCATATGTATATACATATATACATACATATACATATATATGTGTGTGTGTGTGACCGTTCTACCGGTAGCTATGACATGCACTGACCACCAAGGGGCAGATGCTCTGACTGGTAGGTTAGCTTGCTGCTGGGGTCCGGCTGATTGGGACTGGGTATGGGCCAGACACACCCTGGAGCCCTCCCACAGTCCCTCCCTGGCCCCAGTTGTGCACCAGTGGGGTCCCTTGGCCTGACCTGTGCCCTCTCGCAATCCAGGACCCCTTGGGGGATTTCTGCAGGCCAGGCCGAGGGACCACACTGGTGCACGAATTCGTGCACCGGGCCTCTGGTTGTAAATAATGAACATGGGGATGCATATATTTTTTGAGGTAGTTTTTCATTTTGTGTGGATGAATATCTGCAAGTGTAATTGTTGAGCTGCATGACAGTTCTACTTTAAATGTTTTGAGGAACTTGGATACTGATTTCCATAGTGGTTACACCATACATTTCCACCAACAGTGCACGGTGGTGCCCTCTTTTCCACATCCTTGCCAGTACTTGTTTCTTGCCTTTTTGATGTTGGCCATTCTAACAGGTGTGAGGTGATAATTTATGTGGTTTTGATTTGCATGTTACTGGTAATTAGTGATGTTGAGCACCTTTTTTTGTGTACTTGTTAGCCAAATCTAAAATGTCTATTCAGATTCTCTGCCCATTTTCTAATCAGATTTTTTTTTGCTATTGAGTTGAATTAGTTCTTCATGTATTTTGGATAGTAACCATTTATTCAGATGTATGATCTGCAAATATTTTCTCCCATGCAGTAGGTTGCCTTTCATTTTACCGATGGTTTCCTTTGCTATATGGAAGCTTTTTAGTTTGATGTAGTCCCACTTGTTTATTTTTGCTTTTGTTGCCTTTGCTTTTGGTGTCAGATCCAAAAAATCATCGCCAAGACAGATTTCAGGGAGATTACCACATATGCTTTCTTATAGGAATTAGTTAGTTTCAGGTCTTATGTTTTAAGTCTGTTTTAATCCATTTTGTGTATGGTGTAAGATAGTGGTTCAGTTTGATTCTTTTGCATGTGGCTGTCCAGTTTTCCCAATATCATTCATTAAAGAGACTATCCTTTCCCATTCGTATATTCTTGATTCCTTTGTTGTAAATTAATTGATCATTAATTAATTGTTCTTAATTTTAAAAATTGTTTGAAATGACAGAGGTGATAAACTTTTGTCAGTAAGAATCTGAGGAAATGTGTGGTATAAACAGTGTAAGTTGGGACTTATTTCCCTCCTGTGGGTTTGAGGTAGTTCATAAATATTTTGTTTTCTGCTGTTTATGGGGATGGATGATACTTTCTGGTTAAATTTTAACTCAAAAAGAATATCTCCAAGTACATTTTTTTCTTTTCTTAAATATAGTTTTATTGATTTCAGAAAGGAATGGAGAGGTCGATAAAAACATCAGTGATGATTTTTGACATTTTGCAAGGTTGCTGCCTCCTGCATGCCCCCTACTAGGGACTGAGCCTGCACATGGGCATGTGCTCTGACCTGGAATCAAACCGGGACCTCCTGGTTCATAGGTATACAAAAAACCACTGAGCCATGCCAGCCGAGCCATTTTTTTTCCTTTTAAAAGAATTGATTGTGCTTGAGTAGGCAGTACTCCGTTTTTGTAGCAAAGCTGTTAATTAGCACAAATGAAAAGATTTAATGAGTGTATGAATTAAATGTATTGAGATGAAGTCAGATTACTGCTTGGATTTTTAAATGACTTTAGAAATATGTTCTCAAATTGTATAAATTCTTCAACTTTTTTTCTTAATCTTTTTCATTGAGATAATAATCCAACTATTGATCTGACAGTGTATAATCTTAGTAGGTGATACTGTCATACATTCCAAGATACTCTGTTTATTCTGTAAATCTTTTGTATTTGTTCCTCTTCGTGATATCTTTAAAAAAGACTTTCAAGTATTCTATCAACAAGGTTTGCTGGCCAATCATTGATTATTGTTTTTCTCTTATGAAAGACATTAATGATATGTTCATTAGTTTTTTTGTTGTTATGTAGCTCCACAAAGAGTGCAGAAACAGTGTGGACATATCTGAACAAAAGAGAAATAATAGCAGTAATGTGATGTAGGTGTGTTTGTGGGGAGATCTGTGGAATTTACAGGGGCATCAGGATTTTTCTAAATGATGGGTCATAGTGAAGGAGGATGGTTTGTACAACTCTCCATTATCTCTTTGAAACAATTGAAGAAAAATTTATGAGTGGTTATTTTCTTCTTAATATCAGCTAGCTGAGTACTTGAGTGCTCCTATAGGCTAATTGAATATGACACCATTAAAACTTCTCATATGTGATCAGCCACTTATTATCATCCGTATAACATCCATTTGTTCAAAACAAAAGTTGCTTTAGAGATTTTTTATTTTACTTTATATTTTTTTAAACACATTTTTATTGATTTCAGAGAGGAAGGGAGAGGGATAGAGAGATAGAAACATCAATGATGAGAATCATTGATTGGCTGCCTCCTGCACACCCCCTACACAACCCAGGCATGTGCCTTGGCCAGAATTGAACCTCGGACCCTTTAGTCCACAGGCCAACACTCTATCCACTGAGCCAAACCGGCTAGGGCACTTAAGAGATTTTTTTATAGGTAATTTTCTCTTAGCGAGAACCTTTAGATTCAGTAAAGTGTCTTTATTTGTTGACTATCTTATTTTTTATTGAAAGTTTGAGGGAATGAGTTTTTCTTCTAATAATCATGAGACATAGGTTGGAGACTTTGAGCCTTACAAAAGTAATGTTTCCCAAGCTCAAGCACAATCACTTTGCTTTTGAAAATTGGATATTATCCTATATTGAATTGGTATTTCAAGGCTGAAATGTATCAATAGAAAGACTTGTAGTATTAATAAATTAGCCTACCATTAGGATATCTAACTGAAAGGATATAAAACTTAGGGTCAAACTGCTTTGCATTAAAGTCCCTTGTGCAAGAAAGTGAGAGTTGTATTTAAAGTACAGTCCACTCACTCTTTTGTCTTTCTAGGTTTTGGCACAAATACCAGTGGGAATAGTATTTTTGGAAGTAAACCAGGACCCGGGACTCTGGGAACTGGGCTTGGTACAGGATTTGGAACAGGTAAGGAATTGTACCATGAGATTTAGGAAGTAATAATTTTGGCTTTCTAATTGCTGGAACTTAAGACTTGAATTTGATCATATGCCTGGAAATTAGAGGTCTAAATTTTCATTTTCACAAATGGATTTATAATACATTCCCAGCAATTATGCTTTGCCAGGTTTTAAAACAGTGCCACATTTTTCTTATGCTCCCTTTCTATAAAATGTTTCTTCTGACAGTCTTGGTCTATCTGGGGTTTTCAGTGTGTAATGCAAGACTTGTTAATAGGGTAACTTTTTAAAAAATATATTTTACTGATTTTTTTATAGAGAGGAAGGGATAGGGATAGAGAGTTAGAAACATCGATGAGAGAGAATCATCGATAAGCTGCCTCCTGCGTAACCCCCATTGGGGATGGAGCCTGCAACCAATGCACATGCCCCCGACCGGAAATGAACCCGGGACCCTTCAGTCCGCAGGCCGATGCTCTATCCACTGAGCCAAACAGCCGAGGGCTAGGGTGACATTTTTAACACCCTGTGTTACCTTTGTTACCAGGATTTGAGACCTTGGGCTATTTATTGAGTAAGCTTTATTACCCAAATATTCTGACTTTTTGTAAAGTCTGTGCATACTTTTCTTTTTCTTTTATTAATTTTTTTTTAAATTTAATAAATGTTTATTGTTCAGGTTATTACAATTGTTCCTTTTTCTCCCCCATAGCTCCCCTCCACTCAGTTTCCACCCCACCCTCTGCCCTTACCCGCGCCCCCACTGTCCTCATCCATAGGTGTACGCTTTTTGTCCAGTCTCTTCCCGCACCTCCCACACACCCCCCCCCCCCCCGAGAGTTGTCAGTCCACTCCCTTTCTATGCCCCTGATTCTATTATATTCACCAGTTTATTCTGTTCATCAGATTTTTTATTCACTTGATTTGTAGATTCACTTGTTGATAGATATGTATTTGTTGTAATTTTTATCTTTACCTTTTTCTTCTTCTTCCTCTTCTTAAAGAATACCTTTCAGCATTTCATATAATACTGGTTTGGTGGTGATGAACTCCTTTAGCTTTTTCTTATCTGTGAAGCTCTTTATCTGACCTTCAATTCTGAATGATAGCTTTGCTGGGTAGAGTAATCTTGGTTGTAGGTTCTTGCTATTAATCACTTTGAATATTTCTTGCCACTCCCGTCTGGCCTGCATAGTTTCTGTTGAAAAATCAGCTGACAGTCGTATGGGTGCTCCCTTGTAGGTAACTAACTGTTTTTCTCTTGCTGCTTTTAATATTCTCTCTTTGTCTTTTGCTCTTGGCATTTTAATTATGATGTATCTTGGTGTGGTCCTCTTTGGATTCCTTTTGTTTGGAGTTCTGTGTGCTTCCTGGACTTGTAAGTCTATTTCTTTCACCATGTGGGGGAAGTTTTCTGTCATTATTTCTTCAAATAGGTTTTCAATATCTTGCTCTCTCTCTTCTTCTGGCACTCCCATAATTCGGATGTTGGTATGCTTGAAGTTGTTCCAGAGTCTCCTTTCACTATCTTTATATTTTTGGATTCTTTTTGCTTTTTGCTTTTCCAGTTGAGTGTTTTTTGCTTCTTTGTATTTCTAATCTTTGACTTGATTCCTGCGATCCTCTAGTCTGCTGTTAGATCTCTGTAGAATATTTTTTATTTCAGTCAGGGTATGTTTAATTTCCAGTTGGTCCTTTTTCATATCCTCGAGGGTCTTGCTAAATTTATCAGCCTTTTCTAGAAAATTCTTGAAAAACCTTATAACCGTGGTTTTGAACTCTATATCCAGTCATTTGCTTTCCTCCATTTCTTTCATTTGTGATCTGTTTCTTTGTCTCCGCATTTTGGCTGCTTCCCTGAGTTGATAGAGTGGCTTTGTGTGCTAGGTGTCCTATAGGGCCCAGTGGCTCAGCCTCCCCAGTTACCTGAGGTGGACAATCTTGGTGCACCACTTTGTGGGCTGTTTGCACAGTCTTGTTGTAGTTAAGCCTTGATTGTTGTTTGCATCACTGGGAGGAATTGACCTCCAGGCCAATTGGCTGTGAGGATCAGCTGTGTCTATGATGGGAGAACTTCTGTGCTGGAGACACCCTTATGAGACAAGACTTGCAAAAGCCTCTGTGCTCAGCTTGGATGGGGCGGAGTCTCAGGGCGGAGCAGACAGCATTGGTTTCCCTGTCAGCCCTGCCCTAAGAGGCCCCTTGGGTCTTAGTTTCCCGCGGTAATTGCTGCATGCTCCTCTGAGAGAAAGCCGCTCTCGAGTTTCGCCCGCTGCCAGACAGTCCAGTTTCTCCCTGAATGAGTCTGGTTTCCCAGAGTCTTGCCCGGAACTGGAGTTCAGCGCAGTCGGGAGCTTTTGTCTCCCTCATGCTTGAGAAAGCCAGCCGTGCACTCAGTTGCCCGCCCTCTTTGCGTGCGTGTGCGTCTCAGTACCTCTGCCTTCTGCAGCTCCTCTGAGTCTCAGGGTGCTTTCCTCTTTCCTTCTAGTTGTAGAATTTCCCTTCAGCCAGCTTTCCTGTGGTTCTGGATGATGTCCGTTTTGCCTTTTAGTTGTAGTTTTGAAATTGTTGTGCGAGGCAGCAGTTTAGGTGTTTACCTATGCCGCCCTCTTGGTTTCTCTCCTGTGCATACTTTTCAGTTCTTTTCACCTTGATACAGAGCTGCGATGTCACACCTTTGTGTTTACTCCTGCTGTTGATATTTTTTTTTTTTCAGTGTCTTTGAAGACATAGACCCTTCTACCTGCCTAGCTGCTTTAAACAATGGAGAAGTGGGGGTAGTCATAAAATGAATAAGTGTTTTAACATGTACAGTTCAACAAGGTTGTTTAAGCATATAGTTATGCCTTCTTTCCCAATTCATCTGACCATGGGTGTGGTCATTTACTTCTATACCATTTATTTCCATTGGTCTTTGCTTCCACTGACCAGTTATTTGCTGTCTTTGCTTCTATGCGCTGATTGTTTGTCATCCTTTTTAATAGAATATTTTATACTCTATGAGCTGTTTCTTTTTTTTAATAAATGATATAAGTGCTTGTAAAAAATTTTTCAATAATAAAGTAGTATCATGAAAAGTCCACATATTTCAGTTGTGAAGTATAGCTATTGAAAGTTTGGCATGTATCTTGTCAGACCCCATTAAATACATTTTTCAAACGTGCTTCAATATATATACACATATATAGGCTTTTTTTGTTGTAGTTTTCAATGGAAACTATATTCTCCGTGAGTGCTTTTTTAAGCCAAATGATGAAATACAATAAGTAGTTGAATATGGTATTAATGTGGCTGCAATTAGCATTTTAAAAAATATATATTTTATTGATTTCAGAGAAGAAGGGAGAGAAAGAGAGATAGAAACATCAATGATGAGAGAGAAACATCAATCATTTGTCTCCTGAGCATCCCCTACTGGGAATCAAGCCTGCAAACCAGGCACTTGCCCTGGCTGGGAATCAGTCCATGACCTCCTGATTCATAGGTTGATGCTCAACCACTGAGCAACACCAGCTGGGTGCAACTAGCATTTTTTAAAAATTAACTGGAATTTTAATAAAATTATTATACAAAGGTTAACTATTGTTTTATTTAACTTGTTTTGGTTATATAGCATATGAGTGTTCAGGGTCTCAGTGTATTTCATATTACGTGCTGCAGTCAAAATGTTTCAAACTGAAAGCAAGTGTCTTATATAGTATTCTGTATTCTTTGTTTTCATTTTCCATGACATTTTCAGCATGTGTTTTTTCTTTTGTTTCATATGTATAGCTCTAACTCATTTTAAAATATTTTTTTTTTCATTGATTTCAGAGAGGAAAGGAGAGGGAGAGATAGAAATATTAATGATTAGAGAGAATCATTGATCAGCTGCCTCCTGCATGCCCCCTACTGGGGATCAAGATTGCAACCCGGGCATTGGGACCCTTCAGTCCACAGGCTGATGCTCTATCTATTGAGCCAGACCAGTTAGGGCTAACTCATTCTTTAAATATAACTCTAGTATTTGTGTGTGTGTGTGTGTGTGTGTGTGTAGTATAGTATAGTATATACACATAACTACATACACTCTAATTTATTTAACTTTTCCTTTTTCGATAGACATTTGAGTTACTTGATATTATTAGCAATGCATTAATAAAGATCTTTGTGATGTACTTTTGTGTGTTAGTATTATATAGGATTTATTCTTAGAATTGGAATTATGTCAGAAGAGACACAGATTTTTTACATTTTGGTCAGTGTTGCTAACAATTTGTCTTCTAAAAAGAATGCCAGTTTGCATTTTTGTTCACATTGTATAAAAGTGCTCACTTCTTATACCTTTTCCATATTGTTGGGCTTTTTCATCTTTACATGCATGATAGTGAAAATTGGTTTTTGTAATTTGCACTTCACTGATTAGCGGTAAAGGATATCCTTATGTATGTTTACTGGCCATTTTAATCTTTAAATTCCCTATTCCATAATATGTGATCATTGTTTCTTAATTTATTTTTGAGAGTGCTTTATATTTTGTGGATATTAATTCTGTTTGGTTATATGAAAGTTTCATTTGAGCTTTTAAACTTACAGCTTTTAAACTAACATGTAGAACTAAAAAATTTATTATACAATGTGATTCCTAAACTTAAGCAGAATATATTGTCTGACATCAATGTTTTCTTTTAATCCCAGAGGAAAAATTAGCTTTGGTGTGGTCAAATTGAGAGTTTTTTCCCCAGGGTAGTTTTGACACTAGACAGGATAGTAACCACAAGTCTAAGGCCTGGGTAAAATGCTGTTCTAATGTCTGTTACAGGTATTTCCACCAAGTCTTTATTTTACCTTGTTCATGTTACCTTATACAAGTCTTATTTTTATGTGGTTCAAAATTGTCATTCTCTCCTCTTTGGCTTTTTGGTCTTGCAGGTTATGATTAGCAATGCCTTCCCTCGTAGGCCAGTATTATAAACTGTTCTATCGCCTCTTTTGTGATGCTATCGTCTTCTATTCTACCGTAACATAATATCTCATCCTTTTTATTAGTTTGAATATATTTTGTTTTTCTTAAAGAGTTCTACTTCACAGACAATGAACTGCATTTTTATTACTGTTATATATTCTTCATTCATGCCTTGTTCCCATAAACTAAAAGGTAAATAGAATTAATAAAGAATTTTAAACCCCAATCTTAGCAGCAGATCATATAGGGAAATGAGAATTATAAGTATCACCAAGCATATGCTATTGGAATTCTTTGATGATTGATTGCATCTGCTAAAGCAGATTTTTTAGCTTTGAGAGGAATGTGTCTGGAGACTACTGTATATAAACTTCCAAATTCATGAACTCTGCATTTCATGATATCATAAGTAGAATAACACTGTAGCTTTGAGCTGAGTTTTGGGGGGCATTAGGTAAATCGGTATTCCTGTGCAGCTTCTTGTTTTCAGTGATGGAGATTCAAACTCATACCTCAAAAGAAGTAAATTTTCCTGTAACATAGGCCTTTGCCTACTTCATGAATAGTTGACTAGAAATATGAAATATACATATATATAAGATTTGATGCACACTTAGATTTAAGTGATCAATCAATACAAAATATTTTATATTATTTGGCATGTGATTAAAGTCTCCTTCCCCCCATTTTCTTCAATGAAGGAACTCTCATTAAATCATGGGCATATCAGTTTCTTCATTGTGACATTAACTCTCAACATTATCAATGGCATGCCATTTTCTTGGTAATTCCTTAGTAGTAATATTAAGTTTTAGTACTTAAAGTTTCCTATGAAGTAATATAGTTTAAGGGTACAGCTAATAAAGTCAATAGTTATACTAAGATATACACAGAAAAATCTACCCCATGCTAATAGATACCATAGGTAAAATTAAATTCTAAAATTTATTAGAAGATTTCAAAAGGAATATAATCATTTTCACTTTTTTGTGGAGTTTCTAGGCTCACTATTACCATGGTGCCCCATATATCTTCCTTATGACTCCTCCACTTAATCATAAATACAGAACATTTCATAAATTGACATTATCATACTCAAGAATGTCCCTGGTAAGTCCTTTCATTAAGCTTAAAGAGCTACTTGTGCATAATGTAAGACAGAGCTGGATAAAATATATCTTTCCCTTGATAAATTCTAACACTATGCAGGCCATTTTATGACAGTTGCTTTCCAGGTCACCTGAACCTCTCAATGTCTTTTTATACTTTTGTGGGTTATTGAAATATAGTGGTTTTTTTAGAATGTTTCTGGTTCTTTATTCATAGCTGCTGCAAAGGTAAGGGAAATACATACCCATTCAGAACAGACATTTTTATCCATTTTATATGTTTGTGGATTTCATCTAAATTTTTATTTGGGGGTAAAGATGTGTTTGCTATCTAGAAGAATAAAGAATCCTGAAATTTGGCCAATAACTATGTCCTTTGAGAGTGTAATATTTTAGTTTTTCTTGGAATTTTCACCAAATTCTAATGGTTTAGGATTTAGTCCCTGCTCCAGAATAGGATTTTTAAGGTGAAACAATCCCGTTGCTACATTGTTTTCTTCTTATTGTGAATGAGATTGGACAGTTAGGGAATATTTTGTCCATTTAGTAGTCACCCTATTTTATAGTGTGAATTTTCTGAGTATAAACTTTCTATTCTTTTGTTTGTTATGATTTCAAAGCAGTTCCCATTTGATATTTTTAACTTTCAATTGTTACATTTTTTAAATGATTTTAGTGATTTTCCTGGTAACCTATATCTCTGTCAAGATGTGTTGATGGCCCAGCCAGTGTTGCTCTGTGGTTCAGCATTGACCTATGAACCAGGAGGTCACAGTTCGATTCCCGGTCAAGGCACATGCTGGGGTTGTAGGCTCGATCCCAGCGCGGGGCGTGCAGGAGGCAGTCAATCGATGATTCTCTCTCATCATTGATGTTTCTCTCTCTCCCTTCCTCTCTGAAATCAATAAAAACATTAAAAAAAAAAGATGTGTTGATGCTTTAGATCAGGGGTTGGGAACCTTTTTCCTACCAAGGGCCATTGGGATATTTATAACATCATTCACATGCCATACAAAATTACCAACTTAAAAATTAGCCTGATGTATTTGGTTAAACATTTAACTTACTCCTAATGCCTTGGCAGGGCCAGATCAAATGATTTCGTGGGTATGTTCCCCATCCTGCTTTAGAAGGAACTTTAGATCTTCCAAATTGCCAATAACTTCTTGAGGAGGAGATGGAAATTTTTTAAATAATATATGCCAGTAACTTATTCTAAATAACTGAATTCTCCCTATTTCATACTTTAAAAAACCATTTCTGACAAGATCCATAAGTTAAGAATTATTTGGCTTTAAAATATTACACGTTTTGCAATGGGTTTCCTCTGGTGAAAATAAGTTTTGTGTTTTTGTTGTTAATCCTCACCCAAGGATATTTTTTCCATTGATTTTTTTTTTTTTTTTTTTGAGTGGAAGGGAAGGGGAAAGACAGAGAGAGGCACATCGATTGGTTGCCTCCCACATGTGCCCAGGGATCGAGCCTGCAACCACATGCCCTTGACCGAAATCGAACCCATGAACCGTCAGTCCTTGGGCTAATGCTCTAACTACTGAGCAAGCTGGCTAGGGCGAAAATAAGTTCTTATTCCTTCTGATCTGATTCATACTGAAACTTGATTCTCTTTAGTAATCTTATCACAAGGCATTTAGCTTTTTCTTTTTAATCTTTATTCATTTAGTTTTTTATAAAAGTCTAAAGTTAATAGTTCCTACTTCCAGGCTTATAAAAATTAAAAGAGATGATACTAGTTATTATTTAAAGAGTGTTAAGATCTACCATCTACTTGCTTAATATGTGTTTATTTGCTTTAAATCTTAGGATAAATATCTAAGTTATGTGTTATCTTATAGTTGAGGAAACAATACAGAGAGGTTAAATATTTTGCTTATGATATTTATAATGTACTCAGCACAGTGCATGGCATATAGTTAGCCTTTACTATATTGGGTCTTTTGTTGAAATGAATGGTCAACAAATTATGAATTTTCCAAATGTATTATATTTTTAAGTAACTGGCCTCTGGTACAACATTCAAAGGATCTTCTGTGGCGCATTTTTCTTTCCTCTTGTCTCCATAGCTCTTGGTGCTGGACAGGCATCTTTGTTTGGGAACAACCAACCTAAGATCGGAGGGCCTCTTGGTACAGGAGCCTTTGGGGCCCCTGGATTTAATACCTCGACAGCCACTTTGGGCTTTGGAGCCCCCCAGGCTCCAGTAGGTAAGTTTCAGTCACTTTAGAAGGCTTTTCTTAGTTTATTTCTTGCTAATACTTAACTTGCTGACCTGATTTCCCACTTTAACTCTGTTCCATCCTTAACAAAAAAGTACAGGCATACATGTCATTGAATAATTATGTAGCGCAGAAGGACTTGTAGTAGATCGTGGTCTTTCTTCCTTCCCCATTCTCAGACCTACTCACCCAAAGAAACCACTTTAGTTATAGCTTTAAATTAATCTGGTATATAATTAGTTCATATTTCTGAATGATGTGCTTATATTGTTGTGTTTTGCTTTAAGTATAAGTAAATGTAAATTGTTAATGATAGATGAAAATTTAGCTCATTTATCACCTGTGTTCTTTATGTATTTCTCTCAATATAATGTTTACTAAATTCCCTGTTTAGTTACACATATTGAAGTGTTTATCATACTTCATTTGAATACCCCTTCGCAGTTTTTGTGGTATCTGCCTGCCACCTTTATTAATGTTCCTAATTTAAAATTAAGTTTTTAACTTAAATATCTTTTTAAAGACAATATGTTTTACCAGAAAGGAAAAATTGATACCACCTACCATAAATAAAGATAGATAGATAGATAGATAGAAATTTAAATTAATCTCCAGTACTATCATAACCCATGTACCACATTTTGAGAAGCCCTTGCAGATTATATTTATTTTAACTTCTGTAAAAATGGAGGATAGTATTTCTTGACTCCCCTTGGTTAAATAAGAATATTAGTGCCCGTCCTTTCCTTTCCTTTCTCTCTCTCTCTCTCTCTCTCTCTCTCTCTCTCTCTCTCTCTCTCTTACTATCTTTATATTTTTATATTAACGAAATTGATAATATGTTTTGTTTTAAATTATTACTGTATTCCCTTCTTTGGGTATAAAGTTGCAAATGAACACATTTATTATAACTATGAAAACATTGCTACCCAGCCAAGTACTCCTTTCTCATCTAGCTTTTCCTGAGATTTCTGATCCTTTTTCCCCTTGCATTACCAGCCCTTATTGCCTTCCCAAACTAGTCCAAATTCTTAAGGATGGTCTCATAATTCTTTTACCCCAGAATACTTTATTCTTTGATCCATATGTCTTCTACAGCAATATGAACTCTGATTATTCCCTAGACCTTCAGTATTGCTCGGGCATATTCCCTTCTACTTAGTGGGCACTGCTGTGTCCTGGGTATAGGGTTTTCCTCTTTATTTCCTGAGCTTTCTGGAATGTATTTTCAAGTAAAATATATATGAAAGGTAAACTGACTACTTACAGGTTTAAAAATACTTTTATTTGTTTCTCACACTTTAATGTTACGGAATTTTGGTGTGAAAGTAATTTGCTCTTGGAACTTTTGCTGTATTCCTTCTTGCATTAATCATTACTGATGAGAAGTCTAATGTTTTTCTGATTTTTGAAACTTGTTCCTCCACTCCCACAAACATTTAGGATTGCCCTTTGTCCTGATATTTCAGGGATCTGCTTAGGTCTTTTCTATCATAATGCTTTGGTTTGTTGTGGTGGTGTTTTTTTACTAGGAGATTTTTCAATGTCTTTCTAATCTAAATCATCAGCTTTTCATATTTTTATTTTTTATGTATTTTATAATTTTTTAATCCTCACCCAAGGATATGTTTTTACTGTGTGTGTTTTTGTTTTTGTTTTGAGAGAGAAAGAAAGAAACAAACATACGTTGGTTGATCAGGTGTCCCCTACAAACCCCCTGCAACCTTGGTATATATCCTGACCAGGAATCTGAACCCACAACCTTTTGGTGTAGGGGATGATGCTCCCAACCAACTGAGCCACTGGCCGGGGCTGGTTTTCTTTCTTTCTTTTTTTAATGTATTTTTAAAATAGGGAGAGGGGGAGAGAGATAGAAACATCAGTGATGAGAGAGAATCATTGATTGGCTGCCTCCTGCACGCCACCTACTGGGGATGGAGTCTGTGACTACCTTCTGGTTCATAGGTTGATGCTCAACCACTTAAGCCATCCTGGCTGGTCTTTGTTTTTATTTTTAACATGTAAAAATTCTTTCATGTTCCTTGAAAGTTTCTCTTTTAAATCATCTGGTTCTTAGATACAGTTTTTTCTTGGAAAAAACTCTGAATTTGTTAATAGGCATTAAAATTTTTTTTTAATGCTAAAGCTGATTCTAATGTTTGCACAGGTTCTCCTGTTCCTTAATTCCTCAGGATTATTTTTGTTTTGTTTTGGTCTTACTCTTTAATGCATTGTGACTTTTCCTATTTATATTTAAGAATAAAATAAAAAAATTAAAAAAAAAGAATAAAATAATAGCCATAGCTTGTTTGGCTCAGTGGATAAAGCGTCGGCCTGCAAACTGAAAGGTCCCAGGTTCGATTCCGGTTAAGGGCACATACCCGGGTTGTGGGCTCGATCCCCAGTGGGGACTTGCAGGAGGCAGCCGACCAATGATTCGCACTCATCATGGATGTTTCTATCTCTCCCTCTTCCCTCCT
This sequence comes from Eptesicus fuscus, assembly GCF_027574615.1. NCBI lineage: Eukaryota > Metazoa > Chordata > Mammalia > Chiroptera > Vespertilionidae > Eptesicus > Eptesicus fuscus. The sequence continues at coordinate 42,244,704 of NC_072485.1, read as the reverse complement.
CTCTGAAATCAATAAAAATATATATATTTTAAAAAGAATAAAATAATAAAAGGCTCACTGGCTACTTGTGTGTATGGGTAGAGCTTGTTTACCAGTAGGTTTCACTTTAAGGTAACTAGTCCAGGAACCAGTTATTATCCAAGGTTCCTCTAAATGTCAGCTCTGGGATGAGGTTAGCACTCAAACTGGTTGCTCTTGTTCTTTCCATGTGTTAACTTGGTTTCATCAGAGGCACACACTTTGATATTTTGTTCTGTCTGTTGAGCCTCAGGAATTAGAAGGAGGAGGATGTAGTTGTTTTGTATGTATTATAATTTCTCATCTGCTCATGTGTTAACTTGGTTTCATCAGAGGCACACACACTGATATTTTGGCCTATCTGTTGAGCATCAGGCTGGAGGATGGTGGTGTTTTGTATATATTATAATTTCTCATCTCATCATTTACTACTTTATTAATTCTTTGTAAATATGGGTTATATAGATATATTTCAATTTTTTTAACCATAGGTTTTATTTAGGTCTTTGGAAGGAGCAAGGGTGAATTAGAATTCTAATTGATCTCTGTGTGAACATTCAAATCAGCTTTATCATTAAAAATGATATTTTTATTTTCTTTTTCTTATTTTTATTATTTTCAATAGAAGGTGGTAGCATAAATATCATAGCTAACCTGACATTTTTATGTGGATAGCTTTCTGAATGGTTTTTAATAATCCTATCTTTTAAAATGTTTTTTTCCAATTACAGTTTACATTTAATATTATTTTGTATTAGTTTCAGGTGTACAGCATAGTGGTAAGACAATCATATTTTTTTACAAAGTGTTCCTTGCCCCCAACCCCCTAATAGTTCTAGTAACTTCCTGGTATCATACATAGTTATTTAATATTATTGACTATATTCCCATGACTGTTTTGTAAGCTACCTTATGTATTTCTCAATCCTTTGACCTTTTTCACCCATATGTTAATGTTACTGCCCATTTAGAAGTAGTTGTCTTGACTTCTAGAATACACATCTCTGCATCATAAAATCTGAGTTGGAAGGTGCTTTAGAGTTTATGTGAGTGTCTACCCTTATTGTGGGGAAGTCGCTTACTTAACTTAAAAACCTCAGTTAAGGTGCCTTTCTTACAGGTCAGTTTAGTCCATTGTTTTGTTCAGATTGTTTAGGAACCAAAACCTGCCTTCAATAGTATTTCTACCCAGTAGTGTACTTTTATTATCTCCTATAGCTAAGCAAAACCAGTCTGCTACAGTTTCTTTGCAGAACTTCATTGTCTTCCACATAAAGTATTATTAGCTTATTCTTTTCTCAGAAGACTTTTTAAACTTTTTCCTATCCTTTTAATCATTTGGTCATGATGTAGTTTTTCGATATGTTTTCAAATGACTATGATCAGAATTGAATATAACACCAAGAGTAGCTTAACTAGTGCTTATGCTTCCTTATTCTCTTATTTTTGCTAACCTAGCAGCTCTTCTTTTCTGTATTTTTAATTGATACAGTTAACAGAGAAATTTTCATACTTAATCATAAAAATAAAAACATCCTCACATTTTTCTAATTATGTATGAATTTGTTAAAGGAAGTTTTTATTCTTTTGAGTAAAATGATGGGATCAGCTGGTGCAAGTCAACTTTTTCTAATGGGTAATTGGCTCTGAAGTAACAAACTAACCAGTGAATATTAAAGTCCTTAAAAAATATTAAAGCTTTCTTTAGTCTCCTTGAATAGTCCACAGAATAACACTAAGCTGAGACTGTGTGACATTGTGTACCAAATATACTTTTCTATATTTTTTTCTTACCTGTAGTCTTAAAATGGGTTTAAGAACTTTCTGAATATAGATGATGTACTATATGTTCTTTAAATTGACATCTCCTTTGGGTTTCACAATCCTGAGCAAATTTGCACTCTTTAAATACCAACCTATAGTGCTTTAGTATTTAATGAATACATTCAATTTTAAGAAAGCTTGATTTGATTAAATTTGTCATAAATTTAGTTTTAACTATCTGTTCTGGGTTTCTTGTTATTGCTGCTGCTGCTGCTGTGTGTTTTTTTCTTTCTATTAAAAATTTCAGAATGTTTTGTTCATGACACTTCTTTAATGTGTATTGTCTTATTATATTTTAACTTTGACCTTATTTTTAACACTTATAAAGGAGAAAAGTATTTATACCTCTAAAATGACTTAAGTGTGACTTAATTGCTTTATCAGTCTTTTTTGAAATCTTTATGTTGCAAAGAGATTTCTTCATCAATCAAGGTACAATGCAGACAGTATGGGGCTTTTTGTATTTTGTTTTCTTACTGTGTATAATTGTAGATCATTGTTCCTTGACTGTTCTCTAAATTCTCTGTGACTGATGACATGTTTGTCCTTACACTTTGAAAGAAAATTAGATTAATTGGGTGATTTTTTTTTTCCTTTTAATTTTTACTTCAATGTAATACGAGTATTAAATGTAAATAATAAACCTGTAAGGACACTTTAACAGCCATTTTATTTTTTGTATGCTGCCTCCTCCTCCTGTATTCTTAGTATATATAATATTTTTAATTCTGGAATTTTTACTTATTAAATTAAATCAAAGATACTTATTTTCACTATGTAACACTTGTCATTATTATGTTATTTTTTTAAATAACTACTTAACCCACCATGTTGATATATCATGATTTTTATAACTATTAACTTAATGTTGGACATAGATTGTTTCCAAGTCTTGGCTATTATATAATGTTCAGTGAACATTTTCCTTTATTTTGTTTCTTGGTTAATTAAAACCTTGTGTTAAATTTCCATGTTTGAAATTATTAGGATGAAAAATGTAAAAACAGTACTTGCTATATATACTGTCATACTGTTTTTTTTAGACAGACTAAACCAATTTGTAACGTTTTTAATGTAAAAGACTAACTCTTTTTATATAACTGCCACTGATAGATAATGAGGTAGGTATAAAAATATTTCTTCAAGGTTGTTCTAAGTTACATTTCTTTGATTATTATTAGCAGTGAACACCTATGAAAAGTTTTATATATGTTGTCTTTTATAAAATGCCTCTTTATATTTTTGACGCATTAGTTTATTTGATGGTTGATTTCTTCAGTTTGCTCCCCTACATGCCACCAATAATATCATTAAGTGAGTCAACATTTTGAAGACCAAGCCTTCAAAAAGAGTTTTGAGTTCTCTTACTAAAAATGCCCTGCATCTTTGGACTGACATCTTGCTTTTTCTTTTCTTTTTGTAAAAAGCTTTGACAGATCCAAATGCCTCCGCTGCCCAGCAGGCTGTTCTCCAACAGCACATCAACAGTCTAACATACTCACCTTTTGGAGACTCTCCTCTCTTCAGGAATCCCATGTCAGACCCTAAGAAGAAAGAAGAGGTAAATTTAAGGGTGTTTCTATAGAATTTATTCTCAGAGAGGATAAACTACATATGCAGAATGTCATTTCTTATGTATAAAGCCTGTGCAAAGTTAGATGTAATTAACTTTTTAAATATATTTTTTATTGATTTTTTACAGAGAGGAAGGGAGAGGGATAGAGAGTTAGAAACATCAATCACTAGGGAAGTGCCCACAACCAAGGCACATGTTCTTGACCAGAATCGAACCTGGGACCCTTCAGTCCGCAGACCGACCCTCTATCCACTGAGCCAAACCAGCTAGGGCGATGTAATTAATTTTCAAGGCACATTTATTTATACTTTTTATTAGGCCAAGGGATAAATTATTTTTGCTGCAAGACAGTGAAATGAGCACTGGAATGGAAGTAAGGGCTGTGATGTTTTGACAGCCCTGAAGTAAGGCAGATATTTATAGTTGAGCAAACTAAGGCGCAGCTCCCAGAGATTAATTTTTCTAAAATCATAATGCTCCTAAGTGGCAAATCAAAATCTTTTCTCCTGATTTCTACATAGCTTTGTCTTATTCTTTTGTGCTCTAGTGGCAAAGACATTATATTTTGCTCACTGGTGTGTGATTAAAAGCATAGTCTTTTGCCCTGGACGGTTTGATCAGTGGTTAGAATCGAAGGGTTGTGGGTGTGATTCCTGGTCAAAGTTCGTGCTGGAGGCAACCAATCAATCAATGTCTGTCTGTCTGTCTGTCTGTCTGTCTCTCACTCTCTCGCTCGCTCTCGCTCTCCCTCCCTCTCCTCCCCCTCCCCCTTCCTCTTCTCTCCCTCCCTCCCTTCCCCACTCCCACTCCCCCCCACCCTCTCTCCCACTCTTCCCCTCTCCTCCCCTTTTCCCCCCCTCCTCCCTGCCATTCTCCAGAAATCAATGGGAAAAATATCCTCGAATGAGGATTAAAAAAAAACAAACAAAAACAAAATTATAGTCTGGTCAGCTTTTTTGTTGGTGGTTTTTATTGAATTTATTGGGGTCATAATTGGTTAATAAAATTTATGTAGGTTTCGGGTGTACAGTTCTACAATACAGAATCAGTATATTGTACTGTGTGTTCACCACCCAAAGTCAAATCTCCTTCCATCACCACTGTACTCCCTTTTCCCTCTTCTACCTTCCCCCACTCCCCTTATCCTCTAGTAATCACAGAATTATTGCCTGTATTGATGAGTTGTTGTTATTATTGTTTCTTACTTAATCCCTTCACCTTGTTCACTCAGCCCCTCAACACTTTTTCCTCTTACGCTGTCTGTCTGTTTTCTGTATCTATGGGTCTGTTTCTATTTTATTTGTTTATTTTGTTCATTAGATTCCACATATGTAAGATCATATGGTATTATTTGTCTTTCTCTGACTGGCTTATTTCACTTAGCGTAATATTCTCCAGGTTCATCCATGCTGTCACAAAAGGTAAGGTTTTTTTCTTTTTTTATGGCTAAGTGGTATTGTATAAATGTACCACAGCTTTTTTATCCACTCATCTACTGATGGGCACTTGGGCTGCTTCCAAATCTTGGCTATTGTAAATAGCACCTCAGCGAACATAGGGGTGCATAGTCTTTGGTCTGTTTAATACTTATTTTACCACTTAGAGTATGTGAAACATTGGATATGTCTTTTTGCCTCCCCAAATCTTTTTTTTTCATATATAAAATGGGAATAGTAATACTGTTCAGTGTTGAGAATTTAATAAAATAATGCAGCCCTGGCCGGTTTGGCTCAGTGGATGGAGCGTCGGCCTGTGGACTCGGGTCCCAGGTTCGATTCCGGTCAAGGGCATGTACCTTAGTTGCGGGTGCATCCCCAGTAGGGAGTGTGCAGGAGGCAGCTGATTGATGTTTCTCTCTCATCGATGTTTCTGGCTCTCTCTCCCTCTCCCTTCCTCTCTGTAAAAAATCAATAAAATATATTTTAAAAAAATAATGCAAACGTGGTTTATAGTAGGTTGTTCAGTATATAGCAATTATTATTTAGTCATTTATCCTTCAGCTTGTTCTTAAATAGCTCTGAAACTAGATATAATGAGAAGCAAAATATGAATTTGAAGTGCTTGTTAAGGTGCTATGTAATATAAGTTACCAATTCTTATATTACCAAGACTAGATGAAAATTACGATATTCATGCAGGCATAATTATGATATTCATGCAGGCATAATTTAGATGTCTATATATATATATGCTAGTAGTCCCTTTCATTTTAAGGATACAAAATGAAAATAAAAAATAACTTATTCTCTCAGAACTTTTTATCTGAGAACTTGTTACAGGAAGATCAGACCTGTGTTTAAAATTTACTATAGTTCAATATAGTATATGTAATAATAGAGAAGCCCATCAGCTGATGAATGGAAAAACAAAATGTTGTATACCTATCCAGTGGAATATCATTCAGTCATAAAAAGAAATAAAGTACTGATACTGTAAGTACTATAATATGGATGAACCTTGAAAACATGCTAAGTGAAAGATGCAATGCAACACAAAAGACCTAATGATTCCATTTATGTAAAATGTCTAGAATAGGCAAATCTATAGAGACAGAAAGTAAATTCATGTTTACTATGGGATAAGGAGAAGAATTGGTAGGTACAGAGTTTCTTTGTGAAGTGAGGGAAATGTTCTGGAGTTAGGGAGCAGTAATGGTTGTACACCTTATAAATATAAAACTACGTAATTGTTTGCGTTAAAATGGTGACTTCTATGTCACGTTACTTTTATCTTAATAAAATTAAAATATACAGAGCATAGATTCTTGAGTGAATTTTGTAATGCTTTTCAGAAGAGGTAACATTTAACTCTTTCTGTGTATGTATGTAGAAGTTGGTAGAGCTAGGTCAAAACATTCCAAGAAAAGGCACAGAATTGTAAAAGATCTCAATGATCTGGGAAGGTACAGTGTTACTGAAGTGTAACAGTCTGCATTGTGAAGAGAAACAAATTATGACGTGTTTTATATGTTAGACATTGTTTCAGTTGGTGTATCCAGTGTACACTGTTAAAGAAAACAATGTATAACATCCTGAACATACTATAGAAACATAGTAAAAGTGCCCTCAATATTAACTGTGGAGACTTAATTTAGTTATATGTCTCCTCCACTAACTTGTAATTTCCTCAAAAATCAGGGAAAGTAATTTTATTTTTATTCCCAGTACTTAATGTTTGATTCATGGTATTATCAATGTTTGCTAAATGATGGATAAATGCAAGCTAATATCTGTCTGTTTTTTCAGAGTGATTTGGATTGCATAGAAGTTGAACGTTAATTCATAGCTGTGTCTGTTTCCTTAAAGCATAAGATTTTTTGTTTTATTTAAAAATTCTCTTTTTTATATTATATTTTCTTAAGATAAATATATTAAATATTACCATCTTTGTTTTGAAATAAACTGCTGGTCCTGGCTGGTGTGGCTTGGTTGGTTGGAGTGTCATCCGTATACCAAAAGGTGTCGGGTTTAATTTCCGGTTAGGGCACATACCCAGATTGTGGGTTCAGTCCCCAGTGGTTGGGGAGTATGGGAGGCAACCAATTGATGTCTGTCTCAAATCAATAAAAAAAACATATCCTTGAGTGAGGAACTATTGAAATTTAATTTAGGATGATTTAGGATACCTACCACTAAAGTAGCTAACATGGGCTACATCATTCCAGCTTACATTTAGATCCAACAAAATTTTAGTCATGATGAAGACAAGCTTCAGTTATGAAAGTACAAACTATTTGTGTAAGTGGTTTTTTAAAGTGACATTAAGGTCCCCATTGTAAACGGCCATTTGCAAGTGGATAGTTTTCCTTATTAAATCATACTGTAGCTATGTTTTGAGCATTGGTTCTTGTCTATCTTGGAGTACATAAGACTTACCTAGAATTCTTGTTTTCTGGAAGCCAAGACTTCAAGAGGTATCTAGCTGGTTAATGGCAGAGATGAGATTTCCATTCTGGTCTGATTTTTAAGGCCAAAATCATACATTTGAGTTAATCTAGAACTTACTTTTCATGATGCTTTTGTTTTTCAGAGATTGAAACCAACAAATCCAGCAGCCCAGAAGGCTCTCACTACACCCACTCATTATAAACTGACACCTCGCCCTGCCACCAGAGTCCGACCAAAGGCTTTACAAACAACAGGCACAGCCAAGTCACAGCTCTTTGATGGACTGGATGATGATGAACCATCCTTAGCCAATGGAGCATTCATGCCCAAGTGAGTTTATTTTTGTTAACATAAATTAAGTGTAAAATATAGTGTGGGACAAAAATGGGTTTACAGTTGTATGTGAAACAGTTCTTATTATTTATTAATTGGATTATTATACAGTTATTTTTTATTATTTTTTAAAATATATTTTATTGATTTTTTACAGAGAGGAAGGGAGAGGGATAGAGAGTTAGAAACATCGATGAGAGAGAAACATCAATCAACTGCCTCCTGCACACTCCCTACTGGGGATGTGCCCGCAACCAAGGTACATGCCCTTGACCGGAATCGAACCTGGGACCCTTGAGTCCACAGGCCAACGCTCTATCCACTGAGCCAAACCAGTTAGAGCTACAGTTATTTTTTTATTTGAGAATTATAGAACATTACAGAATAAAAATGGCCTGACCACTTTTCAAGGCTAGCATAGTTAACATTAAAATATTTTAATTAACATGCTCTTAGTTTTACATATATATGTTTTTTCTTTTATTTTTGAGATGTTAGTGCTTACATAATTTTATTTTAAGCAGAAGACACTTTTTTTTCACAATACAAATGAGCCAAACTGATTAAGAAGAATATATATAATTTTGATTCCCATACATAGAGCTGTTGAACCAATAGTAAAATAATCGCACAGGAAAGTATATAGAAGAGTTGTTGATAAACAGAGAGAATTACATTTAAATTATATATTAGAGCAAATATGCCCTAGAGATTTATATTTGCATGGAAAAACCCTGAAGAAAAATACATACTAAACTCAACAATAGTTAACATATGAAAATGTAACTTCAGGGCATTTTATTTCTGGGTTGTTTATTTTTTTATTTTATTTTTTTATTTTTATTTTTTAAAGAAAGCAGAGGGAGCCGGCCCTCAGCCCCCCTGGGAAAGGGGCCGTGTCCGCTGCCATCTATTTTTTGAGATTACAGTTAGACACAGATAATGGCTTTTAAAAAGCAGCAAGTACTTTTCTAATCAGAAAGAAAAAAGGTTGTTTTTTGCTTTGGAGAAAAAGTGGGAATTCATCACTTGCAGTTCTTTGTCTATGAATGATAAGTTTAAAAATCACCACTCCTTTCTTTCCTTAAAAATATGGTGGGCTGCTGCTTCCAAAAAGATGGAAAATTTAATTTTTATACATTTCTTAGAATAGCATTAGCTTATTTTGAAGGCAGAGACTGCGTATTATTCATGTTTATGTCCCCAGCACTTAGCAAATTGTTTGGCACAGAGTTGTTGAAAAGTGCTTGGGTTCACCAGTCCAACCATCTCTCAGGGTAATTTCACCAGTTTCTTTGGGGTTTGCTACACACTTCTGGTCTTTGACTTCTTGTGTCTGTTTTCTGTACCTGTCTCACTTGATATTTCTGATGCCAATCCTCTTCACTTTTGCCTGACACTGTTTTATGTTCTTTGTCTTATAGTTGTATGTTTTTCATGTGAAACATTTTATCAGTCCCTCTTCTCTTTCCTCCTCTGTCACTGTGTTCCAGTCCATGGCAGTTATTGTTTTTTAATGATCAAATTGCCCTATCTTTGGCAAGCAGTTTTCCTTTCAGGTTGCCTTCTGTTCCTTTCCAAGGTCCCTGATAATGTTTGATAACTTTCTGTAGGATTCAATCTATACCTGCCAGGGCTTGTTTTGTGTCTTTTTTGTTAATCCTCACCTGAGGATTTTTTTTCCATTGATTTTTAGAGAGAGTTGAAAGGAGGGACAGAGAAAAACATCGATGTGAGAGAGAGACATTGATGGGTTGCCTCCCCACACATCCCAGCCTGGGCCAGGGATTGAACCTGTAACCTCGGTATGTGCCCTTTACCTAGAATTAAACCCATGACCCTTTGCGTGGGCCAACGCTCTAAACACCTGAGCCACACAAGCCAGATTTAATAATCTTCCAAAAAAATGATTTTATGTCACTTACATTTTTAAAACTGTGTGGCAGTAATTGGAGTTCAAGTATGATGATACTATCCTTCAGAAAAGTTTTTTTTTTTAATGAAAGTTGCTTATTGAAATGAGTCAAAGCTGAACTTGTTACCAGACTCGTGCTATTTACTTTTAGTTTTTTAAGAATTGCTTTGAGAGAGAGAGGCATTGATTTGTTGTTCCACTTATTTATACATTCATTGGTTGACCCTTGTATGTGTCTTCACCAGCAACTGTGGCGTAACAGGATGGCACTCTAACCAACTTAGCTACCTGGCCAGAGCACTTTTAGTTTTCTCTTAACTATAGGGGTAGAGACTTTCCAAGTCCCAACACAAAATGAGTGGCATCCTCTGATACCTCCACACTTTTGATAGCTCTGGACTCCAGTTTCTGTCTCCTTAATCCCACAAAACTTTAAAATGTCCTGTTAGCCTCTTAGCCTTCCCCTTGGAATTAGAAAAGTCCCCAAAAGAAAAACAACCCTAAGTACCAGACACCTCCCTGTGCCACTCTCCCCCAGGTTGCTGGTTCGGTAATTTTTTTTTATAACTTGTTGGCTGTCATATAAGAGTGGTCTGCTACCTATAGTTGTTTTGTTTTTTTAAAGGAATGAAGCACATTAGTTACTCCCATGAGTTTGAGTGTTAAGATCTCTTCTATTGGTTTTTCTACTTGAAGTTTGTATACTGTGGAGGTTCTTGCCCTTAAGTAAACCTGCTATATACAAACGTTAACTTTTTAGGTATTTGTGATCATTTGCATCTTTGAATTCTTTTTTTTTTTTTTTTTAATCCTCACCCGAGGATATTTTTCCATTGATTTCTTAGAGAGAGTGGGAGAAAGAGATAAAGACAGAGAGAAATATTGATGTGAAAGAAATACATCGATTGGTTGCCTTCTGCATGCGCCCTCACCAGGGCCCAGGCTGGGGAGGATTCTGCAGCCAAAGTACGTGCCCTTATCCGGAATCGAACCTGGGACCCTTTGGTCCACAGGCCAAACTGGCTAGGGTCATTTGCATCTTTGGATATCCGGGATTTTTGTCATTTTAAAAAATATATATTGTTTTCTTAATTTCAGAGAGGGAGGGAGAGGGAGAAAGAGATGGAAACACCAATGATGAGAGAGAATCATTGATTGGCTGCCTCCTATATCCCCCTCGATCCCTCTACTAGGGATCAAGCCTGCAACCCGGGCATGTGCCCTGACCAGGAATCGAACTGTGACTTCCTGGTTCACAGATCAGTGCTCAACCATGGAAACATGCCAGCCGGGCATCATCTTTTTTTTTTTTTTTTTTTTTAAAGGGGAGCATTGATAAGAGAAACATGGATTGGCTGCCTCCTGCACAGCCCCCACCAGGAATCGAGCCCACAACCTGGGCATGTGACCTAACTGGGAATCACACCAGGGACCTCTTAGTTCATGGGTCAGCGCTCAAGCACTGAGCCACACTGGCCTGGCTCTTGTCATCTTATTTTTAAAATCTTTCTCATTTAGTCAAGAAAGTATCTATTTACCTACTTTTTCAGGGCAGCATGCTGAGCTCTATAGGAAGAGATAGTCATAAATCCTTATTGCCAAAAGAAAAGAAGGAAAATGTTTAAAAAGAGAAAAGACATGTAGAGAAATAATTGAAATATAATACATAGTGTGATGAGTTGACTAAGTGTTTGGATAAAGTAAGTGCTCAGTGGTTCAGAGAATCAAGAAAAATATTTTCCAGGGGAATTTCCACTTTATTTTGAATATGGTTAGGTTTATTCTTCCAGATACCAGAGTGGAATATATTTGGGACCTTGTGTTTTGGTCATGTATTTATAGGAAGAGTTGGTGAGTTTAATGAACTTGTTAGGTCATTTTTAGATATATAAGAATTGAATATGAGTGTCCTTTTCAACTCCAGTTTTTAAGATAATGTCTGTGACCGAACTATGTGTGCCTGGGTTTTTACCTTTTTTCCTTTTGGTCTCTGTTTTTAGGAAAAGCATTAAGAAGTTGGTTTTGAAAAACCTTAACAATAGCAATCTCTTCTCTCCTGTTAATCATGATTCAGAAGATCTAGCTTCACCCTCTGATTATCCAGAAAATGAAGAGAGGTAAACTGAATTCTGGTTTGGGTTGTTTCTGGTAGAGCTCCCTATTCCTTTTTTTTTTTTTTTTTTTTTTAAGATCATATATTAATTTTTAAAATATGTTTTTTATTGATTTCAGAGAGGAGGGGAGAGGGAGAGACAGAAACATCAACGATGAGATAGAATTATTGATCGGCTGCCTCCTGCATGCCCCCTACTGGGGATCAAGCCTGCAACCCTGGCATGCACCCTTGGCCGGGAACTGAACCTGGGACCCTTCAGTCCATAGGCGGACGCTCTATCTACTGAGTCAAACTAGCCAGGGGCCTATTCCCATTTTGAAAAGATTCTGAGCTTAAAATTTAATTCATTCTATGAAAATGTATGAAGCTTGGCGAATGTTGTATATAAGTATTATAGCAGATGAGCACCTAAAAATTAAATCATGTTTTTGCTTTTTTAATTCTTTAGACCTTAATAATTAGAGCTCTTTTGATTCAATCCTGCAAAATTATTTTGATAACCATGTATATAATTTTGAACAGGGTTAACATACATTTGACATTTACCTCTCCTAAAATAAGGAATATTTTGTTTATGATAAGTACTGGAGTGATAGTCATTGTAACCAAATAAAAGAAAAATAATTATAGAAACATAAAATGTATAAAGAAATAAGAAGTATATGCACTAATCTTTCATAGTTTGGTATATATTCGTACAGTTTAGAAATCTGTTTATAAACATAGAGGTTATACATGAATGATATATTGAGATGCTCCTATTTCCATTTAATTTATTATAAATGCCATTTTATATTAATATGGATACATCTGCCCCTTCTTTTTTAATAACTATATAATTTAATCAGTTCTCTATTAGAGGACATTTAGATTATTTGCTATTACTATTTCAAAATGACTCATTGAAAAATTCATTTATATATCTTTACTCCTGTCTTTATCTCTTTGGATAAAATTTTAGTTTGAATTCTTTTTACTAAATATTTTCTTTTTAAAAAAAAATATATTTTATTGATTTTTTACAGAGAGGAAGGGAGAGGGATAGAGAATTAGAAACATCAAAGAGAGAAACATCGATCAGCTGCCTCCTGCACACTCCCCACTAGGGATGTGCCCGCAACCAAGATACATGCCCTTGACCGGACTCAAACCTGGGACCCTTCATTTCACAGGCCAACGCTCTATCCACTGAGCCAAACCAGTTAGGGCTACTAAATATTTTCTAATATCTTAATGATAATATTTAAAAATTTTTCCATTTTTTAAAATTTGAAACTCACCACTGGTTATTTGATCCCCATATAGTAGAGCACCTTGTTTTTTTAAACTAAAAATTTGATGCTCAGAGTCATTTATTCAAGAAAATAGATCTGTTAAAAGCACAAAATCTACAGCCAGATTTCCTGGGTTAAAATTCCAACTGTAGCATTTACACATTTGTGACCTTGGGCAAGTTACTTTATTTTCTGTCTTAGTTGTCTTTTTATAAACTAGAGAGAATGATAGTAACCTGTGTTACCACATTACAGTAAGTATTAAATGAATTTTTAATATGTGGAATTACCTGGAATAGTGTCAGACACCTAATAATGGCTCAGGAAAGGTTAGCTGTTATCATTGTTACTACTACTACAAGGGGCTGAGATACTGTTTTTACTTTCTCTTTTCAGATTCAGTTTCCTGAGCAAACCTGATGAGAATCATCAGCAAGATGGACATGATGATTCTCTTATGTCACGTTTTTATGCTAATCCTATTGCAAAACCTATTCCTCAAACCCCAGAGAGTGCTGGAAATAAACACAATAACAGCAGCAGTGTGGATGATACCATTGTTGCATTGAACATGCGTGCTGCCTTACGAAATGGGCTGGAAGGAAGCAGTGAAGAGACTTCTTTTCATGAGGAGTCACTGCAGGATGACCGGGAAGAAATAGAAAATAGTACTTACCATATGCATCCAGCAGGTCAGGTTCATTTTGGTATATGCCTAATGTCTTGCCAGTCATTTGAAATTTCTTGTGGTTTGTCACAGATTTTCAACAGAATGAAAGTCATCTATCTAAACTCTTAAAATGTTTTTTATTGCATTTTATAAAAGTTAACATTTAAACACTTTTCACTTATGCTTTGGTCTGTTTGTAAATTCACGTACTTTTGTAACTTTGAAGTAGTTAAATTCATGTCATTTTAATTATCCTGGTACAGTTTAAAGACCCCAAATTTTATAGCCAGAGAGACTATCCTCATACTTGCCTTAGTTTTATAAACTTGCATAGATTACTTACTAGTTTTTAAATTAAAATGATAGTGATAATTATTTCTTATCATATAAGGTGTTTGAGATGTGAATTAGATTTAAGTATATAGACCATAATGTCTAACATGTATAAGCATTCAAATGGTAGCTGTTGCTATAGTTGTTTATCATCACCTCAGTTCTTTGCTTGCTTCCCTCCTCTTGTTCTCCATAATGAACTGATTAACTTTTTCCCAACTGATGAAACAACTAACATAAACTATAAGATTAGAAAGTCTTGATTGGATACTTAGAGCTTGCCTTATCTGTGTGTGTTGATATTACATCTCATTTTGGGCTTTGATAAATATCATTACCTTTTTTTAAAAAATAGAGGTAAAATTGTAGTGAAGTGCAAAGATCTTGTGTTCATTTCAGTGAATTTTGGAACATATATTCATTGTCTAATACCTCAGTCGAGAGCTAAACATTACTTTTACCCTGGCAAGTTAGTACTTGTGTCACAATCCCCAGAAATCAATCACAGTCTGGTTTTTGTCTCATAGATTAGTTTTGCCTGTTCTTAAACTTCATGTAAATGGGATCATATATACATATTCTTTTTTACTCTTAATTTATATGCGATTGCATCCATAATTTATATATCACTTTTTGCTCAGTAGTATTTCAATATGTAAATATGCCACATTTGGTTAATCCGTTTTCTGTTAGTGAACATTTGGGTTGTTTTACAGTTATTCTTGAAATGTTTGTAAAATTTTTCTATATCTAGTGATCTTACTGCCTTTATGTAATGTTCAAAGCATTTAAGAGTAAGCCAACTGTGCCCAGCCAGCATGGCTCAGTGGTTGAGCGTCGACCTATGAATCAGGAGGTCACGGTTCAATTTCCTGTTGGGGCACATGCATGTGCCCGAGTTGCAGGCTTGATCCCCAGTGTGGGGAATTTAGGAGGCAGCCGATTCATGATTCTCATCAGTGATGTTTTTATCCCTCTCCCTTCCTCTCTGAAATCAATAAAATATATATATACATACACACACACACACACATTTCTTTCTTTTTTTTTTTTTTTTTTTTTTAGAGTAAGCCAACATTTCTGGTCAATTGGTGCCCCAAGGAAACAATTTTATACTTTCACATTAAGAATCCCAAGTATATATACTTGTGTGTGTATCTACATGAATTCATTATGATGCTCCTTTTTTTTTTTTTTTCACGTAGCCAGCCTAGATTTTTTGTTTTTCATTTTCCCGTTGACCTTGTTTGCCAACTCTCTGTTTATTTACTTAGGTTTTTGTTTGTTTGTTTTTACTGATTTGAGAGAGAGAGAAGAAGGGAGAGGGAGAGAGAGATAGAAACCCACAACCTAGCCATGTGCCCTGACCCAGAATTGAGCCGGTGACCTCTTGGTGCATGGGTTGACACTCAAACTATTGAGGCACACCAGCTGGGCACCACTTCCCAATTTAAAATTTCATTCCCAGGATTAACAATCCTCTAAACCTTGCCAGTAGAGAAACAAGTTATTATACAAGTGGGCATTGTTGTGGCTGGACTTTAATCTGATATTGGCCTTAAATTGTTTTCTCTCATAGAGCAGGTTAGCCTGACCTCTACATATAAATGGAACAAGGAGTGATTAGAAAAAGCATATCAGTGCCCTATTTTCTTTGAATTCTTCAGAAATCTACCTAGTTGTTATTTTTTTTTTAAATAACACTAATTTATATAGGCCTTTAAGTTTCCATTTGACTTTGGGACTTTCTCATGTAGTAAATTTACAAAGTACTGGATTTGGGGGTTTAGTTTCATTTATACAACTGAATTACTATGTAAGCAGTTTCATTCCACCCTGGGTTTTGGTATCTTCAGGTATTTATAAAAAAAAAAAGCCGAAACCGGTTTGGCTCAGTGGATAGAGCGTCGGTCTGCGGACTGAAAGGTCCCAGGTTCGATTCCGGTCAAGGGCATGTACATTGGTTGCGGGCACATCCCCAGTGGGGGGTGTGCAGGAGGCAGCTGTTCGATGTTTCTCTCTCATCGATGTTTCTAGCTCTCTATCCCTCTCCCTTCCTCTCTGTAAAAAATCAATAAAATATAAAAAAATAAAATAAAAATAAAAAGATTAAACAAGCTTTCCCTGGAATGTATTTTATAGAATGCCTTTCATAGTATAGTGTTTTAATGGGTGTCAGTGAAAAGGACAATCACAGTTAATATGATATTTTCTGTTTCTTTTATCATAGGCATTGTTCTCACTAAGGTTGGTTACTATACTATTCCATCTATAGATGACCTTGCTAAAATTACCAATGAAAAAGGAGAATGTATTGTCTCTGACTTCACTATTGGTCGTAAAGGTGAGTATGAGTTTAGGAGTTAATAGTGTATAAGCCAGAGATCTGCACTTTTTTTTGTAATTAGATAAAGGAAGCTGAATATCTACATGAATTCATTATGATGCTCCTTTTTTTTGATAGCTGAATCCATTTCCCCCCCTACATTTGAACCCACCTTGGCCTGAATAGCAGACAAGTAACTAAACAAGACTAGAACCTTATAACATTCTTTGGTAGCTGTTTTGCTCATTGCAGTTTTCTACAATTAAAGAAAATACTATAAACAGCAAGGAATACTACATGAAAAAATTGAATAGTTAACAAAAGATGGGTAATATTTAGGTTCAACTTTATATTATTAAATTATTACAAATGTAATTTCTTTGAGAAAAACAGGTATCGTATTCAAAAAAAAGGCACAGGTATCTTAACTCATACTGCAGATATGGTGCTAAGAGTTGTTTATATGGCAGCTATATAGGTCTTTGGTAAGAGATTTAAGACGGCTGTTTTGAGGACAACTTAAATGCTATAAAAATACTGATGTTAAACCAGATAACAATGTATTTGGTTTCACCCATACATATTATGGCTGAAATAACCCATTCAGTGATATCGCTGGGTGATTGAAAATATTAATGTTTAAAGCAGCTTGCTCCTTCTGATAATTAGAAGTTTAATGTAGGTATTTGCCCTCTATACAGGATGAGTTTTTAACTATTTGCTCTGACTTGTAGGTTATGGTTCAATCTATTTTGAAGGAGAAGTGAATTTGACAAATCTAAATCTGGATGATATTGTACATATCCGAAGGAAAGAAGTTATTGTCTATTTAGATGATGACCAAAAACCACCTGTGGGTGAAGGACTAAATAGGTATGAACTTATTTATGTATTTAGAAAATAATCAGCTAAATCGCAGTTATTTCTGTCAACACAAATGTGTCCATATTATACATTTTTCTGCAATTTGCTTTTTTGACTTAGTGCACAATGTGGAATTATTGTTTCTCTACTTTCATTTAAAAGTATAAATGATAAATGCTACACTATGACTTCTTGACTCTTTTCCCCTAATATTATCAGGTCCAGATGTTAGTTTCCAAAAACAATTTAAGTAGTAGTTTTTTGTGGGGGGTTTTTTTCCTTCACATTTTTTGTGGTGACTATGCTTAAGCCTTTCTCTATATTTTAGTGTGAGATACTAGCTTCTGATATCTCTTAGACAAGTGAAAGGGCCACAGTTAAAATTGTTTATGTTCGCAAATTACCAAGATTGAATTATGAAGAAATAGAAAATCTGAACAGCCCTATAACTAATAAGGAACTTGAATCAGTAATCAAAAACCTCCACCTCAGAAAAAGTCCAAGACCAGATGTTTCCTTTTTTTTTTTTTTAATATATTTTTATTGATTTCAGAGAGGGAGAAAAAGATGGAAACCCCAATGCTGAGAGAGAATCATTGATTGGCTGCCTCCTGCACGCCACCTACTGGGGATCGAGCCTGCAACCCAGGCATATGCCCTGACTGGGAATAGAACTGTGACCTTTTGGTTCACAGGTCCATGCTAAACCACGGAGCCACGCTGGCTGGGCAAGAGCATATGGTTTCAATGATGAATTCTATTGAACATTTAAAGGGGAATTAACACTGATTCCTATCAAATGCTTACAAAAAATTGAAGAGAAGGGAATACTTCTGAACTCATTCAATGAGGTAGTCATTACCCTGATTCCAAAGCTAGACAAAGACCTTGTAACAAAACTACAGACTGATATCATGATGAATATTGATGTAAATATTCTCAACAAAATATTAACAAACAGAATTTAACAATACATTGAAAAGATTATACACTGTGACCGAGTGGGATTTATTCCTGGAATGCAAAGATGATTCAACATATGAAAATAGATCAGTGTCAGTACATCCCACATTTACAGAATGAAGAAAATCACATGATAATCTCCATTGGTTCAGAATAAGCATTTGATAAAATTCAGTATCATTTCATAATACAGACACTCAACAACCTAGTGCTAGAAGGAAATTACCAGGTTGTATTTGAAAAATCCACAGTCCAAGATCTGAACAACCCTGTAAATAATCTGGAAATCAGAGCTAGAGTAATTAAGCAAGAAAAAGAAGTAAAAAGCATTCAAATTCAAAAGGAAGAAGTAAAATTATCTCTGTTCACAGATGATTTGATCTTACATGAAGAAAGTAAAGATTCCACTAAAAAAAACACAAAACCTGTTATAACTAATAAATTCAGCAGGCTACAAAATCTACATGTAAAACTTACTTTCTTTACACTAACAATAATCTAAAAATGTTAGGAAACTAATTTCATTTATAACATCAAACAGAATAAAACTCTTAGGAATAAACTTTACCACGAAGGCAAAAGACTTGTACACTGAAAAATATAAAACATTGCTGAAAGTACAATCAACAGAATGAAAAGGCAACCTACAGAATGGGAGAAAATATTTACAGATTATGCATATGATAAAGAGTTATTAACCAGAATATGAAGGAAGATCTACAGCTCAACACAAAGATTAAAAAGGGACTTCAATACAAATTTCTCCAGAGATGGTATGCAAATGGTGAACAAGCATATGAAAAGATGTTCAACATAACTAATAATTAAGGAAATGCAAATCAAAACCACAATGAGCTATCCACATCCATTAGGATGTTTAGTATAAAAAAGTAAGTTTTTGCAACAGTGTGGAAAAATTAGAATCTTTGTATATTGTTGGTAGGAAAGGAAAATGGTATAGCCATTATAGAAAAGCGTATGATGATTCCTCAAAAAATTTAAAATAATCCAGCAATTCCACTCTAGGAATGTATCCAAAAGAATGAATACATAGGCATTCATTCTATGAATGCAAGACATACAGAATGAATAGGACACAGTCCTTGAATTCAGGTATTGGTATTAAAAGGATACATTACCTCTTTTATAGTCATCTTTACAATTTTATTTAATGGCTGATACTATGATATTCCTAATACTTCATTCTTCAAGCATATGTTGTTCATCAATGGTAGTTACTGCTGTTATTACTGTTCTTAAGTACAATAACACTCTAAAACCTTCACTAAGACTTAGTTCTTAGCACTGAACTATGACCACTGGATTCTATCAAAGATACATAACTTAAAGAGTTATTAAAATTAGATTGGAAATAATTGATATGCCATAGTAGTTTGGAATAAATGGAATTTGACTCTTGAACCAAGTCCTGAACTAGTTGATGTTGAGTAATTCCTTGCTCTTGAGCTTATCAATTGGGAGATAAGACTCAAGTTCATGAAACATCTGCAGATGTAATTCCAAAGTAACATAGGTACCTTTATTTGCTATTTCTATAGATATTAGTTGGCTTTCTGGGCTTAAATATGAAACACTGACATTTTACCTGGTTGTATGTTACAGGAAGGCTGAAGTTACATTGGATGGAGTTTGGCCAACAGATAAAACATCTCGTTGTTTAATAAAGAGCCCAGATCGACTTGCTGATATCAACTATGAGGGGAGATTAGAAGCAGTTTCAAGGAAACAGGGAGCTCAGTTCAAAGAGTACCGTCCTGAAACAGGTTCTTGGGTGTTTAAGGTATAGTCACTTAATCTTGTTCTTATTAACTGTTGTGAGAATCACAAAATGTTTGTGCTGGAAGTGATCTGCTCTTAAATTCTCTTTATGTTCAAATTAGGGAATAGATTTGCTCCAAATTGCACATCTAATTAAACCCCAGAACAATAGGAGTTATTATAAACTTTAATAGAGGCTCTCGGTACACAAAAATTGTACACAGGTGGGGTCCTTAGGCCTGGCCAGCGATCAGGGCCGATCAGGTTCCCTGCCTCCCCGCCTCCTCATTCCCTCACTCCCTCAGTGCCCTGCTGCCATGTTCACCCGCCATGTTCTTCACTGCCCCTGGTGGTCAGCGCACGTCATAGTGAGTGATCAAGCTCCTGGTCTCCATGTCAAGCTCCCAAGGGGACACTTTGCATATTAGCCTTTTATATAGAGAGACTAGAGGCCCAGTGCATGAAAATTCTTGTACTGGGGTGGGGGCGTCCCTCAGCCTGGCCTGCCCCCTCTCACAGTCTGGGATCCCTCAGGGGATGTCCTACTGACGGCTTAGGGAGAGGGAGCAGGCCTAAGCCGCACTCTGGCCTCCCTCTGCGGGATGCAACCAGACCGATCAGGGGAAGGCACCGCACCCATCACCCCGCTGCTGCTGCCACTGCTGGCCCTCCTTGGCCCTCACAGCCACTGTGTCTTTGTCTGGAAGGACATCTGGAAGATGTCTGGTCTATCCAGTCTAATTAGCGTATTACCCTTTAGTTAGTATAGATTATATATAGAGATGGGCTTACAATTCAAATTCTCTTCTCCATCCTCTGAGCATTTAGATACACTTCTAAGGTGTGATTTTCTAATATATGGCATTATTTAGGGATATAGGCAGAATTTTTGTCTCTTTAATAGATCAACTCTTCCTAAATAATTGTCAGTCTTTAAAAGATATCTGGGGTGAGGAGGTTGACTTCCTCCCTTCCTTGATAGTTTAACCAATTGGTTTTTGTTTTTGTTTTTTTCTTCTAGGCCAATTGGATTATTTCACTTATTCAAGGTTCTTGTGTTGGTAGAGAACAACTAGCCAGTATATAGATGTGAAATAGTAATGGCTCTTTTGGATTCAGTTTCTGTCTTAATATGTTTAGTAATTATGTGAACAATTAGTACATGCATCAAACATAATCTAAATCTTAGAAAAACAGTAAAGTGACATTTCATTGTGTTTTAAATAAAATCTTTATACCTTTTTTTTTTTTTTTTTTTTTTTTAGCTAATTTGCAGAATAGCAAGTACAAATATGGTGGAAGCTCTTCTGAATAATAGTGTTAAAATTGATTTTGTTGGATTCTTTTCTTCCTTAGGTGTCCCATTTTTCTAAGTATGGCCTTCAAGATTCTGATGAAGAGGAAGAGGAACGGCCATCCAAAACTAGCACAAAGAAGTTGAAGACGGCCGCTTTGCCTCCTGCCGGCCAGGACACACCATTCCAGATGGCTCTTAATGGCAAACCAGCACCTCCACCCCAGGTAGAGAAAGGACAGTGAATTTGAACGGAATCCGTGATACAGAAGTTAAAAGCAAGTCATTCAGCTAGTACAAAGCTGTTTTATGACCCCCTGGACCTTTGAAGAGTACAAATATATTGCCAATAACATTGAGACAAGTACAAGGGAGGTGGTCATGAGGTGGTGCTGGCATCTGTTGTGTTGTTTTTTTTTACTTGAGAGATTTAAATAATTCTTGCTGTTTGGATCATTCATTCTGCAGATTTTCTTTCTTGAACAACTCCCTCTCTCTCATTTGGACTTGCTGAATTTTCTGCTCAGTGAGCAACTTAAGATAACCTTTGCTTGTGTGGGTTAATGCAAAGTAAATCCTACTTTTATTGACTACTGATCTGCAAGTTAAATCTTGTTCTTTATCTTCATGATTATTTTTAAAAGCTCAGTCTTTCTGCAAGGGTTTTTAACTTCATTTTTCTCGAGCTGTTCACTTATACTTCAGGTAACATCTTGGTTTTTGTATTATAACAATACATAATCTTTATAAATAACGTTTTAAGAATACAAATTATTTGGCTTGGGGAGAGTAGGTGCTGCATTGTTTATTGCAATTATTTGTATCATACACTTTTTCAGTATTGTTAAACCAGCGTAAACCTTTGTCCTTGTAAGGAAAGGTTTGTAATTTAAATATCAGGTAGTTTTGCCAACTATAAAAGATTTACTTTCATTTGAATGTTGTTTATATTCAATCAAGTTACAAAATATTTTTTTTCTTTTGCTGCCACACTCCCTTAAAGAAGAGAACTTGGTATAGAATTATTTTGTAAAGAATCCTCTACCTCTCAGCTGCTAAAAGCAGAATCTTTGGAATTTTCCATGCTATAATTCATAACAGCTGCTCATTTATGCAAATTTTATGGTTTATTAAATAATTACTTAGGCATTTTCTGGAGATTGTTGTGTATGTATGTTCATGTTTGCACATACAGAGCGAGGGGGGGGGAGTGATGAAATTGGGAAACATATTGACCTTTATATTTATAATCTTTATAGCATTTAAAATACCCCTAAGAAATCTCTTCTGAACTAAAGAAATGCTATAAATGGATTTGGTTTTCTAGTTTTCAGTGTTCATTTTATCTGAATCATATAGTTTTTATAATCTCTCTCTTTCCAAAGTGGTTTTTTTTTAAAATACATTTTATTGATTTTTTACAGAGAGGAAGGGAGAGAGATAGTCAGAAACATCGATGTGAGAGAAACATCGATCAGCTGCCTCCTGCACAGATGTGCCCGCAACCAAGATACATGCCCTTGACCGGAATAGAACCTGGGACCTTTCAGTCCGCAGGCCGACGCTCTATCCACTGAGCCAAACCGGTTTCGGCCAAAGTGTTTTTTGATCTTAACATGTATTTCTTAGAATAAGAGTCAGATACCCAATAGTAATATGGAGGACCCTAAAAATACTGCTGTGGGGCAAAGCTTCATCTGTGGACAGATGAAAATTGACAAAAGTTGACTACTAGTGATTTTAGGCTTTTTAAATTTCAGAATACAAATAGTAACAGGTAATTATAAATCCCATGTTGGCACTTGAGTAGGTGAGAGCTCTTTGACAAACTGAGCACCAAAAATATTTCAGAACAAGGTTTAGGAAAAATAGGTGATAAGGATCAAAATGGGCAAAGAGAGTATAGTGAATATGGGGTCTGTTTCAGATATCTTACTTGATGGAGGAAGTGGGTGGTCTTTGACCTTTTGGGTAGGGGAAGAAGAAATGGAAAGAGTTGTTTAGATACACAGGCTAAGGTATTAAAACAGTAAGGTGGGATTCTAGAGAACTGTTCATATTTCCCAGTGGTTGCACAGTTTTTAGTACCAAAGACCTACATTTTATTTGGCATGAGCATACTTAAGCCTTCTACATGAACTGGGAATAGATAGCCAAGTCTTATTCCAGAATCAAGAGGGCTATCTTCATACCGTCACCTGGCCTCCTTAGAGAGGTTGATTTCCATGATACAGTATTCTTTCAGGCTGTTGTTTTCTTCTTCCTTGTGTACAATCACAGGTTCTGGAAAGACTGAATTTTATGTAATCTCTTTTATGCCTTTTAAGTTAGTGAAAATTCTAGCAGAAAAACCGTCACATAGATGAATTAGGGCAGTTGCAGAAACGTTTGTTTGGTAGTTAGAACATTATTTCAAAAATGCTGATCTGAGATCTAGTTTTTAGCTCACTGCATCAATACCTTTAAGTAAGTTTAAGATATTTTGAAGAAAAAAAGTGGTTAGGATTTATTTCTTTTTAAAAATACATATTTTTATTGATTTCAGAGAGGAAGGAAGAGGGAGAAAGAGGTGGAAACATCTACGATGAGAGAGAATTATGGATTGGCTGCCTCCTACAAGCCCCCACTAGGGATCGAGCCCACAACCTGGGCATGTGCCCATGACCAGAATCAAACCTGGGACCTTTGAGTTCGCAGTTCAATGCTCTATCCACTGTTCCAAACCGGCTAGGGCTAGTGGTTAGGATTTAGAAGAAAATTCCATTTCTCCTATATACTTTTTTAAAAGATAAAATGGCAGCTATCTAAATTTATCCAGTACATCAATATATTTTTAATATGTATTTTATATTTTTATGTAATTTATATATTATACACATATAAAATCTATGACCACAAGTATGTTTACTTAAAATATTGATGTTATTTTTATTGATTTTTTTTTTCTTTTTCTTTAGGAAGGGGAAAGGAGAGAGAGATAGAAACATTGATGAGAGAGAACATTGATTGGCTGCCCTCCTGCAAGCCCCTACCGGGGATTGAGCCCATAACCCAAGCATCTGCCCTGACCTGGAATCAAACTGTGACCTGGTTCATAGGTCAAAGCTCAACCACTGAGCACACTGGCCGGACTTTCTCCAGAATCTTAAAGCATAGAAATAGTCAGATCTGCCTGTAGCCTCCCCCATAGGTAAAATATAGTATCATCTTTGCCTTTTGACCATTACCTAGCTTCCAGTTTTGTTAAAGCAGTCCTTGGGGATTGGTCACATATTAAGTGGCAATTCACCATGTATCCAAACATCAATTTTTCTACAGTTATAAATGGGAGCAGTCATTCTTTTGGTAACTCTTGACACTTTGTTTGTTAATCCTCCTCATTGGATACATTTTCCTTTGACTTTTAGAGGGAATGGAAGGGAAGGGGAGAGAGAGACATCCTTGGTTGCCTCCCACACTCGCCCTGGCTAGGGCTAGGAATGGAGCCTGTAGCTGAGCTATGTTCCCTTGACTGGATTTGAACCTGGGACCGCTTAGTCCATGGGCTGATGCTCTGATTACTGAGCCAAATTGGCTAGAGCAACTCCAGACACTTTTAAACATAAAGGAATTATTCCCAGATTCCAATTGTTCCTAATAATATTACTTTGTTTTCTCTTTTGGGAAGTTAGAGTAGACAGTCCTTGTATCTTACACGGTACTGCACAGGTAGAGTCCAGCTGACATTAGGTTTCAATCACCCAAAAGATAAATTCAGGTCCCACATTGTATTAACTAGAAATTTATTTTTAAATGTTTTCTTTAAAACAGTGCAGTTACTGGAGACTTTGATATTTTGTGCCTTTTATTCTCTTTCCCAATGGTTTCCGGCTATAAGGCAGTGAGGGCAGGGTGACCCTGTGTACACTGGAAAATGATATTACAAAAAGGTCATTCTATGAACCGTCATTTGGATCCCAAGTACTTTGAGGGGGGATTTTTGAATAATTGTTAACTCTTTTGCAAAAATGCTACCTCTGTGTAGAATGGTCAGAATTTAATATTGCGATACCATATTCTGAATAAACTACCTACCATATTCTGAATAAACTACATATGTCTTGAAGCTCTATGTCTATTTGGTGTAATTTAATGCTGCTTCCCTGATCTTTCTGCTGTCTACAGAGCCAGAGCCCAGAGGTGGAGCAGTTAGGGAGGGTTGTGGAACTGGACAGTGACATGGTAGATATCACCCAGGAGCCAGTTTTGGATTCCATGTTAGAAGAGAGCGTGCCTGAGGATCAGGAGCCTGTGTCCGCCTCAACACACATTGCATCTTCACTGGGAATTAATCCACATGTCTTACAGGTGAACTCCTAACCCATCCCTACCACAACAGGAAGCCAAACTAATATTTATTTCCCTTGCATAACATCAGGTGTCTTCCTTCATTTAAGAGCATTTAATTCCTCTGTCATTGGAATAAGAAAAAACATGGCCCATGTTTGAGCCTTATTTTCCCATTCAGGGAGGAAAGACTGGGTTGAGATCAGAAGGCCTGGACTCTAAACCCAGTTTTAGAAATATTAGTATATGACTTTAGGCAAGTCACTTAATAACTATGAGCAATGATTTTTCTCTATAAAATATTGTTTTGTTTACTTCATAGAGTGGTTTTGAGGCTCTTTGAAAGTGCTCCACAAAAGCTAGAAGTTAAAAACAAAACAAAACTAGTAGATGCAGATTTCTTTAAGCTCTATCTCAACTTCCCCCTGCCCACGCCTTTTGGCCTGTTATGAGTTTAGCCTTTGGCTTATGTTTGACTTTGACATCATTCATTTAACAAACGAGAGAGTGATTTCTACATGCCAGGCAGGCCCTATTAAGACTGTAAATACAAAGGAAGAGGAGTATTAATAACTTCTACCCTTCAGGTACATACAAGTGTAATTGAGTCAGTTATACAAATATTTCTGCTCTGGCACAACATTGAGACAGAGCAATTTATTGGTGGTTGTCAACTGCGTTTTTCTTTTATGGCCTTTGGATTTGGTGGAGCACATTCATTCTATAGATATTGCCTTTTTAGATCATGAAAGCATCATTACTTGCTGATGAGGAAGATACAGATATGGTCCTGGATCAACGCTTCAGCCGCCTTCCTTCTAAAGCAGATACTTCTCAAGAAATCTGTTCTCCCAGACTCCCCATTTCAGCATCCCAAACATCAAAATCCCGTTCATTAGGTACTGTAAAAGATGCTATTTTATAAGAACACCATAAAGTCTTGTTTTTCACATATCTTCTAAATTGAATCAACTTCTCTAGCAAATACCCCCTAATGGCTATGACCAGGATGTCAAGAGGAAATGTACTCATACATACCTGTTAGGTGGGGCCAGTTTTTAAAAAACCATGATTTGCTTTATTGGTGCCAACAAAAAAAGTTATATGGAGAAAAAAGCATTTGTGTTTTGTTTAGATTTATGTTTTCATTTGCTTATGAGTGTGAATCAGATAATCTTAAATTTTCTAATTTCTATGAGGCCTTTGAGGAAATAGCAAGTTGTCCTGTACTATACTTATTTTGCAATTCTGACACTGTCCTTATTGCCTTTTAGGGGCAAATATTGCTTCTCATAATGCACAAAACTTGTCAGATTCTTTTCTCCAAACCTTCCCAGACTCCCAAGGAAATCATTACATATTTTAAAACTTTCCCTTTTCTAGTGGGCTTGCATCTATGTGTGTGAGATTAGAGATAGAGTCCTGTGGTCAACAAAGGACATAAGCAGATGTAATGTTGAAATATTGAAAAGCAGAGGAACTACCGGGAAAAGATTTGTTTGTTATTTTAAAAATTAAACGTTTATTTTTCAATTCTTTGAGTGCCTTAATACATTAAACTTCCTTCTTTAATACTTTAACTAGTAAAGCATCAGTTAAACATTCACAAATCTGTTCCATGATGGGCACTACATGAAAATCTCATATTTTAATAACTGACTCCTTGCTTTAGAAAGGAACCATATAAAAATCGGGAAGCAGGCAACAGTAACAAGAGCTGTCTTCTGAAAGGCACATGTGCAATCACAATTACAAGATGCCTCAGTTGAGCATCACAGTGGTAGAACTCTGATCTTATTAACTAAGCTTTTCATATTGACTAAGAAACCGTTATATTTGGCATTCTGATAAAGGGCATGAGCATTGGTGTCATCTTTCAGTCCTGCCAGGTTAGTAGCTTTGTGGATTTGGATTCGAGTCCAGTTTTTTTACTTGTAAAATGAAGATAATAATATTTCTCACTCAATGAAGTTACTGAAAGATGAAATGAAACAATGTATACAAATGCTTATGCAGAGTCTGCTACAGATAAGTGCTAGATAATCTTTTAAAATGGTAGTAGTTGTATTTATTAATGTTGCTATTGTTGATATCATGAGAATTCTTGCCTTGATTTTCTGGTTGGAAGAGTAAGTTCTCCAGTATCTGATTTAACCTGCTTCTGGTTTTCTATATCTGATTTAGTAAGTTTGGTAAAACTATAATTTCAAACTCACTGATTATTGTTGTTCAAGAAGCAATAGTCTGTATTTTCTAATAGCTTTTACTCCCCTCCCCTTATTTTAGTTGGTGGGTTACTACAATCAAAATTTACAAGTGGAGTTCTTTTTTCACCAAGTGCCTCTGTGCAAGAATGTCGCACTCCCAGAACATCATCGTTGATGAATATCCCATCCACATCTGCTTGGTCTGTCCCTCCACCCCTGACCTCTGTGTTTACAGTACCCAGCCCTGTCCCTGAGGTCCAGTTGAAAACAGTGGGAACTCGCAGACAACCAGGCCTGGTCGCTCTTGAAAAGTCTGTTACCTATGGCAGGGGGAAACTTTTGATGGACATGGCCTTATTTATGGGACGCTCATTTCGGGTTGGTTGGGGACCCAACTGGACTCTTGCTAATAGTGGAGAACAGCTGAGTGGCTCTCATGAACTGGAAAATCATCAGACTGCTGATTCTGTGGAATATGGATTCCTGCCTAACCCAGTAACTGTTAAATCGTGAGTCACATTTCCTTATGCTTTTTGAGAAAGGCAACATGGTAGGTGAGAAAAACTTTTTATCATAAGGAAATTTTTCTAGATATATTCTTAGCACAATTTTAGATAGCAGAAGATATTTATGTAATTAAAAACTGAAATGATTAGTAAGATAATTCCATTTGTACCATCAAGGTAAAGGTAATATCTAGTGGTTAAACTTTTGTTAGAAACGTAACAGACCCAAAGCTAATGCTGCAGCATTCCTTGGGCTTCATCCTTTTATTACATTAGTCATTGTATTTATTTTCTCATGTAGGTATTTACCATTTCTTCATATATAAAGTAAATTCTCAGCTAAACACATCCTGTATCTTAGACCTGATAAAAAGAACATGAATTGTGGGTAATCCATACATAAGTATTTGGAAATAAGGTGACAATTGATAACTACATATGTTATATATTTCTACACAATACCCACCATTAATATTTACATATGTGTGCTTATAGTACTCTATATTCTATATTTTACCATATAGATTACAAGTATAGTTTCCTGGTAGTTATTAGTATATATACAGTTGTCTTGTGTAAAATATATAATAGTTCCCTATTTACTTTTTATAATTATAACAAATTGCTCTATCTTTACAGATTAAGTGGCTATGATCACCTATTATTCATAGACTAGAGGCCCAGTGCATAAGATTTGTGCACTGGTAGGGTCCCTAGTGGCTGCCAGTTGCCTGCCGGGTACTCCCTCCCTTCCCCCAGCCAGCCCCACCCCCTGGTCGAACTCCCAGACAACTTCCGGTCAAAGGGACAATTTGCATACTACGCTTTTATTATATAGGATTTTAAAGTTGACTTTGAAGAAATAAACAACATCTTTTGAAACTCAGGAATGTTGATCCTAAACTTGAGTTATGCATGGTGTTTTGATATTTTGGTGGTTGTTAATATCAATCTTAAAAATTGAGTCAATTCCAGATTGACTATATGCTTATCTTAATTTGGAGTCTTTTGATACCTTACGAAGTATAATTTGAGAAATGGGTATCACACAGATTTTGGCCCTTGGATTTTATAGTGTCTAGATATATGCTGAAGTGGGTTCCAAGTCTAACTGATTTCCTTTGAAATCATATTTTGCATTCTATTTGTAATCATAAAAAGAAGCCATTTTGGTTGTAGGAAAATTCTAGCATTTGTCTTATCTTTATTTTCTATCTTGTTTATCATTTGCCCTTGTAGCCTAAATGAGTCCCCATTCAAAGTTCATTTGGAAAAACTAAGTTTCAGAAAAAAGAAGCTGGATGAAGACCTGCAATTATACCAGATACCTCTGGAGCTCAAATTAAAACATAGTACTGTCCATGTGGATGAGCTGTGTCCTCTCATTGTTCCCAATCCAGGAGTTGCTGTCATTCATGACTATGCAGATTGGGTTAAGGAAGCATCGGGAGATTTATTGGAAGCACAAAGTAAGTATGGACTAGGCCAGTGGTCGGCAAACTCATTAGTCAACAGAGCCAAATATCAACAGTACAACAATTAAAATTTCTTTTGCGAGCCAAATTTTTTAAACAAACTATATAGGTAGGTACATTGTTATTAACTTAATTAGGGTACTCCTAAGCTGGCCTTTGTTAAAAACTCAAGGGGCCAAAGACCCGCATGTGGCTCTCGAGCTGCAGTTTGCCGACCACTGGACTAGGCTTCTATTTGATGTCCTAGGAACAGGGATGTAATATGTGTACATAGGAGGATAAATTTCAATGTGCCAATGTAATAAGTAGGTGGATGCCTGAGCACTTGTCTACAGTTGCGTTGGATGAGCAAAATCCCAAGCAAAGAGAAATTATACCATTGTTTACAATTATTCTTATGGCCATTAACATACAAGTTTTTGTTCAAAGGAACTATAGCCCGTCAAATCTGGATTTATGAAATTGCATTCCTTCCCCCATGCAGAGAACATAGGAAGAGAGAGATTTGTTCCTTCTTACCTTTCTAAATTTTACCCATTCCTCAAGTCCCGCTTGGTCTTCCCAACAATTTTTGTGTCTTTAGCTCCCTTCCTGATGTCTCTCTATAACTATTGTGACTATGTTTTTCAGAACCAATACTTGGATAAAGGTCTTTTTTCAGTTTGGGAACTTATTATTTCAAATAACAGAAAAATGATAATTACATGTTTCACAGTATTTCATAACATCACCTTTATTGAAAAACGGTGATTATTTTAGAATGTTCCATACCACACATTTAGGAATTCTGTTCAGTTCTTTGTGTTTGCTTCCATATTCTTCTTTTCAAACATGTGAGTCATCTTTCTAGCACATACTTGTAAACAGTGTTTCCTTTCTGTTTTCCTTCTTGAGGGGCAATATACATAGTGGTTAAGAGTATAGTGTTAGACTCATACTTCGGTTTGAATCCTGGCTCTGCTACATATTGCCCGTAACATTGAGCAAGTCACTTAGCACTCTAGCTCACTTCCTCGTCTGCAAAATGAAGATAGTAACTACTATCAGTATATAGTCACATTGTATACTGAGTGGGGCAAAAGTAGGTTTACAGTTCATATGTAAAATATTACAATAAATAATAATGCAAGAATAAACTGTTTTGCATACTCACACCTGTATATTAGGGCTGACTTACTCTTAAGTGCTTTGAATACCGTCATTTAATTCACTAAATGTTAAACTGTGCCTTTACCAGGAGAGAATAAGCCCTCATAAGTTTTTAGAGCACTTTATAGTTTTTAAAGCATTTTGTAAACAGAATTTGATCAAATCAAATGACTTTTTCCCCCTTAGCATTTGAGATTATTTTAGCCATAATTAGGCTAGAGGAAACTGTTTAAAGGAGCATCGAGTTACATTTGTTGTGTAAGTACCACAGAAACAGAGTGAGCAAGCAGTTACACCACACACCTCTCGAACTTATAAGACATAGCTGAGTGAGGTAGAGACATTCAGGGAAATCAGCTTGAGTGGTTGGGGTAGTTACTAATTTATGTATTTTTACACCACAATTGGAGTGATGCCCCTCTGTAGTTATTGTAAGGCTTTATGTCATAGCATTGATTTCCTGTCTCTTCCTTAGTTGTGAAGCAGTGGAGCCTAACATGGACATTATGTGAAGCTCTATGGGGCCACCTGAAGGAGCTTGACAGCCAGCTGGATGAACCCAGTGAATACATTCATATTCTGGAGCGAAGAAGAGCTTTCTCTCGCTGGCTATCCCAGACTGCCGCACCTCAAATTGAGGAGGAGGTCTCTTTAACCCGGAAAGGCAACCCTGTGGAGGCTGTTTTTAGCTACCTCACGGGCAAGAGGATCAGTGAGGCTTGCTCTCTGGCCCAGCAATCAGGTGAGCATATGGTCCTTCTCTATACCTCTGCCTACTTCCCACTCGCAGTCGCTACCCCTTAATTATGGGTTTGCTTTTGTCTTCTATCATGAGTATTAAATATAGACTTCGCAGGAAGATTGCTGGTTCCTCCAGAATAGGGACTGTGTCTTCTAAACATTAAATTTACTTAATTAAAAGTATTTGAATTTTACATGCTATGTACACACTTGTAATAAAACTAGAAAATGCAGATAAGCAAGAATTTCTATAATGCTATAAAGATTATGAATCATTAAAGAGATAAAGTTATGTTCACCAGCACACTTAGTGTAATGGGAGAGGATCTTAAGGAGTGTCAGAAGTCTGATCCTTCAACTTATTCACAAACTGTTTTCCCCCCTTTTTTTTCTCCTTACCCTAAGATTAAATTTTTGCTTTACTCCCTCTGCTTTCAATCAGTGGTAGAACAACTAAACAGAAAATCAGTTGTATAGAGTACTTAAACATGTCAACCAGTGTTACCTGTTAATTACCCAACAAGAATAAATAACCTAAACTTTTACCTTAAGAAACTAGCAAAAGTTAAACCTAAAGGTAGAAGAAGGGAAGAAATAATAAAGATCAGACAGAAATTAGTGAAAATGAAAATATAAAAACAGAGAAGTCAATAAAACTAAAAGTTCATTTTTTTAAACGATCAAGAAAATTACAGTTTTTAAAATGTTTCTATTGATTTTAGAAAGAGAAACATTGATCAGCTGCCTCCTGCACACCCCTTACTGGGGACTGAGCCTGAAACTCCAGGCATGTGCCCTGGCCATGAATGGAACCAAAGACCTCTGGTGCGTGGGATGACGCTTACACCAGCCAAGGCAAAAGTTACTCTTTATTTATTTATTTATTTATTTATTTTTATTGCTTTCAGAGAGAGGAAAGGAGAGAGATAGAAACATCAATGATGGGAGAGAATCATGGATTGGCTGCCTCCTGCACGCCCCACATTGGGGATTGAGCCCACAACCCGGGCATGTGCCCTGACCAGGAATTGAACCATGACCTCCTCGTTCATAGGTCAATGCTCAACCACTGAGCTACACCGGCTGGGCAAAAGTTAAAAATTTTTACACTGACGATGAGAAAAGGAAAGACATAAATTGCCAAAGACATAAGTGAAAGAATGAATATCATTACTAACTCTACAGAAAAGGGAATATTATGAGAAAATCTATGGCAACAAATTCAACTACTTAGATAAAAATGACAAGTTTCTAACAAAGTATAAATTAATCAAAACTGCCTCAACCAAAAGTAGAAAATCTAAATAGATCCATAACAAGTAAAGAAATTGGGTTTGTAGTTTAAAATCTTCACTCAGAAAAGCCTACATCCAGATGTCTTCACAGGTGAACTTTTATATTTATAAAGATGAATTAATACCAGTCTTCTACAACTCTTCTGGAAAATACAGGAGGGAGCATTTTTTCAACTCATCCTATGATGACATTATTAATCAAAGCAAACCTACAAAAAACCTACAGCTTGGCATTATACTTAATGTTTGAAAGACTAAGTGATTATACCCTAAGATTAGGAACACCATTTCTGTACAGTAATGGTTGTTGTAGCCAGTGTATTCAAACAAGAAAAAGAAGCAAAAGTTAATACAGATTAAAAAGGAAGCAGTAGAGCCCTAGCCGGTTTGGCTCAGTGGATAGAGCGTTGGCCTGCGGATTCAGGGTCCCAGGTTCGATTCCAGTCAAGGACATGTACCTTGGTTGCGGGCACATATCCAGTAGGGAGTGTGCAGGAGGCAGCTGATGGATGTTTTTCTCTCATCGATGTTTCTAACTCTCTCTCCCTCTCCCTTCCTCTCTGTAAAAAAATCAATAAAATATATTCAAAAATAAAAAGGAAGCGGTAGAACCCTGGCCGCTTTTGCTCAGTGGTTGAAGTATTGACCCATGCACCAAAGGGTCTTGGTCTTGATTTCCGATCAAGGGCAGTACCTGGGTTGCAGGATCAATGCCTGGTACCAGTTGGGAAGCATGCGGGAGGCAACCATTCTCCCTCTCCCTCCCTCTCTTCCTCTCACTCTCCCTCTCCCCCCCCCCCCTCCACTCTCTCTAAAAATAAATGGAAAAAATTTCCTTGGTGAGGATTAACAACAACAAATAGTAATAAAGGAAGAGGTAGAAATGTCTTTATTCACAGCCAGCATGATTCTGTATGTAAACAGTCGTATGGAATTCACAGAAAAGGTATTGGGACTGACAAACTTGTTCAACAAGGTCTCAGGATTCAGGGTCAATATATAAGATTTAGTTGTATTTCTGTATTTTAGTAACAAAAATCTAAAAGTGAAATTTTGAAAAATCCATACATAATAGCATCTGAAAGACTCAAATACTTAAGGAATAAATGTAACAAAAGTGTAAGACTTATACACTGAGAACTATATAACATTGTTGGAGAAATAAAAAATCTAAATAAATGAAGAGACAGTCCATGTTCATGGAATATATCTCAACCTCAGCACTATTGGCATTTTTAGCGGGCAATTCTTTGTTGTGGAGGCTGCCCTGGCATTGTAGGATATTTAGCAGGATCCCTGCCCATCTACTCAAGAGTTCTCTCTCTTCTAGTTGTGACAACCAAAAATATCTTCAGATACTGCCAAATGTTCTCTGGAGGGCAAAACTGTCCAAGTTGAGAACCACTAATGGATTGGAAACCTCAGAATTGTTAAGATGTCTGTTCTCCCCAAGTTAATCTCTATCAGGTAGGGCAAAAGTAGGTTTATAGTTGTTCATATGCAAAATAATAATTAATAAAGAATAATCCAAGCATAAACTCTGTTTCTCATACTCACAGCTATAAACATACTTTTGCCCCATCCTGTACGTTCCACACAGTATCAAAATCTCCAGCAGGTCCTCATCCTTACGTGGAATTGTAAAAAAACCTCAACAGTATCAACACTTTCTGAAAAAATTCTATAAAGACAATGTGCTGGCATAAGGATGAACGTACAGGTCAAGGGAACAGAAATGAGAATTCAAGTATAAAATTCTTTCACTTATGGTTAGTAAATTTTGACAAAAGTGCCAACACAATTTAAATGTTAAAGGATAGTCTTTTCAACTACCAAATAATGCTTGGTAGTTGGATATTCACATGTAAAAAAGATTCTTTCTTCACACCATACACTAAATCAACTTAAGGAAGTACCGTAGAATCCTGCCATTTGCTCAAGTATATGTTCTCATCAGTGGGAAAGTCTGAAAAGTCAAGAATTGTCAGAAGCTGATTGGTTGGTTGTATGATCAGAACAAAGAGAAATGATCTAAATGATTGTATCAAAACATGCCAGTTTCTTCTCTGAATTTGACCATCTTTAGTGTGTCCCGGGATATTTACATTTGTTGGCTATTGAATCCTCTCTTTGGGGTTCTGTAGATACACAGAAATAGTCTTTTACTTTTTCCCTTTATTATTATTCATCTAGAATACTAGCAGCGCATGGTCAGGTGGGCTCAGCATTTAATGAATCATAGTCCAGTCATTCTTTTGTTACCTACATACATCAGAGAGGCAGCTTGACCTAGCAGCACATTTCCAGATGTGTCCTGATGCATGATTTCTTTCCTCCAGGCCTCTTTAGTTTATGAAGGAAACCGTTATGAGAGCCTTCGTTTCTGTGAGAGCAGTACTTAATAGTCATTTAAGTACTGACCCATATACGTAAACAAAAGGCCTTGACTTTTTTAGGAGGTTTGTACTAGGAGACAGAGAATTTTTCTCAGCTCATCATAAACCGGAATTCTACCCCTCATATTATGGCTAATTAGACTCACTGTTGTCCCAGCCCTTTGTACTTAAAAAATTTATTTAAAAGAGATTATTAGACCTGTGAGATTAAAGGACTCAACCATTCTCTTTATATCATACACACACATTTTTCCTTTAGGTTTGAGTTTGCTATTTCTCACTGTCATTATATAGCACATTCTAGTTGGGCTTATTATCAATTTTGCCATCTCAGTTTTCGCTACAAACCTTTGAATCAGATGCTATTTTCCCCCATTTTATAGATGAAGTGCCTTGTCTAGGGTCACAGAAGTAATGTGATAGTAGATCTTTCAGTGAACTCTGTATACTGTATAATCCATGTGTAATTTAGGCTAAGCTACTTTGAAGATTTTCTACCCAAGCAGAAAGTGGTGAGTTCTTGATCAATATTTTGGCACTACAGGGAAAGCAGTCACAGGTGTTCAGTTCTCTATCCTGAAGGCAGGAAGAGATAAGGTAATGCCCCCAAGTAATATCACAAGTCTAAATCCTCAGTATCACCGAGCACTTCTGTTTTTCTTACAGGAGATCATCGTCTTGCCCTTCTTTTATCCCAGTTGGTGGGTAGCCAGTCTGTCCGGGAGCTGCTTACCATGCAGCTGATGGACTGGCATCAGCTCCAGGCTGACTGCTTCATCCAGGATGAGAGATTGCGCATCTTTGCCCTGTTGGCTGGAAAACCGGTATTTTCCTCTTTTCTCATAAACTCATATTTTCTCAAATTCAAGATTGCTTAGTTAAAGAGCCATCTTTGTAAATTGTACATTATGTGTAACCTAAGCAACTTATTTTTAGTGGAAATTTTTAATGGAAAATTATAAAGGTACAACATGTACATTGTTTAAAAAAAGACAAATAACAAGTTATATAGAAATAAAAATGTTAATATTCACCATATCCCATATCATAGTGATAACAACATAACTAATTTGTTGTCTGTCTTTCTAGACATATTTAAGTTTATATTAAAATACATGTATGCATATTAACATGACTGTATATTCATATAACGTCAATTATACATAACAGTTATGCAACTTTTTTTACTTTCTGTGTATGTATACTTTTCATGTTGGGCAGCCTCATTTTTAAAAAAAATATGTTTTTATTGATTTCAGAGAGAGGAAGGAAGAGGGATAGAAGCATCAGTGATGAGAGAGAATCATTGATCAGCTGCCTCCTGTACGCCCAATGGAGCCTGCAACCCACGCAGGTGCCCTCACCAGGAATCGAACTGTGATCTCCTGGTTCATGAGTTGATGCTCAACCACTGAGTCTTACCGGCCCAGTAGTCTGATTCCTTTTAATGGCCACTTCTATTCCATTTTATGGGTGCTATACCATAATTATTGTTAGCCAAGTCTCTGTTGCTGTCTACCTGTATGATTGCCATCTTTTTTTTTTTTTTAATATGTTTTTATTGGTTTCAGAGAGGAAGGGAAGGGGAGAGAGAGATAGAAACATCAATGATGAGAGAGAATCACTGATCGACTGCCTCCTGCATGCCCCACACGGAGGATCAAGCCCGAAACCCGGGCATGTGCCCTGACTAGGAATTGAACCATAACGTCCTGGTTCATAGGGTGATGCTCAACTACTGAGCCATGTGGGCTGGGCTGATTGCCATCTTTTTAAAAAATTTTAAAATTGATTTTACAGAGAGGAAGAGGGAGAGATAGAGAGAGTTAGAAACATCGATAAGAGAGAACGATTAATCAGCTGCCTCCTGCATGCCCCTTACTGGGGATAGATCCCACAACCAAGGTACATGCCCTTGATCAGAGTCAAATCTGGGACCCTTCAGTCTGCAGGCCGACGCTCTACCCACTGAGCCATACCGGTTAGGGCCTGATTGCCATCTTAAAGTCAATTTTCAAAAATGAAAAATTTGGTCGGAATTTATTCACATCTTTAAGTTTTAGAAGTTGGCAACTGTGCGCAATACAAAGACCTCAGTGGTTCTTATCCCTTCTCAGACCAGTAGTTATCTAAATTCACCCCATCACCTGCCACCTAGGGACTGTATTTTATTTCTGGATTATTAACACTGTTATTTAGATTATTTAAAATGTATATGAATAAGTGAATAACTTGCAGACCTGGGCAGTAACAAGGTAAATGTAATTTGTAGCTGTGAATGTGATTTTGTCACCTGCAGGTGTGGCAGCTCTCAGAGCAGAAGCAAATTAATGTGTGTTCCCAGTTGGATTGGAAACGTTCCCTGGCTGTCCATCTTTGGTATTTGCTTCCACCAACAGCCTCCATTTCCAGGGCACTCAGCATGTATGAAGAAGCATTTCGGGTATGTGTGTCTAGTAGAGCCAAGCAACAATCAGGTAGTGCTGTTTTTGCCAGAGAAAAAACCTTCAAGTCACATTTCATAATACTTTTTCTCTGCTTTTTTTGGAAATACCGTAAAGTTGGAAAGAACCTCAGAAATTTGATG
The DNA here is from genome assembly GCF_027574615.1 of Eptesicus fuscus. Classification (NCBI taxonomy): domain Eukaryota; kingdom Metazoa; phylum Chordata; class Mammalia; order Chiroptera; family Vespertilionidae; genus Eptesicus; species Eptesicus fuscus. The sequence goes on along the minus strand of NC_072485.1, from coordinate 42,206,850 downwards.
GGAAACTTTTTCCTTTTTTTCTGCCTCTGGACAGTGTCTGCTTCTTGTTTCATTCAATAAGATGTGTTTCCACAACTGACTTTTTTTTCCCCCATCAAATGGGAGGGTTTTTCTTCATTCTTAGTGCTGTTTTTGGGAATTCCCTGAGATACACTGCCTGACCTCAAACTTGCTATAGCCCCAAATTAGGTCTAAGATTTTCTTCTAAACGTTCACATTTCATATTCCTTCTTAGTGAGTTTGGAGGTTAAAATATTATTACTGTGTTTAATGCCATCATTTTTTCAGTTGTTTGTGGTTGTTTTTTTTCTCTCCATTTTTATTATCTTTGATTTTATTTGTCAGGTAAAAGAGAACACTAAAGAAACTAAATGTAATAATAATTGTGGCAAGAAAAGTGGTGGGATTAGTGAGAGCTATCTAAAATCTTTGGCAGGCCCTTGAAGACAAGTGGAGTATGTCACCAATCTAAATTTAAAGTTTCAAATCTTTGACACATTCCTTTAGAGGGTGTCATACCATTCTTAATATGCATGTCTTGAGTTATTGAGACATGGTGGCATCTTTGAAACACACTAGCAGCTGAGGTATTGTTTTATCAAATTCTTACCTTCAGAATACCTCTGAGAGTGACAGGTATGCCTGCTCTCCACTTCCTTCATACCTGGAGGGCTCTGGTTACGTGGACGAGGAAGAACAAGACTCACGGAGACCACTTCAAGATGTCTGCTTTCACCTTCTAAAACTCTACAGTGACAGGTAAATCAAAGTTACACATGAGCTCTTGGGAGTCCTTTCCCTTTCATACATGACCAAATTGCTATTAGTCTGTATAAACCACCAAAATGTAACTTATAGTAGTTGAGTATAAAGAGCCTTGGAACTAGACTTAGAAATCTAAAACTTATTTTAATCAACTTTAATGAGATACACTTTGCATATACTAAAGTATGTGGTTTGAACATTTTAACATAACTATCATCACAACTATAAAATCAGTTTTAAAAACAGATACAGGGCTGCCCTGGCCAGGTGTCTCATTTGGAGCATTGTCTCCTGCACTGAAAGGTTGCAGGTTTGATTCCTGATCAGGGCACATACCAAGGTTGGGGGTTTGATCCCTTGTTGGGACACTTGTAGGAGGCAACTTATCTTTGATTCTCTCTATCTCAACTCAATAAAAGCATCTCCGCCCTAACCGGTTTGGCTCAGTGGATAGAGCATCGGCCTGCGGACTGAAGGGTCCCAGGTTCAATTCCAGTCAAGGGCATGTACCTAACTCTCTATCCCTCTCCCTTCTTCTCTGTAAAAATCAATAAAATATATTTTTTTAAAAATAAATAAGAAATAAAAGCATATCCTCGAGTAACAATTAAAAAGCAGATATAGAGCTGTTGAGGTTTTCTATATATTCTTGAGTTAGTTTTGATCATTTGTTTCTTCTAATGAATTTGTCTATTTCAAAGTCACCAAATTTATTGGCATAAAATGATAACATTTCTTTGTTAATCCTTTTTCTTTTTTTTTTTTAAATCCTCACCCGAGGATATTTTCCCATTAATTTTTTTTTCTTTTTTTTTTATTTATTTTTTTTTTTTAAATATTTTATTGATTTTTTACAGAGAGGAAGGGAGAGGGAGAGAGAGGTAGAAACATCGATGAGAGAGAAACATCGATCAGCTGCCCCCTGCACGCCCCCCACTGGGGATGTGCCCGCAACCAAGGTACATGCCCTTGACCAGAATCGAACCTGGGACCCTTCAGTCCGCAGGCTGACGCTCCATCCACTGAGCCAAACCGGTCAGGGCTCTTTTTTTTTTTAGAGAGAGAGGGAAAGACAGAAAGAAATACCGATGTGAGAGAAACACATCGACTGGTTGCCTCCTGCACGTGTCCTGAGCGGGGGTGGGGAGGCCTGGGCTGGGGAGGAGCCTGCAACCCAGGTATGTGCCCTTGACAGGAATCGAATCTGGGACCCTTCGGTCCACAGGCCGACACTCTATCAACTGAGCCAAACCAGCTAGGACTTTATTATCATTTCTAAATGTCTATAGGATCTGTAACTATGTCTTTTTCTCTCCTGATATTAATAATTTATGTCTTCTCTCATTTTTCTTGATTAGTCTACCTCAATTTTTGGTTTCATTGGTTACCTCTATTACTCATTTAGTTCAAAATGGATCATAAACTTAATGTTAAACTTAAAACAATTGCTCATTGTGCCCTAACCAGTTTGGCTCAGTGGATAGAGAGTCAGCCTGCGGACTGAAGGGTGCCAGGTTCGATTCCAGTCAAGGCATGTACCTTGGTTGCAGGCACATCCCCAGTAGAGGGTATGCAGGAGGCAACTGATCGATGTTTCTCATCGATGTTTCTAGCTCTCTATCCCTCTCCCTTCCTCTCTGTAAAAAAAATCAATAAAAAAAAAAAAATATAATATATATATATATAAATATATATATATATATATATATATATTAATTGCTCATTGGAAGCCTGTTAAGGAATGAAAAGACAGATTGGGAGAACATATTTGCAATTCATATATCTGGTAAAGAACTTGTATCCAGAACATAATAAAGAGCTCTCAGAACTCAATAAGAAAACACACAACCCAATTAAAAAATTGGGCAGAATATTTAAGCAGATGTTTCACCAAAGATCTGGATGTCAAGCCATGAGAAGACGTTAAGCATCAATAGACAACAGGGACATGCAAATTAAAGCCATCATGGGATACCACTACTTACCTAAGAATGGCTAAGGATTAAAGAAACCTACTGTACCAATTGTCATGGATGTGGAGCAATTGGAATTTCCATACACTGCTGGTGAAAAATGGAAAATAATATTGGCACTTTGGAAAACAGTTTGGCAGCTTAAAAAGCTAAACATACACCTACAGACATATGGTCCAGCCCTTCAACTCCTAGGTATTTATCCAAGGAGAATGAAAGCATATGCCAAAGTGCTGATGATAGCAGCTTTATAATGGTCCAAAACTGGAAACAACCAAAATTTTCATCAACAGTTGCATGAATAAACAAATTTGGTGCATCTATACAATGGAATACTGTTCAACAGTAAAAAGGAATGAACTTTTGATACACACAACATAGTGAATGAATCAGAAGACAATTTTATTTAGTTTTGAAAAAGAAGAGAGAAAAAAAAAAGAATACCCTATAAAGTGTACCTACTATTTATTTCAGTTTATGTTAAATTCTGGAAAATACAAACTGATCTATAAGACCAAAAGGAGAACAGTGGTTGCCTGAGAATGGTAGTTATAGGGAGGCATAGAAGAGAAGGATTACAGAAGAGCAAAAGGAAAATTTTGGAGGTGATGTGTATATTTGTTGTCTTGACCTTGGAGGTAGTTTCACATGTGTATAGATATGTTAAAACTTAGGAAAATTGTACAGTTTTAATATGTGCAGTTTATCCTATGTCAGTTTTTTATAAGAGGAGGGATATCTGAAGGTGTCAGAAATAAGACCTAAGTCAAAATGAGATAGTAAACCTTATTCTCATGAAAGGTAGACTTGCTGTGACAAAAACCCTTACGTAAAATTCACATCCTGTCCCTTAAAAATAATCTAGAGTTGCACTGTCCAGTATATGTGAATTGTGAGTTAAATTTTTAAAATTTAATTACTTATTCACACTAGCCTTATTTAAGTGTTTAATAGCTACATGTGGCTATTGACTATCATATTGATCAAGACAGGTTATAGAACATTTTCATCTTCACACAAACTTCATTTTGATAGCACTGGTTAAGAAGAACTTTACTCATTATTTAGGGAGGTGTTAGGAAGTTATAAAATGTCTGGGGTCTTAGGTAACAGGGAAAAGTTACTGCTTGGTAATCTAAGCTCCAGATCCTTAAAACTTGTAGGTGTGCTATCTTAGTTTATACAGTTCTTATGATCTGGGAATTCCAAGCTAGGAACTTAACAAATAAACTGGTTCCCCAGCGGAAGAAAAATAAATGTCAATGTAGGGACACTTTTAAAACCCAGGGCATCTGGGTTTCTATATAAAGAATAATACCCACTGCAGACAAAATCAAAGCTAAAAATTATAAGCCATATCCAAGTCAACATACAGACTGTAGCTTACTAGTCATGAAGATTAGTTAGCTATTTAAACAAACAGGGGAATTAGCACTTCAAGAGCTTCAGATAGAACAGTTTGAAAGGTACTAAGGTATATGTTTTTTTAAATGGTTAAGAAAAGTGATTGATACTATAATGAACCAATGGAAGGGTCAGAGCTGTGGGGACTCCCTGTATGAAGATGGTAGAATTATATAGGCCAAACAAATACCAGCAAACCTGTTAGATCACATAACCACAGAAGAGAAGGTGTGTCTTTTTTTTTTTTTTTTTTTTTTTGGTAGGCTCTATAATCTGGCTGAACCTAGATGCAACAGTGTCAGAAGGAGACTATGAGGCATAAATGCTTCTGCTCTCAGGTGCCTGCCTTTGTTGTCTTCTTTTTTTTTTTTTTTAATATATTTTATTGATTTTTTTACAGAGAGGAAGAGAGAGAGGGATAGAGAGTTAGAAACATCGATCAGCTGCCTCCTGCACACTCCCCACTGGGGATGTGCCCGCAACCAAGGTACATGCCCTTGACTGGAATTGAACCTGGGACCCTTGAGTCCGCAGGCTGACGCTCTATCCACTGAGCCAAACCGGTTTTGGCAGGTGCCTGCCTTTGTTGTCTTCTGAGTCAAAACCAGTTGACATTCAGTGCAGATGGTCTGCTGGCTGGACATGGTAACTCTTAGCACATTCTCCTTTTCAGACATTATGATCTCAACCAGCTGCTGGAGCCTCGAAGCATAACAGCAGATCCATTGGACTATCGCCTAAGCTGGCATTTGTGGGAGATGCTGCGGGCTCTTAACTACACCCATCTCTCAGAGCAGTGTGAGGGTGTGCTGCAGACCAGTTATGCTGGCCAACTGGAAAGTGAGGGGCTCTGGGAATGGGCCATCTTTGTCCTCTTGCACATAGACAACTCAAGGTGAGTGATAAGCCATCAAACCCATTGGGTGCATGTTACACTGCAGGGCAGTGCCAAAGGAGTTAGTCTCAGTGTTGAATTCAGCAAGTAAGTGTTTAGAATGTAGTTCGGGTCCAGCCTTGTGATAAACCTTAAGACCATTCAACCCACAGCCCAGAGTGTCTATATTCATGTGAACAGGCTAGAAATGAAACTGTCTTTGGTTGAGCTCAAATTTTATTATTTATTATAAGACCTCTCAGTAGTCTGAGAAGGAACAAGAGATCTCTGGGAACTGCAGAGAATCTCTAGAAAGGTTCAGAGAACTTGAGAAAATTGGAATATAAAATGAGTAAGTGGAAAGAAAGGATATGCCTGGATGGGGAAACCCCATTACATTCGGCAGAGATGCACTTGAGTGGCGTGTTTAGAATTACAGTCGTACTTCCTTTATCTGCAGTTTTATTTTCTAAGGTTTCAGTTAACTGCAGTCAACTGGAGTACAAAAATACTAAATGGAAAATCCCAGAAATAAACAATTCATAAGTTTTAAATTGTACATCATTCTGATTAGCATGATGAAATCTTGCACTGTCCAGCATATTCATGCTGTATATGCTACCCACCTGTTAGTCACTTAGTAGCTATCTTGATTATCAGATCAACTGTCTCAGTATTGCAGTGGGTGTGTTCAAGTAACCCGTATTTTACTTACTAATGGTCCCAAAGCACAAGAGTATTAATGGTGACAATTTGGGTATGCCACAGAGAAGCCATAAAGTGCTTCCTTTAAGTAAAAAGGTGAGTATAGTCCAGTAAGATATTTTGAGAAAGAGTGATATCACATTCACATAACTTTTATTATAGTACTAGAGGTCCAGTGCATGAATTCGTGCATGGGTGGGGTCTGGCCGGCTGGCCTGCCCCCACGGGAGCCCATCAGGCTGGCGGGGGGTGGGGGGGCTGCAAAAAATTGGTTGGCCCCACCCCCAATCAGGGTATTGGGGGCGGGGGGGGGGATCAGGGCTCAGATCAGGCTGGTTGGCTGCCATAGCCACCGGTCGTTCTGCCATTCCGGTCACTGGGCTTTTATATATATAGATTATTGTTATATTCAATTTTATAACTAGTTACTAGAGGCCCGGTGCACGAAATTCGTGCACGGAGGGGGGTTGTCCCTCAGCCCAGCCTGTACCCTCTCCGATATGGGACCACCCCTCAAGGGATGTCCGACTGCCCGTTTAGGCCCGATCCCGGTGGGCAGTCGGATCCCTAAATGGGCAGTCGGACATCCCTCTCACAATCCAGGACTGCTGGCTCCCAACTGCTTGCCTTCCTGCCTTCCTGATTGCCCCTAACCGCTTCTGCCTGCCAGCCTGATCACCCCCTAACCACTCTGCTGCCAGCCTGTTTGCCCCCAACTTCCCTCCTCTGCCGGCCTGGTCACCCCTAACTGCCCTCTCCTGCAGGGTTGATCACCTCCAACTTCCCTCCCTTGCAGGCTTGGTCCCTCTCAACTGCCCTCCCTTGCAGGCCGGGTGCCTCCCAACTGCCCTCTCCTGCTGGCCATCTTGTGTCCACATGGGGGCAGGATCTTTGACCACATGGGGGCAGCTATATTGTGTGTTGCAGTGATGACCAATCTGCATATTACTCTTTTATTAGATAGGATAGAGGCCTGGCACAGGGGTGGGGGCCAGCTGGTTTGCCCTGAAGGGCGTCCCTGATCAGGGTGGGGTTCCCTTGGGGCGTGGGGCGACCTGAGCGAGGGACCTGTGGTGGTTTTCAGGCCGGCCACGCCCCCTGGCAACCCAAGCGGAGGCCCTGGAATCTGGAATTTATTTACCTTCTACAATTGAAACTTTGTAGCCTGGAGCAGAGCCAAGCCTGGGGCTCCCTCCTAGGCCGGTAGCCATTTGTGTTGGGGTTATAGTTGAAACTTTGTTGCCTTAAGCGGGTGGTCCTGGCCAGGGTGTGCAGAAAGCTTTGCTTCCCCTGTTGCCGCCGACAACCCTGGCTTGCTCTCTCAAGCTCCGTTCTGCTGCCATTTGTTTGAATTTGTTTACCTTCTATAATTGAAACTTTGTAGCTTGAGTGGAGGCTTAGGCCTGGCAAGGGCAGGCGGAAAGCTTGGCTTCCTCTGTTACCTAAGAAACCTTGTTCTCTGTGGCTGTAGCCATCTTGGTTTGGGTTAATTTGCATACTCGCTCTGATTGGATGGCCGGCGTGGCTTGTGGGTGTGTCGGAGGTATGGTCAATTTGCATATTTGTCTATTATTAGATAGGATTATTAATCTCTTACTGTGCCTAATTTTTAAGTTAAACTTTATCATAGGTATGTATAAGAAAAACATACCTATGTTTTAATATATAGGGTTAAGTACTATCCATCATAGCTGCCATCCACTGGGGTCTTGGATGTGTCTCCCTCAGATAAGGGGTAGGGGACTACTATATGCAGAAATAGTGTTGACGGAGCTGCTTCAGTGGGTCTGATGCAGTGGCGTAGTAGGGAGGGCCCCTGCTTTTTTCTACTGGCTTTCTCCCTCTCTGGCCTTTCTTTGACATCCAACCATTCCCACCCCTTAAGTTTTCAAGTTTGATAGTACTGCATTTACCAGTTTAACCTTGCTTAGATGTGTAATGCTTTGGTTCCCTTTTCTTCGTGCTGTGACTTTTGGAGGGGTTTTGTTAATGGTGGCAGCATGGCAGTACAATAATAACAAAAACAAGTATTTATATAGTATTTTGTTTTATATTCCTTTTAATATGTTTATACTCTGTTGTACTTTACAAATATTGACTTATTTAATTTTCATAATGAACCTATGAGATAGACACTCTTACTTATTTTACAGATGCGCAATCCAAGGCACAGTGAGATTAAATAACCATTGCTCAGAGTCACATATCTAGTAAATGGCAGAGAGAGGCTTCCAACTCAAAACAACCAGAGTCTGTGCTTTTAATCACTATGCTGCGCTATCTGTAATGTGTGGTATGGAAAGAAGTTAGTTTTGTTGTTGTCAGAGTTGACTGAATTCTGGATCCACCATGTACTCACTTTGACCTAGGGTAAAGTACTCTCCAAGCCTCAGGTTTAATCTATCAAATTATAGTGTTAATCCCCATTCAAAGGTGACCAGGAGATTAAAGGAGTAAAAGTATAAAGCATCTAGTGCAGCCTTTCCTTTAAGGAGTTTTGCTTTCCTCTTCCCTTCCCAGGAAGCAAAATGACCCCAGACTTTCCCTGTGAGTTTAAATAGACACCAGAGGCCTGGTGCACGAAATTCATGCACAGGTAGGGTCTCTAGGCCTGGCTGGCAATCAGGGCCGATCGGGGCCTTCTGGCTGCCATCTGGGGCCTTCCTTCCCCAGGCTGCTGGCCGGGGCCTTCCATCATTCCGCCGCCCCCTGGTGGTCAGTGCACTTTATAGCGAGCAGTCGAACTTGGTCGTCAAAACTCCAGAGCGGACAATTTGCATATCAGCCTTTTATTATATAGGATACGGGGAATTTCACATGGTAGAAGGCAGGCTGATTTGACAACTAATAATTCAAAGTTGGCATTGGGAAAGCAGATCCTGTTTGCTGGGGTGGGGTTGGGGAGTGGGGAGAGACAGTTGTGAGATTGGGAATTCTTTTTTTTTTTTTTTTTTTTTTTTAAATGATTCTTTTTTTTTTTTTTAATTGTATTGATTTTCTACAGAGAGGAAGAGAGAGGGATAGAGAGTTAGAAACATCGATGAGAGAGAAACATCGATCAGCTGCCTCTTGCACACCCCCTACTGGGGATGTGCCCGCAACCAAGGTACATGCCCTTGACCGGAATCGAACCTGGGACCCTTGAGTCCGCAGGCCGACGCTCTATCCACTGAGCCAAACCGGTTTTGGCAGAGATTGGGAATTCTTGAAAAGCCTAGGAGTTCAGAGAAGAATCTAAGATGAGAATAATTTTGGATTGAAACTTAAATGGCTGGTCACTTTGCCCAGGCAGAAAAGGACTCTCCTCAGGGGACCTTAAGAGAAACAAAGTAAGTTTAGCCTAAATCTAGAGGTGAAGGAGAAAAATGAATTAGGAAGGCTGATGGCTTTGAGAAAGAAGAACAAGGAAATAAAAAAGAACCAGGAAGAGACTTACAACAACTTTGCATACTTGTACTGACCATGTGGGAGACCAAAGGGAGAAGGTTGGAAATGAACTACAGAGGACTGCTCTGTGGAGTGTAGAATTCCCTATCCCAGTCCTGATCTATTACTAGAAAGGAAATAAAGGAGCAATCCTAGCTATGGAAAGACTTTCTGGGCAGTAGCAAAAGGTTGCTCCTAGAGTATTAGTTTCAGACTTTTTTAAACATGAAAATACAATGTGCATAGATACTTTCTATTCTATTTTATTTAAAAAATAAATGCTGCTCTAGTTTAGCTCAATGGATAGAGTGTCGTTCTGCAACTGAAAGGTCCTGGGTTCAATTCTATCAAGAGCTTGTACCTTGGTTGTAGGCTTGATCCCCCGGCCCTGGTCAGGGTGTAAAGGGCAACCAATGGATGTGTCTCTTTCACATTGATGTTTCTCTATTTTGTCTCCTCCTCCCTTCCACTGTCTCTAAAAATCAATGGAAAAATATCCTTGGGTGAGGATTAATTTAAGAAATTTTTTAAAAGTAAATGCTGACATATTGGCCTTGGGGTTTGGTGGTTTTTATTTTTAGTGAAGTTTGAGGTGATCCACTAAGGATCAAGACCTGAAGTTTGAGAGACTGTCCCAGTTTGAGCTGTCTGAGGCAGCCTTCTCCATCAGTGAGGATGAGATTCATTCCAACTTATCTCTTCCTACAGCCTGCGTGAGAGAGCTGTTCGAGAGCTACTTACCCGGCACTGTCAACTATTGGAGACCCCTGAATCTTGGGCTAAGGAGACTTTCCTGACCCAGAAGCTTTGTGTGCCTGCTGAGTGGATTCATGAGGCCAAAGCAGTGCGAGCACACATGGAATCCAACAGGCACTTGGAGGCCCTCTATTTATTTAAAGCTGGTCACTGGAACCACTGCCACAAACTCGTCATCCGGCACTTAGCTTCTGGTAAGTGCTTCACTCTAGGGTCTGTGGCTCCTGGAATAACCCCAAATTATTCCACTCTCTGAACTCCATGGCGAGTCAGGCCAGAGATACTCATAGTATGGGACATAGCAGACGTGAATCAGACCACACCTGTGAAAGCTCTCCCTATAGACGAGGCTTGGCCAAAATGAGGGGCTAGAGGGGCAGGGCTGGGTAGACAGCAATACTGTTATAGTATCATTTTCCAGGAATATTCTTGACATGTGCTAATTATGTTAAGCTTTGTTTATATAGGGAATTTTATTCGCAACACCAGAAATATCTGTTTGGAAAACTGAAGCCAGAAATTCTTCACTTTTTTTTTAGAGAATTTCAAATAACTACTTGAAATTCTCAAGTCTGACCCAACATTGTTTCCTCTTCCTCCCTATCTTGGCTTTCTGCCATGTTCTTCCTCTGGGAAGAACATTTTTGGGAACCATGAACTTGTGCAGACATAGTGCTCAATATTTTGTTTTTCAGATGCCATCATTAATGAGAACTATGACTACCTGAAGGGGTTCTTGGAAGACCTGGCACCTCCAGAGCGCAGTGGCCTAATCCAGGACTGGGAAACATCTGGCCTTGTTTACCTGGACTATCTTCGGGTCCTTGAAATGGTCCACCAAATACAGCAGGTATCTGAGTTCCTTAACTACTGCCTGGTTTTCCTTTTCCCTGGCCCTTAAAGAGACCTCATAGGTCTGAGCAGCGACTTGAAAATTCATTGCCACCAGCACTGTCGATGCAGAAGGGCATTTTGATGAGGCTATTGATGCAGCTGTTTTGACTTGACAGCTGTATCAAAATTTAAAAAACTTTTTTGTGTTTATTACCAAGTAAGTGTGTACAATAGACTTTCTGCAGTTTCTCTGTAGTCAGTCTCCTACTCTTGTCCAGCCCTACTTTGAATAAGCTTGGGATGAGAGCTACAGAAAGTCAGAGATTTGATGAGGATAATTCACACATCATTTGTTATGTTTTAAAATGGCAAGCATTACAGTTATTCAGTCTTCATTAAAATGTCTTGGATCAATCTCAGTAAGCATAAAGATAGATCTCCATTGTTTACAGTATAGAGACCAAACTACTAAACATAGTATTCAAGCCCCTGTAGAGGCTTTTACCTTTTTTCACTCTTGCCTTAACTTCTGTCACTTCTAATCCACATTCCAGCCTTACCAACCTGCTCTACGCACACTAAATTACTCATGATGTTTCTAGCAAATCTTGTTTTCTTCCACTCTTTAACTCCATACTCATATTCATCCTTTAAAATCTAGATTATTGTAAGCAGTACTTCTCTTTTTCCCCTGGGAAGAGTTAACTTGCTCTCTCTCTCTCTCTCTCTCTCTCTTTCTCTCCTCTCTCTCTCTCCCCCCTACCAAAATATTTGGTGCACTTGTCTGCTAGCAAACCTCATCATATTATAGTTATGATCTCTTTAGGTTGCCATGAGCTCCTTTTGGGAAGATCATTCTTTTAAGGTCAAAGACAATAGCGTATAAAGCTTAGGTATCAAGTTCTGGCACTGGCCAGTGTGGCTTAGCTGATTGGAGTGTTGTCCAGTACACCAGAAGGTTTCGGGATTGATTCCTGGTCAGGCACATACCTAGATTGCAGGTTCGATTTCCAGTCAGTGCACATACAAGAAGCAACTGATCAATGTCTGTCTGTCTCTCTTTTTCTTATTCCCTCTCCCCGCCTCCTTCTCTCACCCTCCCTCCCCACTCCCTAAGATAATAAAAAATAACGGGGACAGTAGGGGTGGGGGAGAAAGAATCAAGTTCTGGAGTCCAATTCAAGACTCTACACTGTATTACTTTCCTGCTGTGTGTTCCTGCTAACACCATGCCTTGTTCTCAGCAAGTAGGCAGGATGGTGGTGACATGGCACTGCCAGCCAGCTTCGTGGGTTTCCCCTCCCTCACCTCACTGTTGTTTCAGAGTTTTACAGTCAGTCTATGGATAAGATTGTAGTGATGGGAGCTCCTAATTGATTTCTCTGCTTTTTTATAGGTGGAGTGCTCAGGTTATGAGCTGGAGCAGTTACAAACCAAAGTGACCTCACTGTGCAACCGGATAGAGCAGATCCAGTGTTACAATGCCAAGGATCGCCTGGCTCAGTCAGGTAAGCCTCTAGCCTCTCCCTGCTTTCTGTTTGCTTGCCTCCTGTCTTTATGATTATTACATACACCCTGTGCCCCCTTCCCCACCTTCCATCCTTTGTGCTCACTCCACTTTTTCTCTCCAGACATGGCCAAACGTCTAGCCAACCTTTTGAGGGTGGTGCTGAGCCTTCAGCATGCCCCTGATGCAACCTCTGACTCAACGCCAGATCTTCAGCGGGTCCCTTTGCGCCTGTTGGCTCCCCACATTGGCCGGCTCCCCATGCCTGAGGACTATGCCCTGGAGGAACTGCGCAGCCTCACACAGTCCTACCTTCGAGAACTGACTCTTCAAGAACTGACTGTTGGGAGCCAGTGAGCCCCAGGCTCCTCCCACACTCACATACTCATTCACACTCACCACACAGAAGTCCCTGCATTGAGTTGATCAGCACTGTTTGTCATTCTCTGAGTTGGCTGCAGAATCCATCCTCCCATCCTGCCACACCAAGCAGTGTCCTCCTGTTGTTCAGGGCTTCCTTAATGCAGAACATGGAATAAGGGCTTTTGGAACCCAAAAAAAGAAGCCAAGTCTCTTTTTACCATCCTCAAGATCATTCATTTTTTTCTTTTTCTAAAAACGGTCAATAAGGTACCTTTGGCAGAATCCCCTCAAAGAACCAGGGAATTCTTTTCCACCCTCGGCCATTCTGGGTCTTGTGACCCTCCATGCCAACCTGCTACCCACTCCTAACCCAGCCCTTCACACTAGGACTCTTTAGGAGTGGGACAAATGTATCCTTCCTTAACAGATGAACTATCCACAGAAGGAAAGAGAATCTCTCTTTTAAGTAGGTTGATGAGTTAACATTGTGTTATAGAGTCAAGAGAGAATTGGACTGAGTTAGGAAACAGAACAAGGTCTCCTGTGAGTGCCTGCCGTGGAGGGGTAGATCTTCAAGGCTTGTTTGTTCCTGCCTTGAGTGTTTTGTGAACATCAAGCCTTCCCTGCTACTGTGTGCAGGAGCCGTTGGTCACAGATCCAAGGTCTCCTCTGGAAAGCTCCCAGGACTCAGTTGGTCCCTGGTTTTCAGTCATCTTGCTAGGCCTCCTGTCTGGATTTGCCTGGGAGTTTATATAAAACCTGGCAGGTTGGGAGCCCTTCCTGTCCCTCCCATTCTAACCAAAAGCATTTCTCACCCTCCATCTACAGCCCCAGAAGGTAAAACCATCACTGAGGCAGACTTCAGGGGCAGGCAGGGGGCCTTCACTACACTCCTGCCAGCTAGGGGAGCCCCAGATAACAGCTTGGGACAGACAACATGGCTACTCCTGGATCTGTATGCATGAAGATTATGTAAAGGTTTTTATTAAAAATATATATATATAAATAAATGATCTAGATTATTTTCCTCTTTTACTGAAGCTACTTTCTTAAAAAAATAAAATGAAATGTTTATAGCATTCATGGTATTGGCTTTCCCTTTGTGTTTTTGAGCCTTCTTGCTTCAAGGAGCTTTATGGGTGTCTTATTTGATTTGCAAGCTAAAGGGAGACTGGCCATTGATTAAAGAGAGAACAGTTTGGTCCTAAAGGAATACAGGCTAGATCAAAAACTAGATTTATAAGGGCAAGTTTAAGGGTGAGGGGGTGAGATTATTGATTAGTCCTTACTGCTGTGCATAGTATATTTATGTGCCTGGATTCCCAGTGGAGGATAGGGGAGGGGTCTCAAATTGGCCAGTGTCATACTTAACATTCAAAGTCTCCTTGTTCTTCTGCTTTGGGGGGAGATGGGGAGGGTGGGTATTTGTTTTTAAACCTTGGGTCACACTTCACCTTCCTAATTCTAGTTTTCATTGTATAAAGTCGATAATGTTCCCTGATGTTGCTGCTTCACAGGGCTGTTTTGAGAGGGATCAGATGAAGCTGATGAGTACTGTTTGGTTTGGTTGTGGGAATGCAAAATGGTAAGGCAAGAATAACAATTACACACACACACCTAATGACAGACTAGCAAAATATATGAAGCAAAAGACAGAATTTAAGTAAGAAACAGCTCTAAAATAATAGTTGGAGACTATAATACTCCACTCGTTAATGGATAGAACCAGACAGAAGTAAGGAAATGGATGATGTAACACAAAAAACAACTATAATAGCCCTATACAGAATACTTTACCCAGCACTACCATACATTCTTTTCAGGTGCACATAGGACATTTTCCAGGTTAGGCCACAAATGAAGTATCAACAGATTTTTAAGAGGTAATTATACAAAACATCCTGACCACAACAGGATAAAGTTCAAAATCAACAACAGAAGTAAAACTGGAACATTCACACATTTGTAGAAATTAAACATATTCAACCAATGGAACAAAGACAAAACCACAAGGGGAATTAGAAAAAAACATAAAGATGAACAAAACAAAATGTGTGAAAATGGTATTAAGGGAGAAATTTAGAGCTATGAATGCTTACATTAAAAAAACAAGAATGAGTTCAAATCAACAACCTAACTACAATTTCAGGAACCAGAAAAAGAACAAACTAAACCCAAAGCTAGTAGGAGGTAGGAAATAATAAAAGATTAGAACAGAGATTAGGAAAACAATTGTAAAAAATAAATGAAACTATAAATTGGTTCTTTGCAAAGATCAACAAAATTGGCAAAACTTTTGCAAGACAAACTTAAAAAACCAAAGACTCAAATTTCTAAAATGAGAAACGGGAATTTACTACTGGTTATGCAGGAATAAAAAGGATTATAAGAGAACACTGTACATCAACAAATTAGATAACTTAGCGGCCTTCTTCTAGCTGCCATCTTGTGTCCCCGCGTGTGTGCGCTTATTCTCAGCTGGTCTGCCCTAGACCCCCTGAGCGTCAGCCCTAGTCCATCCTCCCTTCTCCCCCCACGCGACCCAGTTTCCTCTCCAACAAGATAAACTATTATGAACCAAGAGAAACTCGCCAAACTGCAGGCACAAGTGCGCATTGGTGGGAAAGGAACTGCTCGTAGAAAGAAGGTGGTTCACAGAACAGCTACAGCAGATGATAAAAAACTTCAGTTCTTAAAGAAGTTAGGGGTAAACAATATCTCTGGTATTGAAGAAGTAAATATCCTACCCAATAATAGACAAATATGCAAATTGACCGCACCTTTGCTACATCCAAGCCACGCCCACCAGCCAATCAGGACGAGTATGCAAATTACCCCAACAAAGATGGTAGCTAATTTGCATATCAAGACAGCGTAGTGGAGAAGCAAGCAAGCCGGGGGGGCGGGGGGAGAAGGGAGGAGCGGAGGCGGGGCCAGGGGAGAAGGAAGAAGAGCAGGTGGGCTGGTGGAGAAGGGAGAAAAGCAGGGGGGCTGTGGCGGAGAAGGCGGGGCGGGGGACAAGGGAGGAGAGCAGGCAGGGCAGGGTAGAGTGCAAGCAGGAAACCCTATTGCAGGATTTTTCCTGCAACGGGAACACTAGTGTTTAATAATAACAAACCAAGGAACAGTGATCCACTTTAACAACCCTAAAGTTCAGGCATCTCTGGCAGCGAACACTTTCACCATTACAGACCATGCTGAGACAAAGCAGCTGACAGAAATGCTACCCAGCATCTTAAACCAGCGTGGTGCAGACAGTCTGATTAGATTAAGGAGACTGGCTGAAGCTCTGCCCAAACAATCTGTGGATGGAAAAGCACCACTTGCTACTGGAGAGGAGGATGATGATGAAGTTCCAGATCTTGTGGAGAATTTTGATGAGGCTTCCAAGAATGAAGCAAACTTTATTGAGTCAACTTCTGAAGAAGATAAACTTGAAGTTTTTGGGAGCTGCTATTTTATATTATGACTGCTTTTTCAAATTTTGTTTATGGATCTGATAAAATCTAGATCTCTAATATTTTTTAGCCCAATGCCCCTGGACATTGCAGCTCTTTTCAGTTTTTGCTTATACATAAATCATTCTTTGCAGCTAATTAAGCTGAAGAAGCTTGGGAATAAAGTTTGAAACAGGTTAATAAAGATCTTTGCCTAGTATAGTTTTATTTTTTATTTCATTGACACTGATTTGTACACAGAAAGAAAAGTTGTTTGTAGAAAGCTAATCATGGCATGTAATATGACATAATCTTTGACGAAATTGTAAAGATTTAACATGGTAGAATCATGTAAAAAAAAACAAATTAGATAACTTAGATGAAATAGACAAATTCTTAGGACACAACTATCATGACTTAATCATGAAGAAACAAAGTCTGAGTAGACCTATAACTAGTAAGGAAATTGAATCAGTAATTTAAAAATCTGATAAAAGCCCAGGACCTAATGGCTTTACTTGTGAATTCTACCAAACATTTAAAGAATTATTTACCAATACTCAAACTTTACCAAACAAAAAATTAAAGAGGTAACACTTCGTAACTAATTTTATGAGGCCGCATAACCCTGATACCAAAGCCAGGCAAAAAAGACGTAAGAAAAAATTACAGGCCAATACATTTTATAAATATTGATG
The DNA here is from genome assembly GCF_027574615.1 of Eptesicus fuscus. Lineage (NCBI taxonomy): Eukaryota > Metazoa > Chordata > Mammalia > Chiroptera > Vespertilionidae > Eptesicus > Eptesicus fuscus. The sequence continues at coordinate 42,190,108 of NC_072485.1, read as the reverse complement.
CCAAAAATCCCCAACAAAATACTCAAAAACTGAATTCAGTAGCATATTAAAAGGATTACATACCAAGTAGGATTTAATCCTGGAATGCAAGAATGGCTCAACATGTGGAAATTGATCAGTGTCATACACCACATTAACAGAATAAATGTATGTGATCATCTCACAGAAAAAAAGCATTTGGCAAAATTCATTTTTTAAAAATATATTTTATTTATTTATTTATTTTTTACAGAGAGGAAGGGAGTGAGATAGTTAGAAACATCAATGAGAGAGAAACATCCATCAGCGGCCTCCTGCACACCTCCCACTGGGGATGTGCCCGCAACCAAGGTACATGCCCTTGACCGGAATCGAACCTGGGACCCTTCCACAGGCCGACGCTCTACCCACTGAGCCAAACCGGTTAGGGCAAAATTCAACATTCTCTCATGATTAAAAAAAAAAAGTCCAATAAACTAAGAATAGAAAGAAACTACTTTAACATAATAATAGCCAACCAGCAACAAACATTCTCAGTGGTAAAGTAAAAGCATTTTCTAAGATCAGGATCAAGGCAAGGATGTCTGCTTTTACCACTTCCATTCAATACAGTAGTGGAAGTTCTAGCCAGGGCAATTAGGCAAGGAAGACAACAAACATCCAAATTGGAAAAGAATTAAAATGTATCTCTGTGGCCCTGACTGGTTTGGCTCAGTAGATAGAGCGTTGGCCAGCAGACTGAAGGGTCCCAGGTTCGATTCTGGTCAAGGGCATGTGCCTTGCTTGCGGGCGCATCCCCGGTGGGAAGTGTGCAGGAGGCAGCTGATCGATGTTTCTAACTCTCTATCCCTCTCCCTTCCTCTCTGTAAAAAATCAATAAAATATATTTTAAAAATAATAATAATAAAAAATAAATAAAATGTATCTCTGTGGATGATATGATCTTTTATGTAGGAAACTAAAGATTCCACAAAAACAAAAAACACTGCATTGTTAGAAATAATATAGTGTCCCCCCAAAAAATGTATACACACACTTTGAATAAATATAAAGGCAGTGTTTATTAAAATTAAAATGTATTTCATTTTCAAAATTGAGCTATCAGCTGTTAAAGTGTGTATACATCTTTTGGGGCCATCCTGTATAGTTAGATGAATTCAGCAAAGTAGCAAGATATAAAATTACACAAAACTCAGTTGCATTTCTATACACTAACAATGAAAAGGAAGTTAGGAAAACAATTCTATTTACAATAGCTTCAAAAAACAAAATACTTAGAACTAAACTTAACCAAGGAGTTAAAAGACATGTATACTGAAAATTATAAAACATTAAAGATGACACAAATGGAAAGACATACTATGCTCATGAATTGGAATATTTAATATTAAGATGTCCATACTATTCAAAGCAATCTACAGATTTAATGCAATTCCTAACAAAACCCCAGCAGCAATTCTTTTCTCTCTCAAAAATAGAAAAACTCATCCTAAAATGCATATGGAATCTCAAGAGATCCTGAATATCCAAAACAATTTTGAAAAAGAACAAATATGGAGACACACTTTCTGGTATCAAAATTTAACTACAAAGCCGTAGTAATCAAAACAGTGCAGTACTGCCCTAGCCAGTTTGGCTTAGTGGATAAAGTGTCGGCCTGCGGACTGAAGGGTCCCAGGTTTGATTCTGGTCAAGGGCACATGCCCGGGTTGCGGGCTTTATCCCCAGTGTGGGGTGTGCAGGAGGCAACTCATCAGTGATTCTCTCTCATCATTGATGTTTCTATCTCTCCCTTCCTCTCTGAAATCAATAAAAATATATATTTTTAAAAATGTGCAGTATTGACATACAGACAACCATATAGACGAGGCATAGAATAGAAAACCCAGGAATAAACCCTCACATACATGGTCAAGTAATTTTTGACAAGGGTGCCAAGACCATTCAACGGAGGAAAGGACAGTCTTTTCAACAAATGGTGTTGGGAAAACTGGAATCCACATGCAAAGAACTGAAGTTGGACTGTTATCTAACACCATGTACAAAAATTAAGTCAAAATCAATCAAAGACTTAAATGTAAGACTTAAAACTATAAAACTCTTAGAAGGAAATACAGGGCAAAAGCTTCACCACATTACATTTGGCAGTGAATTCTTGGATATGACATTAAGGATGAAGGCAACAAAAGAAAAAATATGCAAACTGGACTACTAGAAAATTTTAAGTTTGTTCATCAAAAGTTCATTGAGCCCTGGCTGGTGTCTCTCAGTGGTTAGAGTGTCAGCCTGCACACCAAAGAGTCATAAGTTCAGTTCCCTGTCAAGGGCATGTATCTGGGTCGCAGGTTCATGCAGGAGGCAACCAATGTGTCTCTCTCACATTGATGTTTCTTTCTCCCCACCTCACTCCCTTCCACTCTCTCTAAAAATCAATGGAAAAAATATCCTCCGTGTGGATTAACAAACAAACAAATCAACTGAGTAGGCTCTGGCCGGGTAGCTCAGTTGGTTAGATCATTGTACATATACCAATGTTGTAGGTTCAATCTCCAGTCAGGGCACATTCAACAAGCAACCAATGAATGCATAAATAAGTGCAACAAAAAAATCAATGTTTCTCTTTCTCTCCCCTTCCTCTGTCTCTCTCTCTCTCTCTCTCTCTCTCTCTTCTCTCTCTCTTTCTCTCTCTCTCTCTCTAAAATCAATCAATCAAGTAATAATTTACTTAAAAGTCAATTGAGTTAAAGGCAAACCAGAGAATGTGAGAAAATATTTGTAAATTATGTATCTGATAAGCGATTAATATCTAGAATACATAGAGAAGACTTAGAACTCAACAACAAAAGAAGAACCCAAATAAGAAAAAATCTGAGTAGACATTTCTCCAAAGATATAGAAATGGCCAATAAGCACATGAAAAGATGTTCAAAATCGCTAATTATTAGGGAAATGCATATCAAACCACATGAGTAGGGCCTGCATTGCTAAGTGGTTGAGTGTTGACCTATGAACCAAGAAGTCACGGTTCAATTCCTAGTCAGGGCTTGATCCCCAGTGGGGTATGCAAGAGGCAGCCAATCAATGATTCTCCCTCATCATTGATGTTTCTTTCTCCCCTTCTCTTTTCCTCTCTAAAATCAATAAAAATCTATATATATAAAAAGCCAGTGACCATAACGTGAAAACAACCACTAAGGGTCATTAGACATGCATTTCCCTAATGATTAGCAATGTTGAACATCTTCATGTGCTTATTGGCCATTTCTATATATATAAAAAGTCAGTGACCATAGTGCCGAACCCATTGCTATAACGCCCACTGTGGCCAGCCAACCAGCCCAATAAGGTACATATGTCTCCTTTTTTTCCCCACTGACCCAAGAGCTCTCTATGTGGTTAGCTGAGGCTGATCCCTGGCCAGCATTACGGTTTTACTTATTTCTCTGCTCAAACCTGCTCTTTTCTCATTCTTCCCAGTTACTGTTCTCAAAAGTATCCTATCTAATAAAAGAGTAATATGCAAATTGACTATACCTCTGCTACACACAAGCCACACCCACCAGCCAATCAGGAGCTAGTATGCAAATTAACCCAACCAAGATGGCTACAGCCACGGAGCAAGCAGGAGGCTTGGGTTTCCCCGGCAATGGAGGAAGCCAAGCTTCCTATACACCCTGGCCAGCCCAGGCCTCCACTCAAGGCTACAAAGTTTCAATTATAGAAGATAAATAAATCCCAGACACCAGAGCCTCCGCTTGGGTCGCCAGGGGGCATGGCAGGCCTGCAAACCACCACAGGCCCCTCACCCAGGCCACCCCACACCCCAAGGGAACCCCCAACCTGATCCGGGACACCCTTCAGGGCAAACCAGCTGGCCCCCACCTGTGCACCAGGCCTCTATCCTATCTAATAAAAGAGTAATATGCAAATTGACTGTCACTCCAACACACAAGATGGTTGCCCCTATGTGGTCAAAGATGACTGACCCCATGTGGACACAAGATGGCCACCACAAGATGGCCAGCAGGGGAGGGCAGTTGGGAGGGACCAGGTCTGCAAGGGAGGGCAGTTGTGGGTGATCAGGCCAGCAGGGGAGGGCAGTTGGGGGGGACCCAGGCCTGCAGGGGAGAGCAGTTGGGGGGGACTCAGGCCTGCAGGGGAGGGCAGTTAGGGGCAAACAGGCCTGCAGGGGAAGGCAGTTAGGGGCAAACAGGCTGGCAGGGGAGCAGTTAGACATCAATCAGGCTGGCAGGGGAGTGGTTAGGGGGTGATCAGGCTGGCAGGCAGAAGTGGTTAGGGGCAATCAGGAAGGCAGACAGGCAAGCGGTTGGGAGCCAGCAGTCCTGGATTGTGAGAGGGATGTCCGACTGCCCGTTTAAACGGGCAGTTGGACATCCCTCAAGGGGTCCCAGATTGGAGAGGGTGCAGGCTGGGCTGAGGGACACACACACCCATGCACGAATTTTGTGCACTGGGCCTCTAGTCCTTTAATAAGTACTGCCCACTACTGGACTCTCCCATCCCGATCAAGGGCGGGACTGGCTGGCCAAATGCTCCACCTCCTTCCCCCTAGCCAGCCCTGCCCCTGATCGGCCCACCCCACCATGATAAGCCTGCAGCCCCTTGCCCCGGTCGGCCCTACTCCTGATCATCCCCCAACCCCAATAGGGGGTAGGGCTGGCCAGCCAACCTCCCACAGCCCCTCCCCCAGGCCAGATCCACCTGCTATGGACCCCCACCATGCTGTTCAGCCCGCAGCCCCTCTCCCCAGCTGACCCCGCCCCTGATCGCCCTCCCCCCCCCCCCGCAACCCCAATAGGGGGTGAGGCTGGCCAGCCAACCTCCTGCAGCCCCTCTCCCTGCCCGGTCCCACCCCAGATCAGCCCCCCGCCACCCTGATCAGGGGCAGGGCGGCTGGCCAACCACCCATGGCCCCTCCCCCAGGCCGCTGGCCCCTGGCATCCCCCACCACATTCTGGAGCAGAGCCGACTGGCCCACCACCCACAGTCCCTCCCCATGGCTGGCACCACCCCCAACCGGCCCCCCAACCCCAATCAGCCCGCCAGCCAATCGCCTTCAGCCCCTCCCCCCTGCCAGCCCTGCCCTGATTGGCCCCGATTGGGCAGGCCGGCCAGCCAAGCTCCTGGCATCTCCTCCTACCCACAGGCCCAGCCCTGATGCACCCCAATTGGGGCCGAGCTGGCCAGACCCCACCTGTGCATGAATTCGTGCACTGGGCCTCTAGTGTGTGTGTGTGTGTGTGTGTGTGTGTGTGTGTGTGTGTGTGTGTGTGTGTGTATATATATATATATATATATTTTTTTTTTTTTTTTTTTTTTTTTTAAGACAGCTGAAAATGACTCTAAAGTCTGTGTTTTCCCTGGCCCAGGGTGTTTGGGCAGAGGAGAACACTGAAGGTCAGACTGGGATGGCTGTGAAGACTCAGAGGTGAGGAAGTGGGCTGCATTTCTTACTCTGTGTTGCCACCTGGAGCAGCATACAGCTCAGCACCATTCCCAGCAGGAATGGAGAGTTTGCCTGTCACCAACCACCGGGCCAGATCTGTTCAGTACCTCTCTGAGTGTCAGAGCTGGGAGTAGAGTTACCATCCATAGGTTCTGGCCCTTAACACCCTTAAGCCCCAGTGTCCTACAGATCCTGAACCTGGCATTTCTCTACACTCAGCCCTTTCAGGCTGGGCCTAAGCAGAGCCTGGGTGCTGCCTTACAGAAGTTGAATAATTCAGGTCCCAGTGGCCTGAGGTATCAGTTTCAGTTTCTCTATTCCCTTGTGCACAGGTGTAATTAAGCTAACGAAAAGGGCCAAGAGGAGAGGCCTGCTGTCCTGTGCCTCTGAGGGATCAGGACTGATGGAGTCCCTGACCCTGATGGAGAATGCACCAGGCTCATCCAGAGCCCAGGTATGGGGAATGGAAGCAGGAAGTCAGAGGGGCTAAGATAGAAGGAGGAGAAAAGAAGACAGAGTGAAAAGAGGGAGATCAGAGTCAGAGAAGCCAAGAGAGACTAAGAATGAGTTACAGAGAAATAGACAGAAGGAAACAGAGACAGGGAGGCTAAATGAGAGGTAGAGGGAGGAGGAGGGGCAGAGAAAAGGGCAGGGGCAGAGGCCAGCAGAGGCAAGGACCAGCAGAGAAGGAGAAGTACTGAAATCCAAGGACAAGTACAAAAAAGGAGAGTCAGATAACCAGATGGGCTGCAGGGCTCCCCAGTGGGTAGCTGGACCCAGCAAAGATCTTCCTTCTGACTTCCAGGTATTGTCCACACCATCCTTGCTAGCAGGCCCTGATGCTGCCCTAGGTCGGGCCAGGAGGCTCACACCCAGAGACCTGCCCCGCAGGGCCATGGGGCCCAGGAGCCACTGCGTTGGCCTCTCCGGACTGGGCCTTCTGTTTCTGCTCCCACTCCTTCCAGGTATGAAGCTCAGTAAACCAGGCCTGGCCTCTCTGGGTGTTGCTGCTGTTCTTGTCCTCCCCAAATCTCTCTCTTTTCATTTCTCTCTTCAGTTACCTATGCAGGAGAACAAGCTGTCTGGGAAGTGTGGGGGAGGGGGCGCAGGAAAGGGTGAGAGGAGATTTGCCTGACTGGGGTGGGTGAGGTAAGAGGGGAGCTTCCAGAGATAGGAATGGAAAAGCCAGGGCCCTTGAAGGCCAGGCTGAGTTAGGGCAGGCAATGAGGAGCCATTGAATGTTTTTTTGTTTGTTTGTTTTATATATTTTTTATTGATTTTTTACAGAGAGGAAGGGAGAGATAGAGTTAGAAACATCGGATCAGCTGCCTCCTGCACACCTCCCACTGGGGATGTGCTCGCAACCAAGGTACATGCCCTTGACCGGAATCGAACCTGGGACCTTTCAGTCCACAGGCCGAGGCTCTATCCACTGAGCCAAACCGGTTAGGGTGCCATTGAATGGTTTTAAGCAGTTACTAGCTTGGTCAGATTTGAGTGTTTAAAAGCTTGATCTCCAGGGGCAGGTGTGGTTCAGTTGGTTGAGCATCCTCCCATGTACCTAGATGTTGCCGGTTCATTTCCAGTCAGGGCACATGCCTGGTTTCAGCTTGATCCTCAGTGGGGGGTGTGCAGGAGGTAGCCAATCGATGTTTCATCAATGTTTCCCTCCCTCTCTCTCTCCCTTCCCCTATCTATAAAATCAATTTTAAAAATATATTAAAGCCCAGCCGGCATGGCTCAGTGGTTGAGCTTCAACCTATGAACCAGGAGGTCACAGTTTGATTCCCGATCAGGGCACATGCCCGGGTGGTGGGCTCGATCCCCAGTGTGGGGCATGTAGGAGGCAGCCAATCAATGATTCTCTCTCATCACTGATGTTTCTATCTCTCCCTCCCTCTCTCTTCCTATCTGAAATCAATTAAAAAATATATATATATATTTTTAAATATATTTTTAAAAAGCTTGCATGCTAAAATCCTCAACAAAATATTAGCAAATCACATCCAGCAAAACATTAAAAAGATCATACACCATGACCAAGTGGGGTTTATTCTGGGGATGCAGGCTGGCACAATATCTGTAAATCAATAAACGTGATACATCAGCTAAACAAACTGAAAGACAAAAAAAGCTGATCTCTCAGAAATGTGGAGGAGGATTAGAGAGGCTGAGCCTGAGACCAGAGGGAACAGTGAGGAGGTTGCTGCGGCTGTGGTCCCTGAGAGGGAGGATGAGGCCTGAGCTGAAGAGGCGATTAAACATTCAGGAGATGTTCAGCAGTATGACTGACAGGATTTGGGTATTGGTTGGTTTGCAGAGGTAACTGACAGGAGGAGGGAGAGTGATAATGCCTAGGTTTCCAGCTGAGGTCACTGGGGGAGGGAGGGGGGGTGCCATTTGCTGAGATGGGGAACATCAAACAAGGAGCATGTTTCAGAACCTGGGGGAAGGAAATGAGTTCCTGTTTGGGACCTGGAGAGTTTAAGGTGCCTACAGGACATTCAAGAGAGGATTGTCGTATACAGTAGGTCCTCGGGTTACTTGGGAGATCTGTTCCTAGGGCGAGACTTAACGCGATTTTCTCCATATGTCGGAACCCACCTACATAAGCACCTACGTCACTCACATGGAGCACATACACAGCAGTAATGAAGAGAAACAGTAAAAAAAATTTAAAAGAAAGATAACAATTCCTGACCTTTCCTTGTGGTAAATAAATAATAAAAATACATAAAGCACATATGTACATACGTTGAAATGATGGAACTTTTTAAAAATATATATTTTATTGATTTTTTACAGAGAGGAAGGGAGAGGGAGAGAGAGTTAGAAACATCAATGAGAGAGAAACATCAATCAGCTGTCTCCTGCACAGCCCCTACTGGGGATGTGCCCGCAACCAAGGTACATGCCCTTGACCGGAATTGAACCTGGGACTCTTTAGTCCAAAGGCCGATGCTCTATCCACTGAGCCAAATCAGTTCGGGCGGAACTTTTTTTTTTTTTAAATAAATAAATGGGAGATGGCGACATAACCACGAAACGATGTACGTCAAGTCTGACGTAACCCGAGGACTGTCTGTAAATGCATCTGGAGCTCAGGAGACCAGAGAAAAAGGAGAGGAGGGTCAATGACCGGATTCTGAGAAGCAATACTTAAGTCGGGGACTAAGGACAATACGGTGTGTCACAAAAGCCTAGGGATGGGGTGTGTTTTTCGGAGGGACTGGCCTACAGTGTCAGAAGCCTTGAAGAAATTAACTGAAGTGCAACAGGAGGCGTGGAGGCAGGTTTGAGAGACCGGAGGGGGCTGGGCAATGGGGTTCAGACGCCTGGGTGAGAGCTGGCACTTTTGTGGCCTATCTGGGCCCTCCTAGCATTTGTGGCAAGGCAGACCGAATCCAGGTCCTTGGGAAGGGAAAGGCAGGGAAGAAACCCATCAGCCTTGCTTCAGAGAAGAGTATCAGTTCACTCCACCTACTTCACCTCATTCACCCCCCGAGGCAGGCCAGGGAAGAACGAGAGTCACAGCCGGGGACAGAGGGCAGCCATCAGGAGGACCAGTCAGACCACTGTGAGCGTGGAGCAGGTGACAGCCCCAGCCTTGTGGAGGTGCAGGGTGTGAGAGAGGCTCCTGCACTAGGGTAAACCTTCTTCCTTGTCCCCCAGGATGCTTGGGAGCTGAGGGCAGGCTGGCTCACAAGCTCTTCCGTGACCTTTTTGCCAACTACACAAGTGCCCTGAGACCTGTGGCGGATACAGACCAGACTCTGAACGTGACCCTGGAGGTGACATTGTCCCAGATCATTGACATGGTACATTGTGGTTGTACAACTGTGGAATGTGCTGGTGACAGTGTCAAGGAATTTGGGGGTGGGGGGCTGGGATGGTTCACCAAACAATTCTTTCCTGTAAACATTAACAATAACAGCTACTAGGATACTGTTAGGTGTCCACAGTGTGCCCAAAACTTTGCACCCTTGAATCTTGCCCAGCAGGGGGGATTATCACCCATATAACTGCTAAGGAAGCTGAGGCCCAGAGAAGAACCTGCCAAGGTCACAACAAGGCGTGGGTGGGAACTGGACTGTATGGGCAAGTTGGGTTTGTGGGTACTGACTAGAGCTCTGTAGGTGAGTTGCACACTCAGGGAAGGATATGCATGTACATGTGTCCACATCTGTGCCCACCCCCTGCCCAACTAGGATGAGCGCAACCAGGTGCTGACCCTATACCTGTGGATCCGACAGGAGTGGACAGACGCCTACTTACGATGGGACCCCGATGACTATGGAGGCCTGGATGCCATCCGCATCCCCAGCAGTCTAGTGTGGCGGCCAGACATCGTGCTCTATAACAAGTACTGCCTGCCTGGGCCCCTCCCCTCTCCCAGCCCTCCCTGGAGTTGCCCTTGGTTCTGGGAATGCGCCTATTCCTCATTCCCCCACCTAACTAGTTGCTATGCTGCCCTGCAAGTTGTCCCCCAGGACCCTTCCAATCTGGCAGGAAGGTGTTGGCAGTGGTGGCCACACGGCACAGGGGGCTTCCTCACAGCCCCTCCGTGGCATCCCCACTTGAGGCTGTCCCAAGGCAACCCAGGCTGAACGTCTTGCAGGAACCCACTGTGCGGTCCAGGCCAGTTCTCTCTCTCTGGCAGAGAGGGTTCTGGGGCACCGGTGCTCTTTATGGCACGCTCCTCCCTTCCAGGCTGGCTCTGAGTCCCAGGGCTCCCCAGAGGCCTGCCTAGGGCCCTCTGGGGCATCCCCTTATGCTGCCTAAGCCAGTTCTGTTTTCTTGTTTTTATTTTTATTGATTTGAGAGAGGAAGGAAAAGGGAAAGAGAGAGAAACGTCAACGATGAGAGAGAACCATTGATCGGCTGCTTCCCTCATGCCCCACAGGGATGGAGCCCACAGCCCTGACCAGGAATAGAACAGTGCCCTCTCGGTTCATAGGTCAATGCTCAACCATTGAGCACCCTGGCCCGGCCAGTTCTGTTTTCCAGACAACACATGGCTCTGCATATTTCCCCAGGGGCCCCCTCCACAATCTTAGCAGATGGCACCCAAGAGAGGCCACTGTGCCACCACGTGCCAACTTTTGCAGAGGACTTTTCATGCCGCCCTGGGCTAGATCAGTATCCTTTCTGGGCCCTCAGGCGCTGCCCCTTCCAGGCCTCCGAAAGCAGAGAGGGCCCTCCCCAGGGCACAATCTACCCTCCCTGCAGGCGCATTGTGGCCTTAGGACTCCTGTCCTGGGGTGGCCCGGGCCACTGCCTCAGGGAACCCTCCCCCCGCCCCCACCCGCCTCCCGCCTCCCGCAGGGCAGACGCGCAGCCTCCAGCCTCCGCCAGCACCAACGTGGTTCTGCGGCACGACGGCTCCGTGCGCTGGGACGCGCCGGCCATCACGCGCAGCTCGTGCCGCGTGGACGTGTCCGCCTTCCCGTTCGACGCGCAGCGCTGCGGCCTGACCTTCGGCTCCTGGACGCACGGCGGGCACCAGCTGGACGTGCGGCCGCGCGGCGGCGGCGCCGGCCTGGCCGACTTCGTGGAGAACGTGGAGTGGCGCGTGCTGGGCATGCCGGCGCGGCGGCGCGTGCTCACCTACGGCTGCTGCTCCGAGCCCTACCCCGACGTGACCTTCACGCTGCTGCTGCGCCGCCGCGCCGCCGCCTACGTGTGCAACCTGCTGCTGCCCTGCGTGCTCATCTCGCTGCTCGCGCCGCTCGCCTTCCACCTGCCCGCAGACTCGGGCGAGAAGGTGTCGCTGGGCGTCACGGTGCTGCTGGCGCTCACCGTCTTCCAGCTGATCCTGGCCGAGAGCATGCCGCCGGCCGAGAGCGTGCCGCTCATCGGTGAGTCGGGGAGGGCCCGGCCAGGGGTGGGGGTGCGGGGAAGAGCCGTCCCCTCCTAGACAATGGCCCCCGCCCCACCCCCCACACCCCCACGCCGGCTGATGCGTGCGGGTCCCACCAGTGCGGGGACGGGGCCCTGGGTCGCCAGAGTGGCCCGCTTCAGCGTGTGAGGGGGTCGTCCCCTCCTGGGAGCATGCTTCCTCCCGAGACTGAGGGGAAAGGAGGAAGCCCCTTCCAGGGAGGACACCCCTTCCAGGGAGGACACCTTCCCTGACAGGGAGGGGCAGAGGAAAGAGAGTCTTTTCTCAAGAACTTGCTGGAGGGAGCTCACTGCCCCCAGGGTCATGATCAGAGGCAAATGTCCTGGGTGCTCATGGGCCGAGCACTCCTCAGCATTTGACGTTAATTAACTCGGGGAAGCGTCTCCACAGACGTACAGGCAGGCTCTGTTGTATGCCCCCTTGTGCTGAAAGGATCCTCACTGGCCCCATGTCCTGGCATACCATTCATTACAGAGGTGACTTGTGGGTAAATGCGGCCTCCAGCAGTGGGGGACGGAGGGGGGTGGGATAAGCGAGCCCTTAGCTTCTGAGAACCCACTTGTGGGCATGCGGACTGGGGAGACCTTGGCCCTTACCTCCTTCCTCTTGCATCCTTTGGTCTTGGAGGGTCCGACAGCCGCAGGGTGGGTTCCTGTTTATGCTGCGGTGGCTGGGAAGCCCGGGCCCCCGGCGTTCTTTCTCTGGGCCCCAGCTCGCTCTGTCTTTTGCAGGGAAGTACTACATGGCCACCATGACCATGGTCACCTTCTCCACAGCGCTCACGATCCTTATCATGAACTTGCATTACTGTGGTCCCAGCGCACGTCCAGTGCCGGCCTGGGCTCGGGCCCTCCTACTGGGATGCCTGGCACGGGGCCTGTGCGTGCGAGAACGAGGGGAGCCCTGTGGGCAGTCCAGACAGCCCGAGTCACCCCCCAGCCCCCCGCCTCCAGAGAGAGGGGCCGGCCCCCCAGCAGGCCCTTGCCGTGAGCCCCGGTGTCTGTGCCATCAGGAAGAGCTGCTGCGCCATGTAGCCGCCATTGCTAACACCTTCCGCAGCCACCGGGCTGCCCAGCACCGCCACGAGGACTGGAAACGCCTGGCCCGTGTGATGGATCGCTTCTTCCTGGGCATCTTCTTCTCCATGGCCCTGGTCATGAGCCTCCTGGTGCTCGTGCAGGCGCTGTGAATCCGGGCTCTGCTGCAGCCACAGCAGGGCGACAGGAGGGAAAGACCAGATAGGCCACCCAGTCTCTCCCCACTGCACCCTAGCGCCTGGGACACCCTCTCTCGGGATCAGCACTGCTGGCTTCACCAACCACGAGGGAGCACTTGTCTGTGAGTCCTGATCTCTGAGAAAAATCTAGAGCTCGCCACTCCCTTAATTCCTATGGGGGAAGAACTCTAAGAAGGTTCAAGGTCAAAGTGCAGTCCTAGAGGGACAGAATTGAGCCTCATTAATGAATGTTTTCAGTGGGGAGAGTACAAGTTATCTGAGAAACAGAACTGCAGCATTGCCTGCCTTCTTCTCTTCCTTCCTCAGTGGCTGCTGTTATAGGAGCTTGGTCTTGCCTGTCCCTGTCTAGGGGCCCAGGGAAGGGGTTTGGGGTTTCAGACTTAAGATCTAGTTTCCAGAGCAGGAGGCCACACAAGGATTTGGCCCCAAAGCTCCAATTCATCATAAAGAGAGTGTGTGCCTGGCACCTCCTCGATGTCCTGTCTTACCCTTGGGGCCCGTGGTGGTGGGAGATGGGGATCCAGGTTTGTCTCTCTAGAAACAGGAACCTTAGGACTCCTGGGTTAGAACAGGAATTACATCTTTGCTGACAAGAAAAGGACGGATTTGACCGAGACCCGGCAGAGGGCCTAAAGCAAGCCCTCTGCTGTCTTTCCTGCTCCCCTCTCTCTGGGTTCACTTCTGTTCTCCGCATTCGCCCACACTGACGTCCAGAGGACTTGCAAGTATCCAAGGGAGGGCAATGCAGGGACCAGCTGTCCACAGGTATTTGTTCCTTTCTGACTTTCACATGCTTCCCAGCATCCACCTCTTTGCCTCAGACCCCGTCCCTGACCTCAGGAAGCTCACAGTCTGTCACGGGCAACAGACATGGACATGTGGTGTAGAGAAGCTCCCAGGACCTGTGGGAGCACAGAGGCAGCACCCTAACCCAGCAGGGTCAGAGCGGTCAGAGAAAGCTCCCTGGGGGAGTGAATAGGTAGCTTTCCAGTTGTCCATGTGAGGCATGTGAGTGACACCAGCAAGTACCATGGCCACGTGCTTTCCTCCCAGCACCTCCACGCCCAAACGAGTTTAATCTTCTACCTCCAAGTGCGTTGTTGCCTGTCCTGGAGTCCCCCTACCTCTCTTCAATGTCTCACTCCTAGAGCACTGGGTAAAGTTCAGGCCCAAAATTCTCTCTCTCCACCATCAGGCCTGGCAGCTGCCAGAGAAGGTCCCAGAGTTCCCTGCAGGTGGCGTTTCTACGGATCTTGGCTACACTTAGAGTAAAGCACACATGTGGCCGACGTCCTCATGTTGGGCAGAGGTGGCAGGCAGGGCTGCTCAGAGTCTGATGGGTCAGAGGAGGCCTGGACTCTCTGGAAAGACTCCCCCGACAAGGAACCAGAGTAGCAGTGGAAGGGACCAGACTGTAGACAGAGGGCCCTGACCCACGGCTGCAGGGAAACAGAGGAAGAAAGAGATATTTAGGGGTGAAGCGAGTTACACAAAGAAACAAGACAAAAACCAAGCCGGGTGAGCTGGAAACACTGGTGCATACAGTGCGGTGGGAGACAGAGATGAAGAGCAGGAATTTAGAGAGGTTGGGAGATGATATTTGCAAACAACAGCTTTGACAAGGAGTTATTATCCAAAATATAGAAAGAACTCCTACAACTCAACACCAAGCAAACAAACAATCTAATTTAAAAAAATAGGCAGATGACCTGAGCAGATACCTCTCTCAAGACGACATACAAACGGCCACCAGATATATGAAAAGGTGCTCAACTTCAGTAGCTATTAGGAAATTAAATCAAAACTACAATGAAATGCCACCTCACACTGTTAGAACGGCTATTATCAACAAGACAAGTAGTAAGTGTTGGAGAGATTTGTGGAGAAAAAGGAACCCTCATTCACTGCTGGTGTGAATGTAAACTGGTGCAGCCACTATGGAGGCTCCTCAGAAAATTAGGAATAGAGTTACCATATGACCCAGCAACCCCTTTTTTGGGTATTTACCTGAAAATTTTGAAGACATTTATTCACAAAGGTATACGCACCCTTATCTTCACTGCATTATTCACAGTGGCCAAGACATGGAAACAAAGAATCCTTTGATAGGTGATTGGATAAAGAGGATGTGGTGTATATATACAATGGAATACAGAAGAAAAGATGAAATACTGCCATTTGCAACAACGTGGATAGACCTTGAGAATTATTATGCTAAGCAAATTAAGTCAGCCAGAAAAAGTTAAGAACCATATGGTGGGGGCCCTAGTTGGTTTGGCTCAGCGGATAGAGCGTTGGCCTGGGGACTGAAAGGTCCCAGGTTTGATTCCAGTCAAGGGCACAGGCCCAGGTTGTGGGCTCGATCCCCAGTAGGGGGGCGTGCAAGAGGCAGCCAATCAGTGATTCTCTCTCATCTCCCTCGCCCTCTCTGAAATCAATAAAAATATATTTTTAAAAAACCATATGGGAGGGTGGGAGTGGGGTGGAAGGGGTCAGTGGGAGGAAAAAGGGTGACATCTGTAATACTTTCAACAATAAAGATAAATTTTTAAAAAAGAGCCACGATTTCACTCATATGTGGGATATAAAACTGAAAGTAACAAATGAACAAACAAAAACTCCTCTTCACAGACAACAGTACAGTGGTTACCAGAGGGAAGGGAGTGGGGGTAGTACAGGGTAAAAGGGTCAAATGTTTGGTGATTTGACTTTGGGTGCTGGCCAGGCAATGCAATACACAGATCATGTATCATAGAAATGTACACTTGAAACCTAAATCTCATTAACCAATGTCACCCCAATAAATTTAATTTAAAAAAGAATTTAAGGAAGAAGGCAAACAGAGATGCAGAGACTAGGACATACCAGGGGCTATTAGGTCTCTCCTCCTGCCTCCTACGGACACACACGAGGCATCACAGGGTGGGATGAAACAGGGTAGAGATCTGAATGGGAACTAGTGATGCTGATCTTGGCTTCTCTGCGCAAACCCTGGTAGGAGAGGTGCTGGTGGCAGAGGTGGGGGAGATCTTAAACTTTTCCAGCGCGCAAAATTTCATTATCAAAACTCAAAGAAGCGCCTGGATAGCGTTGCTCAAGAGTTGAGCGTTGACCTAACGAACCAGGAGGTCTCAGTTGGATTCCCGGTCAGGGCATATGCCCAGGTTGTGAGCTTGATCCCCAGTGTGGGGCATGCAGGAGGCAGCCAATTAATGATTCTTATCATTGATGTTTCTATCTCTCTCTTCCTCTCCCTTCTTCTCTGAAATCAATAAAAATATACTTATGCCAAAACCGGTTTGGCTCAGTGGATAGAGCGTCGGTCTGTGGACTGAAGGGTCCCAGGTTCGATTCCGGTCAAGGGCATGTGCATTGGTTGCGGGCACGTCCCCGGTGGGGGATGTGCAGGAGGCAGCTGGTCGATGTTTCTCTCTCATCGACGTTTCTAACTCTCTATCCCTCTCCCTTCCTCTCTGTAAAAAATCAATAAAAATATATTAAAAAATAAAATAAAATAAAAATAAAAATATACTTAAAAAAAAAAAAAAAAAAAAACTCAAAGAGGCAGGTTGGAGGCTGGAGACCTGGCTTCTGGCCTGGCTCTGACACTACCTCATTCCGTCACCTTGGGAAGGTCACTTCCATCTCTGGGTCTTACTTTACTATGTAATGAGGGTAATACTCCCTGTTCTGCCTCCTTCCAATAGGTTACTGTGCAGTGAAGGATAAAATGAAATGGTATGGGGAGGAGGGGCCAGCCTGGAATGGTGGTTCAGAGTTTGGCTCTAGGGTCAGTCTGTCTGGACCTCACCCCTTACTAGCTGTGTGGTGTAGGGCTGGTTGCTTCCCTTCTCTGTGCCCTAGTTCCCTCATTTGTAGAACAGGGGTGATGACAGTACCCACAGCTGGCTCTGGGTGTGGATTCATGGCCTGGTGTGCCTGGAACTCTGAGTGGTGCTATGTCATGGTGAGGCTGGGGCTCCTTGTCCACTGTCCGCAGAGCCCAGCAGGAGGGAGGAGAGACCCACGAGGAGGGCAGCTGTGGTTTCTTCCCTGGGAATGGCCTGTTCCAATAGGTTCCCTTGGAAAAGCCTGTTCCCACCTAGAGAAGCGGTGGCCCAGGTGGGCCCTGGCACAGCAGGTTTTGAAGGGAAGGGAAGTCATGGCTGAAAGTGACTTGGGAATCATCTAGTCCAGTTGGGTTTTTATACAGATAGGGAAACGGAGGCCCAGAGAGGGAATAATTAGTCACAAAGAGAGCTAGGGCAGGGCCTGGACAACAGCCCAGGTCTCTAATGCCGGCCTCCATCTTGGAAGGTGGCCTGAGGGAGTGCTGAGGGCAGTAACAGGGACAGAGGGTTCCCCAGGCGAGGGAGGAGAAGGCCCGGGAGCACTGTGTGTGTGAGATCAGCCCTGCCCTCCATCACCTCTGTGCCAGAAGGACCGCTCTGGGGCCTGGTCAGCTGTCTCCTGTGAGGGAGGGGGGTCCACAGAGGGGACAGGTGGGTCAGCTCGCCCAACCACTGCCCCTTACCTCCTCTGGGAGAGCTTAGCTATCCCCACAGGTGTCTGCTGTAGAGGGTTTACTTTATTTTTCCTTTTTAATTAGAAGAGGGTGGTTTTTTTCTTATAAAGGAGCCATCCAGAGCAGCCTGCTCATCCCCCAATGGAGCCCCTGTCCCAGAGGCCTGCAGTCCTACCTGAGTTTCCTAGGCGGCAGGACCTAGACTTGCACTGCTTGTCTGTAGAGAAGAAAGAGAAAATCAAAGACTTAATAGTTCTAAGGATGGGAAGTGGCCCTGTGGGCCATCCCTGACTTGCTCTAGGAAAGCTGGTACTTTTCCCTCTAATTCTGCTTCCTTCTGGTGAGACCTATCTTGCCGAGGTTTGACTTGATTTGTGAGCAGTGGGGCCAGAAGGGAGCCAGCCCTCAAAAACCAGGGTCTGCTCTACGTACTCCTGCTGCTCCCTCGTCTCCCCGCCACACCCACCTCTGCCTCTCCGAGCCCATCCCGGCCAAGCACAGGCTAGCTTATGTTCTGTGCATGTCGTCCTCACCTCTGGCAACTCATGCACTCATGTCCGAGGTGGGAACTGAAGCCACACAGGACATTTTCCCATGGTAGATGTGGTCCCAGTTCCAGCAGACAGTCTGCCTCTCGCTATGAAAGCGGCCTTGCCAGCCCCTGGGCATTGCTCAGCCGGGACCAGTAGCCCACAGTAGTCCACAGATTAGGGACCTGGGCCCATCCTCATGATTTCTCCTTTGGCTGGTCCCAGGGGGATGGACAGGAAGAGCATCTGAGGCCTGCCACAGCCTGAACTGGACCTTAGGGGCACAGCACCTACGTGAGGTCTTCCCACCCCCACCCTGGCCCCCGCCCAGCACACACGACAGCACGGGATTTCTGTTCAAATAAACACGCCCCTCTTGGAAACTGAGGTTGGGGCTCTTGTCAATTCTGGCAACAATGATCTGTGTGTCAGTACTGATTCCCTTCTGGCTTCCAGGCGGGAGGAAAGCCTGACCAGGTCTGTTTGGCCCTCAAATGGCCAAAGGCCCCTGCCTTGGTCAGAAAACCCTCTTAAGCCTTCCAGCAGGCAGGTGACCAGCTCTGGTTCAGACACCACCAGGGACGAGAAGCCTCCGGCCTCAGAAGGTTCTGTCTCCCCTGAGATGGAGGGACGGAGGTGGGAAGGAGGGGCGTACAGGACAGTCTGTGCCCCTCTCACGGTTGGTTGGTTTTTAGTGTTTCTGCATGCATTCCCTGAAAGCAGGGTGGGGAGCTCACCTTCTGCACAGGTGCTCACCCACAGGCCCCTCTCACCTTTGATGTACTCGCAGTTGTACATGCTGTGCTTGCCCAGGGCCCGGAGGTAGATGCGGGTGGGACCCTGGACAGGTCTGCTGCTGTTGATCACCTGAAAGGTCTCAAAGGGGGGGATCAGCACCTCCTCCTCCTCGGGGAAGAAGGAGTAGCCCCTGATAGGGACACCAAGGCAGGTCCAGATGCCAAAGAAGGTTTCCTCACCAAAATGCTGGGCTGTGGCATTCTTCAGGGACGCCGAGGCAAAGCCCCCCAGCCGGATGGTGGCCCCGGGCCCTGCTGGCTGGAAGCGCAGGCCTTGTACCCCTCGGAACACCTGGCGGCACTGGGGAGAACGCTGGGCCTTGCTTAGCAGCTGCAGGGCCTCGGTCAGCAGGAAATGGAAGGTCTTGAAGGAGAAGTGTTGGAGGTAGTGGACACGGGTGCGGCCCGCCTCGCGCAGGGCCGCATTGAACTCCTTGTGCAGGGGGGTGTTGGCTGTGTAGGCCAGGAGGGCCACCCCATGCTCATCACGGAAGCCGGGGGGTGGTGGGGACATCAGGGTGTGGCTGAGGCCCCACTCTGGCCCCCAGGCTTTGCGCTCCTGCCATTGGCTGCTGGCCAGCACCCAGCTGTCAGCATACACTTTGTTGGCCTGGAACTCGGTGCGGTTGAGATCTGGGAGAGCAGCTGTCATGGCTGCTGCACAGCCAGCATACTGGTCATCAAAGGAGGTTGGGGCCATGTCCAGGGGCCTTTCTTGAGAGAAGAGTCCTCGTCGTGTGATGGGGTGGCTCTGGGGTGGGAGAGGGAGCAGCAAGGACTGAGAGGATGGGCCCTAGGAGTATGGGAGCCTGTCCAGCTTTCCCCGCCACTGAGCTGAGAAAGACACTCTAAGGGCCCCACACACACCTGGAGGGGAAGGGGGCTGGGACCTGCTAACTGCCAATTCCCCGAGGCTGGGGTTTGGGGCTGTCCCCTCGGGCTGAGCGAGTCCCGAGGGAAGCATCAGGCATTCTCTCCTCCCTCCGCTCCTCCTCTCAGAGTTCAGAAGAAGCTGATGCTCAGCTCCCTGCTGGCATGGGGACAGCAGAGGATGACCATACCTGAAGTGCTTCCATGAGGCCCATGGACACAAGCAGCAGAGACATCATAGCAGGAGTCTGCATGTTGGACGTGACCTTGGGTAAGTTGCTGTCTCTTTTGGGGTCTCCGTTTCCTCATCTGGAAAATGGGAATGTTAACCTAGACAGTTTAATAAACATTCATTGACATCTGGCACAGAGTCACAACATAGAAATGGAGGCTCAGAAGACAGAAAGAGGACCCTTCTTGCTGGAAGCAACATGGAGACTTTCTGGAAGAGGTGACATGTGAACAGGGACTTGCAGGATGAATAGGAGAATAAGGCCTCAATCAGTGGAGACAAGGAGAGAGGAAAGTTTGGAGTTTGGGGTGGGAAAAGAGTTTGAAGGAGCAGGAATGAGAAGAGCAAAGGTATTGGAGTAGGAACTCTCAGGATGTAAAGAGTAAGAGGCATTTTGTCTAGTGTGGTAGAACTTGCAGTGTGAGAATGTCCAAAAGATTTGGGCCACCCGGCCGGTGTGGCTCAGTAGTGAGCAGTTCAGTGTTTACCCAGGAACCCAGAGATCACCGGTTTGATTCCTGGTCATGGCATATGGCAGGCTGTGGGCTCCATCCCCAGTATGTGGGGTCCAGGAGGCAGATGATCGATGATGTTCCTCTCTCATAGATGTTTCTCTCTCTCTCTCTCTCTCTCTCTCTCTCTCTCAAAATCAATAAAAACATATTTTTTAAAAAAGATTTGGGCCAATCCTGACGGAGCTTGACTGCCATGGTGAGAAGCCGTGGCTGCACCTGGGGGACCTAAGGCTGGAACAGGGCAGAACAGGGGAATGGTCAGCAGCGGGGGCCACAGCAGGACTCCAGAGACAGCTTAAAGCAGGGCTTGGGATCCAGAGACCTCCCCGCTCCCTCCAGTCCTGCTGAGAGCTGAGCCTTCATTCCCTGAGTCCTCAACTGCTTCTGGGGCCGGGACAGATGTAGATCCCCAGGCGGGGAGGAAAGAGGGACTCGGTGACGGGGGAGGACAGAGGGTACCTGTTCCCCCAAGGAAAGCTGGAGAGAACCACAGCCTCCTGCACCCTGTGGGTGGGCACACTGGGAGTCCCAAGTAGCACCAAGAAGAAGGCATCCCAGCTTTGGGTCAGGGTTGGAACAGAAAGTTTCTAAGCCAGTGCTGATGCTGCTTTTCTGTTTATTTTATTATAAAGTAATGCATGCTTGTGAAAAAAAATGCATGAGTGAAACACAAAATCCAAGTTCCCTTTTTTCTTTCTTCCCTCGACGTTCCCCTTCTCACTCTTACCCATGCCTGCTAGCAGGGAGGGGGTGACCTGTGATAAATACCTTTCAGGACCTTTCCCTATGCACATAAAAATAATATTTTGTATATATGTACATAGCTTTTTTTAAAATATATTTTATTGATTTTTTACAGAGAGGACGGGAGAGGGAGAGAGAGTTAGAAACATCGATCAGCTGCCTCTTGTACACCTCCTACTGAGGATGTACCCGCAACCAAGGTACATGCCCTTGACCGGAATCGAACCTGGGACCCTTGAGTCTGCAGGCTGACGCTCTATCCACTGAGCCAAACCGGTTAGGGCTATGTACATAGCTTTTTAAAAATATATTTTTAATTGATTTTTTACAGAGAGGAAGGGAGAGGGAGAGAGAGTTAGAAACATCTATGGATGAGAGAGAAACATCGATCAGCTGCCTCCTGCACACCCACTACTGGGGATGTGCCCACAACCAAGGTACATGTCCTTGACTGGAATTGAACCTGGGACCCTTCAGTCCACAGGCCGACGCTCTATCCACTGAGCCAAACCAGTTAGAGCTGTACATAGTTTTATACATACATTTAATGTATTTAAATACATATACACAGTTTTCTGCATACAACCTGTTTTTGCTTTTTGTCATTTTTTTTTAAATAAAAAGGGAAGCCAAAACCGGTTTGGCTCAGTAGTTAGAGCGTCAGCCTGTGGACTCAAGGGTCCCAGGTTCGATTCCGGTCAAGGGCATGTACCTTGGTTGCGGGCACATCCCTGGTAGGGGGTGTGCAGGAGGCAGCTGGTCGATGTTTCTCTCTCATCGATGTTTCTAGCTCTCTATCCCTCTCCCTTCCTCTCTGTAAAAAATCAATAAAATATATTTTAGAAAAGAAAAAATAAAAAGGGAAGACTGACCAGTGTGGCTCAATGGTTGAGCATTGATCTATGGACCAGGGGGTGGAGGTTGTGGGCTCAATCCCCAGTGGCGGGGGGGGTGCCGTGCAGGAGGCAGCCATGATTCTCTCTCATCATTGATGTTTCTATCTCTCTCTCCCTCTCCCTTCCTCTCTGAAGTCAATAAAAACGTATTTTAAAAAAATGAAATCCTATATAATAAAAGGCTAATATGCAAATTGACCAAACAGTGGAATGACTGATCGCTATGATGTGTACTGACCACCAGGGGGCAGACGCTCAACGCAGGAACCTGGCTCATGGCTGGCAAGCACAGCGGTGGTGGCGGGAACCTCTCCCGCCTCCATGCCAGCAGTCAGACATCCCCTGAGAGCTCCCGGACTGCAAGAGGATGCAGGCTGGGCTGAGTGACCCCCCCCCCCCCCGCCCTCGAGTGCACAAATTTCGTGCACCGGGCCTCTAGTAGAAAATAAAAAGGGAACATGCTTACATATACACAGTCTGTAACCTTATAATATATCATGGACTTCTTCCATGTCACACATATAATCTACCTTGTCCATTATAATGGCAGCATGGTATTCCCTAGTATAGTTAAACCATAATTTAAGCATTTCCTTATTAATGGACACAAGTTTTTTTTCTAATTTTTTATATTAACATATATTGCATGAACATCCATATAAATATTTGTCTACTTGTGTGCATATTTTTATAGCAAAGATATCAAGAAGATGATATTTAAAAGATATGAATATTGTTTTATTTTGATAGGCACTGCCAGATTGCCATTCAAAAGGTACCAGTTTGCCCTCCCACTAACAATGAATAAGCGTGTCCTTTTCTCTACATCTTTGCCAACACTGGATATTATTTTTAAAATATTTTTATTGATTTCAGAGAGGAAGGGAGAGGGAGAGAGAGATTGAAACATAAAAGAAAAAAAAGAAACATCAATGATCAATGATGAGAGAAAATCATTGATTGGCTGCCTCCTGCATACCCCTTACTGGGGATTGAGTCTGCAACCCGGGCATGTGCCCTTGGCCGGAATCGAACCTGGGACCCTTCAGTCCTCAGGCTGATGCTCTATCCACTGAGCCAAACTGGCTAGGGCAACACTGGATATTATTAATATCTCCTTAAGTTTCACTTAACTGGTGGGCATAAATGGTATCTGCTTTTTAATTAATATCTCTTCTGACTAATAGGATCATTCATAACTTAATTTTTAATTTTAAAGTTTTTACTTTTCTAAAGTGTAGTACATTTTTATTGTTCAAAATTTCAATAGTCCAAAGGCATACAGTGAAATGTGTTTTTCTCACTAATTCCCCAATTCCAACCTCATCTCCCAGAAGTGGCCAATGTGACTGTTTTTTTGTGTATCCTTCCAGAAGTACACTATGCACACACAAGCAAATCCACAGGCATTTCTGCTTCCCTTCTTTTGCACAAATGATAATGCATTCAGTGGTTCTTTATCTTTGAGAATCTGATGAAAGCTAAGACCTCACCTCAGAAATGGATACCTGCACCTTCACACGAATATTTCACAAATTGCCTGGCCGGTGTGGCTCAGTGGTTGAGCATCAACCTATGAACCAGGAGGTCACAGTTCAAGTCCCAGTCAGGGCACATGCCCAGGTTGCGGGTTTGATACCTCAGTGGGGAGGGGGCAGTGTACAGGAGGCAGTGGATTCTTTCTCATCATTGATGTTTCTATCACTCTCTCCCTCTTCCTTCCTCTCTGAAATCAATACAAATATATTTTTTAAAAAACACAAAACGTTTCACAAATTTCAGGTGGTTATGCCTCTGCCCCAGTGTCACTCAGGTTAAGCATCCCTGATCCATCTTCCCCTCTGGCTCTTGGTGGGGCCTAAGTTTTGACAGTTCACTGACTCTAAGACACTGGGATTCTATGTGTTTATAATGTTACTAGAGGCCCAATGCATGAAAATTCATGCACTGGAGGGGGTGGTCTCTCAGCCCGGCCTGCCCCCTCTCACAGTCTGGGAGCCCTCAGGGGAAGGCGACGCCCCATCACACCTCTGCTGCTGCCACTGCCAGCAGCGCAAGCCTCGGCCGGCCCTGGTTACCTGAGCCTCGGGCGGCCCTGGGCTGCTGGGCAGCCGCCATCCAAGGCTTGCCTGCACCTTGGGCCAGCCCTGGGCGGCTGGGGGGCTGAGTGGACTGGGCACCACCATCTTGTGGCTGTGGATGCCACCATCTTTGAGGGTGGGGCAGTCAATTAGCATATTCCCTCATTATTGGCTGTGAGTGCAGCCATCTTTAAGGATGGGACAGTCAATTAGCATATTCCCTCCTTATTGGCTGTGGGCGCCGCCATCTTTGTGCCATGAGGGTCAATTAGCATATTCCCTCTTTATTAGATAGGATGAGTCTCCAAATATAAGATCTTACATATTGCCAATGTACAATTTAAATTGAGGCCTGAGCTTCTCCGGGCAGTGGAGTTAGCAGCAATATTTATCAAGTTCAACATGTCCCAAGGTGAATTCATTATCTTCTCTCCCTCAACAAAAAAATTTTGAACATCTGTAATGTATCAGGCACTGAGGATAAAATTATGAACAGCAGCCCTGGCTGGGTGACTCAGTTGGTCAGAGTGTCATCCGTACACCAAAAAGGTTGTGGGTTTGATTCCCAGTCAGGGCACATATCTAAGTTACAGGTTAGATCCCTGGTAGGGGCCATGTATGGGAGGCAACCAATTGATGTTCTTTCTCACATCGATGTCTCTCTCTCTCTCTCTCTCTCTCTCTCTCTCTCTCTCTCTTTCTCTCTCGTCTCCTTTCCTCTCTCTGTAAAATCAATAAACATATCCTCAGGTGAGGATAAAAAAGTTATGAACAGCAAAACCCACACCCCTGCTTCTTTAAGTTCTTTTGAAGTGGAAATGGAGCTGAAGTAATTTCAAGTCGCATATGATGCATGCACCAGAAGGAACTAAAAGAGCCTAACAGGAACAAATTGTACCAGGAGTGAGGTTTAAATGAAGAGCTGACCAGAGGAGGCACAGAGTATACAGAATTGAAAACAGCGTCACCATGGGCCATAAAGCATGAGACTCTGCTCCCCAACTCCAGGAGGGAATTCTGATGGGCAGGGTATGTCGCAGCAGAATCTACTTGAACTCTTGGCTGTGGTCCCTGGGAATCCACACAAGAAGCTTGAGCTTCTATAATAGATCCTCTCTTTCTTGTGGAGAACCCAGCCCATGCGTTCAGGTGGGGCTTACCCTCATGGGCTGAACATATGACTCCAAACTGGTGCTCTACCACCCTGGCTATTGTGATTGGTTCATGGATGGACGCATGACATAAGCAAGGCCAATCAGAGTCTCTCAGGACAGAGTCCAGCCTCCTCTGGTGTTTGAGGCCTCTGTGAGGGGCCCTCTGGGACCTCTTTAGCCTCCTGCCCCACCACCTCTGCTTGGCTTCTACAGTACAGAACAAAGGTCCAGGCAAGGCTCCACTATTCTCCTCTCTGTTGGAATGCCCTTCTTTTGCTACTCACTTTTCCAGGCTTAGCTCAAGGGTCCCCTCCTCCGGGAAGTCCTCTACTCCTCTGGGCTCCTGTATCGCCCCATGCTTTCCTGTGTCCATCCTGATCATACAGTGCTGCTCTTAGGTGTCTGAGGGCGAGACCTGTATGACCTATTCTTGGTTCCCAGAGGTCAGCCCAAGGCTAGGCCCAGGTGAGGCCTTTCGGAATATTTGCTGAGAATCTGAGAGGCTCTCTGGGTGCAACTAGCAAGGTAGACCACTGCAAGCAGGTGGATCAATGACTTTGGGGACCAGTGTTGTGGGCAAATGGAGTGGGGGGCCAGAGTAACTGGGAGGCTTGGGAGTCGAGGAAATGGAGGCACCAGGCAACCCATTTTCATATCCCAGCTGCCCTTCTGTCCTCATCTGCCCAGAACACTTCTTGTCAGTTCCCCCTTTTTCAGGCCCTCGCTGAACAATCCTCTCTGTGCATGTGAGTTCAAATGTCTCCCCAGGAATCCCCAAATTCCCCAATGGTTCCAAACCTCTCTGCCAAAGGTACTATGGCCTGAATGTTGTGTCCCCGAAAAATTCACATGTTGGAATCCTAATGTCTGTGTGATGGTATTAGAAGGTGGAGCCTTTGGGAGGTGATTAGTTCCTGAGGGTGGAGCCTACTTGAATGGGATTAGTGTTCTAATAAAAGAGACCCCATAGAGCTCCCTTCCACCCTGTGAGCACGGTGAAAAGGTATGGGCTCTGATCCAGGGAGGGAGCCTTCACCTAACCGTGCTAGCGCCCTGACCTTGGACTTCCAGCCTTCAGAAGTACAAGAGAGACAACAGACTAAGGTAAAAGACTTTCTAAAACTTGTCCTAATGATTCCTAAAACTCCA